>NC_067166.1:23419950-23746450 GCF_903995435.1 Acomys russatus | reverse complement strand
GGGAACAATAATTTCTTTTAAAAGTATGATGTGTAGTGTTAAGGGATGTTAATAATTTCTAAAACGATTTATCGAATGGGTGAAGGCTTGGTGGGAGCATTTACCATCAAGTGAAATATGTCTCATTAAATTTCTGCATTATGCACATATCAACTCTCTTTCTTTTGTCATTTTAATGGTTTATTTACATAATTGAGAATTGCTACTTTTGTTACTAGTGGTTATCATAGCAGAATTATTTTGTTGAGCCTACCTAAGCAAATTTGCAATGTGCTTGCTTCTTGAAACTAACGACAAGGAATTATACTCCCCAAATCACCCTCCCTAGCTCTTTGCAGTGAAGACCTTTGATTTGCATATGTAAATAAGCCATTTAATTCAGAGAACCCTGCGGGGCCCACCCAGGTCCAATCTGTTATTTTGCTGATGTTGATGTCATTAGGCAGGAGGTAAATGGTATCAGGAGATTGATGCCTCAGTCTGGAGTGACAGATACCAGGACTGTGAGGGATGCTGTTTAGGAAGAGAAGCCAATTCTTGAGATTGAGCGAATGAGGAGGAAAATGTAGACACAGATTTTTTTGTCTTTAGTGCTGGCGTGAGTGATAGAGTTTAGAGTTTTTCTTGAATATAGAAAACTGCTCAAGCAAATAAGTTTATTTACTGTTGCTATAAGAAAATAGCTGAGACCAGATAATTTATAGAGAATACACAATTTTTGTTATTTACTTGTTTGTTTGTTTGTTTGTTTGTTTTGTTCACCATCTGGAAGCTGGGAGGTCAGAGCATGGGGCCTGCCTTTTGCTCCTCAGCTTCTGAGGCTTATGTTGCTGCCTCATCCCTTAGTGAACCCATTCAAAGGTGAGCAGGGCAAATGTGCCAGCTCAGATCTTTCTTCCTCTAATATAAAGTCACCAATGCCATCCTGGGGTCCAACCCTGATGAGTTCATCTAATCGTAAGCCCTCCCAGGAGGCTTCACCTTTGAAATATCATGAATATGTGAATTTAGGGATGAGGTCTCCAATATCCAAACTTCTTGACATTTAAGCCATAATATGTACGGAAGTTGATTTTCTGAGAAACTGTTTGAGCTTTATTTGCATTTTAAAAAGATGTGTGACATACAGGCTGGTGATGTAACATACTGATAAAATGATTGGCTTGTATAGTATAACTTTCAGTTCCATCCCCAGCACGAGAGAGGGGGGGGGCAGAGGGGGATAGGAGGGGGGAGGGAGGGAGGGAGGGAGGAGGAAGAGGAGGAGGAGGAGGAGGAGGAGGAATTAATGTTTACTTGACTAAGCTAGGCAGTACTTTCTTTAAGTCCCCTATATGGTAAGTAGTAAAAGTGGCAAGCAGGAAGGGAAAAGCATTCAGTTAGAGTCCCTGAAAGTAAAGGAAAAGACACAACTTCTTTACTGAGAAAAGTCCTTCTCAAGGACTTCCGTCTAGGGTCTAATGTTTGCAGATGGCACATGGTCTCAAGATCACCTCTCACGGCTTAGCTCCCCAACTTCCAAGAAAACATGGTGTGATTATTCTATTGAAAATTAATGGGTAAAGTTTAAGAATCGCATGGAAGAAAACTTGCTGTGAGCGGTTCACACCGCCTTTATTTTCACTCTATATGCAATTCATTAAAATGACATTAATCCTGCAGGCTCTTCCTTGGCTTCTATTAAGATGTACGACTGAAATCTCTGTGTAACTACATTGATTATTTCATACACCTATTTGTTCATCGCAAGCTGTCCGCTGTTAAAGATTCATTGTCTTGATGATAAATGAGGAAAGATGCCACAAGTCCTCACCTCCCAAAGGAAGTACTTGCTGCTTCTAAACCAGCCTTCTACCAGGCAGGAGTTTAAGGATTCAGATCTCAGGTTTAATATCAATGTCTGCCTCCTGCTGAGCTCATGGTACAATTAGCTAATTAAAAAAAGATAACATTTTCACCTCGGAGTCAGAAGAAGAGCAATAAACCACAGGCTCAGAATTTAGTTAATTTGCACATTGACTGTAATTGTATATTTAAGGCTGAGATTAATTTTTTCCCCCTGATGTTGGGGAGCCAGACACTGTGTATTGGAATCTTAAATCAGCCGTAATCACTCCACAGGGAAGTCAATCAGGGTGGGGGTTCTCTGGATATATTAATGCAGAGAACTATTTATTTGACCACTTTTATCTAGAGAGAAGAGAAAAAAAGCATTGAGACGTCATTCTGATAAACTGCTAGGTTTAAATGATAATTTTGAAATTATCAAACTAAATAATCTGCTATTCTTTAAAAAAAAAAGAAAACTTCTCTAAAAAAAAAAAACTATTGATTCTGGTAAGAGGAGAGGCTATATTTAGCTTCCTGTTTTGCTAAATGGTGAGAATTTTTGAGTTATCAGTTCTGTTATTAAAACTTTGGAAGGTGTTCTAGGTAAGCTGGATCTAAGACTGTGCCATCACTTTTTTTTTTTTTTTTTTTTTTTAAGAAAAGGATAGCGAGAAGATGTATATTGTAGAGTAGACTCCAGAAGTCGAAAATCATAATCCCGACTTGCATGCCTTCTTTTTAATGGCAAGTGCTATGTATATGGTCGTGATGTCATGGACTGCTGGCAACTCATGTGCGTATGACTGATACGTGACTTCAAAGTAATAGAGCAATTACCAGGCTGAAATTATTGCTAGAAAGAAAAAAGAAAAAAAAAGAAGAAGAAGGAAGGAAATTGTAAGTGCTACAGCATCGATTACATCATAGGTCTTTAATCTTTCTTTAAAAAATTTTTTTCAGAGATAAAGTCTTTGCTAGGTGGTCCTGGATGGCCTGGCACTCACTGTGTAGACCATGTTGGCCTTTAACTCACCGAGATCCACCTGCCTCTGTCTCTGGAGTGCTGGATTAAAGGCATGGACCAGTACACCTAGCTTCTTTCTCTTTTTCCTCCTTCCTCTTTCTTTGTAAAATAGAGTTGAGTAAATATTTTTCATATCAGGGTCATTTTGCTGCCTGTTAATTCTGACCTGTGAACCGAGTCTCAGAAGCCCAGAGGTGTTTTTTTGTTTGGCAGCGAACTGAGGGTTTTAGCCCATTGCCAGACAAGCTCCTTTACCACTGTGCCACTTCCCCAGCCCAGAGGTTTTGTGAGACCATCTCTCTTGGTTTTCATCTTGCCTTCTTGGAGTTGATACTCGTGTGTGTGTGTGTGTGTGTGTGTGTGTGTGTGTGTGTGTTGAGGGATGAGGGGTAACATTCCCTTATTAAATTCTTATTTACTATTTATTGTACAGCTTTGAAAGATGCAAATGGGCTTACATCATTCATAGTGGTCCTTGTTCGCAATTTTACCTTTCAAATGTAGAATTGTGGGTTGCATGTTTGTGTGTCTGTTATATAATGAGGGATGGTAAGTATTAAACTTTCTGTGTCTTCTATTTGTGTGTGTGTGTGTGTGTGTGTGTGTGTGTGTGTGTGTTTTCTCTCTCTCTGTATGTGGCCATTACCATTGGTTAAAGAGAGGCCACTCTTCAGTATATTTGCCTAATCAACCTAATTAAGTCCCAATTTAAACTAATAACATATAATACACATTTAGGTCATGTTAATGGTTGTCAAAAAACATGAATTCTACTGGGGAGATGTTTCTAAGACATAGTGTGTGTGTGTGTGTGTGTGTGTGTGAAGACTGCGATTCCTATGGCTCCATAAACAAGCTCTATAATGCTATTTACTTAGGAAGGAGGACTTTGAGTTCAGGAAAATGATACTCTAGTTTTCCTTAATATTATCAGCTGACAGGAGAATACATATTTGTTGTGAAATGTCTGAATCCTGGGTTGGGCTTGTGGCATTATTACATGAATGTATAATTGGCTGCTTTTAACATAATGACTTGCATGTGTTATGTGATTTGTGGGGATAAACATGGTGTGTGTGTGTGTGTTTACGCGTGTGTGTGAGTGTGCATGCTTATTGATATTCAGCTTAAACAAAGCACAGTACCGTTAAACACTATCCCTCTCCTTTTCTGGCCATTCTCCCATCATCCCATGCCCACTTTTCCCCTTCCCACGTCTCGTTCATTTCCCATCTTCCATTCACTGTCAGGAAGGGCAGCCTCCGAAGAGCCATTTCAACTCAGCTCGACATCGCCAGAGACTAGTGGACCCAGCAGCTTCAAAAGTGAGTGTGTCCTGTCGCCTTGGGCGGCCAATGTGCATGACACTGCAGTTCCTCTGTGACCATGGGGTCTTGAAGTATTGTATGTAGATGAGGCAAAGTCTTTCCTATGCAAGACTGTACGCGCCAGTAGAATTCCAATAAACACTTACCAGCCAGCCTCGAACCTGGACGAGACCGTGGCTGGTAGCATGAGCTACGTTTCTAGGGTGTGTCTTCTTACTGTGGCCAATGTCAAGGTCCTGTGTGATGTCCATGAACCCGGAGCTGGCAAGAGATGCCCACTAGAGTTCTACCATGTGAGCAGTAACATTAGTTTCCCCACATCAGATATCACTGCCCAAAGCTCAGGAAGTACATTAATTCAGAGTGTCAGCTGCCCTTGTAGTCTAGTTACTTTCCCCTCCTTTAAGTAAAAATATCTGGCTTATACCATTCAAGGAAAGAAAGATTTGTTTTGGCTTATTATTTGAGGGCATGGACTTTTGTCTCAGTTTCTATTCTTGTTGCTGTGCTAAAATAACTCAAAGGAAAAGGATTTATTTTAGCTCAAAAGTGCAGTCCTCTATACTGTATACTATACTGTACTTTATACTGCAGTGACAACTGGAACTTGAAGCTGCTGATTAGACCACATTGCTTAGAAGGAAACAATGAAGGTATGCATGCCAGCGCCCAGCTTGCCTGCTCACCTCCTACAGGCAGTGGACCCTGCCCAGGGAGTGACGCTACCCATGGTGGCCCAGACATGCTCCGAGGCCCGTTTCTCTGCTGATTCTAACTTCTGTCCAGTTGGCAGTTGACATCACTACGTTCTTCATGGCAGGAGTGCATGGTAGCAGGAGCAGCTCGCTGGCGTGGACGTGAGAGCTGATGATGATGTCTGGGCAGGTGGGGAAGCAGACAGTGCTGGACCTGCTGCTCAGTTCACTCTCTCCTTTTCCATTTTGTGTTCAGATCACTCTCCCAACCCATGTAGTGGTGCTGGACACATCCAACATTGGCTCTCTTCCTTCTGTGAAAACTGTCTGGGAATGCCACCACAAATGCACCAAAAGTGTGCCTCACCAGCACCCTACGTGTTTATTAATCCAGCCAAGATGACAGCCAAGATTAACTGTCACAAATGTTCTTGCTTATATATTTAGACATTTTAAACTTATGGCCATCTATCAGAAATTGTTTGTAAGAGGCTAAGAGTACAGGTCACCAGTAGTGTATTTGCCTAGCATAGACACCAACCTAGGCTTGATCTCTAGCACTACAGACAAAAATAATTGACTTATAAAGATCCTGAAAACTTACTGAGAGTAGGTGGGTTGGCCTCAGCACTGTAGGGAATGTGTGCAGTGGAATTTTCTTAAACCCATCTGTTAGCGGAACCTGGAAGGAGTCCCCTCCGTGCATCAATATACCAAAAGAAAAGTGGGAGATGGGGCCTGGGACATGGAGAGGATTTTATTTACAAGTCCATCCAGAGCTGGGGAGGGAAAAAAAAAACCCTTTAGCTTATCTCCTGTTTTCTTGTAGGTTTGGCCTTACAAAGTTAGAGAAAAGTTGAAACAAAAGCCAGGGACTGAGCAGGAGAGATGGTTCACTGGTTCAGAGTACTGGCTGCTCTTCCAGAGGTCCTGAGTTCAATTCTCAGCACCCATGTTGTGGCTCACAACCATCTACAATGGGACCTGATGCCCTCTTCTGACCTGCAGCTGTACATGCAAATAGAGCACTCAGGCATAAATTACATAAATAAAATATATCTTTTTTTTTTTTTTTTTTATGTTTGAAAACTGGGGACTGTGCATATGGAAATGTCCAGTGTGAGATAAGTTGTCAGAACTCTTGAAATGTCTGCCTGTCAGGTGAATTTCCCTCTTCTGGGCTGCTTGACCTTCAGCCTGCTCTGGTTCCCACAGTGGATCTCCTGGGGTTTGATAATTCTTTAAAGTCCATTGCTTCCAGTCCAGGTCCAGGCTACACCTCTTAACAATCTGTCCTGAGCCCCCTTGACTGACTGATAGTAGGAGCCACAGAAGGTTTGGGGTGAGAATTTGCTAAAGTGAATTTAAGGGGGTCCAAATGCTACTGCACACTGCCTTTTATGAAAGTCACATTTCCTGACCAGAAGAAGAACTCACTTGTGAATGGTCCCATCCCTTGGTTAAGTTGCAACTGGCCTCTCAAAGCACGCAACTCCAATCTTTTTGCAAAGTTTTGCTCAGGGTCAATGTGACTTACTTTCTAGGACCAAATGACTTTACCTGTGGAGTGGGTGTCACACACAAGGCTCTTCTCCCTCACTTGCTAGACCTAAGGCTATTTAAAACAAGCAGAACCTCAGGTGCCAAATCTGAGGGGGAAAGCTACAGAGTTCCTGGAGTCTTATGTCTTCTGTAATAATTTTACCAATTTGCATGTTTATTTAAGTCATCACTAATTTGAATAACAAAAGCCTATCTCATGCATGCACCCTATCAACTTTTATTTCACACTCTGTACATTGAATACGATGCAGGCATCTCCAACATAGTGCTGGCCAGCCACTCCAAGCGTGTAAACTCTGAGCAGAGCTCCTTGCTTTGTTTAGGCTAGCATTTTAATCCATCAGTCATACTAGGTTGCCCACGTTAAATTTTTTTCCAAGTAGACATAGATGCCATGGCCGTTTGCCATGTTATTAAGGGCCTAGAATATTCCCCCAAGCTCCACGCAACTCACCAAATTGTTTAATTGTATTAAAGGAGAAAAAAGCAAAAGAAACACAAAACGTAACACTAGCTCTAAGGAAGCCTAATGGCCTTACCATGTGACAGATGTGTTTTTGTCACTAGATAGGTGGCTCAGCGATTAAGAGCCTTTGCTGCTCTTCCAAAGGATTGTTCCTGGGACCATATCCAAGACCCACAACAACCTATCACTCCAGTTCTAGCACTAGAGGCTCTGACACACTCATCTAGCCTTCCAGGACACCAACACACACATAAACACACACACACATAATTTTTAAAAGACAAAAGTGTATTTTCCTAATGTAGATGACAGATTAGAATACATCAGGCTCTTATTTCCCACCTACAAGGTATAATTAATGTAGCTAAAATACTGTATGAATTAACATAACCTGTTACACAGGCACACACTTCTTGGTTCTTGACGTTTTAAGGGCACAACTCAGTATTGCCTGGGATCCATTTCTCTCCATCTTAGCATTTTAAGGGGCACCATGCCTCACATGTAGTGTGTTATGTACTCATTTACAAAAGGCTTTTTTCACATTTCATTTAGAGAAAGAATCATGGGTTCTTATCTGCAGAAACTTTCAGAAGAACTCATTAAACTCCGATGACTATGCCTCGCGCCTTAATGTGCCCTGTGAATTGGTTGACCCATGTTACCAAATAGATTTGAAAGGTCAGATCCTTTCCTTTCCAAAACATTGCAGAGATGGAAATCTGAGAATTATTTCCCTAATTATTAAGGAGATTTGGAGAAAGCCACTGTTTGCTCCATGGATGAATCACTCGGACAATAAATGGGAAACAGAAATGTGTGTCTGTGTCACCAGTGACCTTTTGCTGTAAGCACACTTGATTCTAATCTGCACTGTGTCATTTTAACTGGCTGACCTGTGCTTTTATAGAGAATTCTTACAAATTGCTGCCTTCCTTGTTCCTGGGGTCAGTGAAGAACAATGTGTGGTGAGTCCACTGTCAGATATTTTGAGAATACTGATTTGATTGTGAATGTCGGCCTTGCATAATTTGGGAAGAAGAGCAGCCAGGTAGATGAGCTTCCCGCTAACAGAAAGGCAAGGCACAAAAAGCCCTGTGGCCTTGGGTAGTCATTTACCTTTAAGCCCTGCTGCCCTAAGTGTCCTCTTTGACATGATGTGAGCATGTAAGATGCTCTCTTAATCAGTGTGTGAGATTGCTTTTCTCCTCCATCAGGCCTGTTTAAAGGTATCTATTTTGCCATTTACTGGGGTTTTTTGAGTGGCACATCTCAATGCTAAAATCCCTCCATGACTCTCTTCATTTTATATTCCTCTCAGCATCTTTACAGTCTTGTTGTTAGGTAAACTTCTATGAGTCCTCTAGTAGAGGCTAATTTTTTTTTTTTTTTTTTTTTTTTTTAAAGGGAAATGGCTTTTATACTATTGGAGAGATATAGACCAGAAAAATAGGAAGTTCATTTTCTGCTCTAAGAACTGGCTTTCTCCTCCCAGCCTGGATTTTTGCATTGCCCAAGAAACTTAGAAAAAGCCTTTTGTGCTTTGGGCATAGAAAAGCGAGCTTTTAAATCTGTTTTTATTTGAATAAAAATAAAGGGTGCAGGGAAGATCAAAGACAAGTGATGCTTCTCATATTGGCTAAAACCTGTCCACCGGGACCATCAGAAGCATCCTTCACTTTGAGAACATGCTTACCTGTCCAGCCCCCAGTTGGGAGGCTGTTAACACAGCAAATGAACAAAGAGTGCAGCAAAACAGCCAGTAGGAATAATAGTTCAAAGACTACCGCACTGTTATTTGTGGGAGCTGCTGAAGGCTTCTGTTAAATAAAAATCAATTTGGTATGGGAGCATCGGGGACACGATCTGGTGGGCAGAAGAGGACGGGAGGTACACAGAGGATTAGCTTTCACATCTCCTGGCATTTTCAGCACAAAAGGATGATGAAGATTTATTCTCCACGAGCTGTCATTTTTACATCGGAGCCTTTGCTGATCCGGAATAAATAGGTTCGTAAAGATGGTGTTGAAAAACCTGAGCAGGTGAGAGCGAATGGTGGGAGGCAGAGCATTGAATGCATTTCAAGACCAGAAAGTGTTGAAACATTCTATCCTTCCTTATAAAGCAACCCCCACCCCCCACGAACTCCCCCAATACACAGATAATCCAGCAACCAAAACCTGCCTGTGAAGCTTCATCGTTTGAGCCCGCTGCAGGGCTTGGAAATCCTTTATATGAATTCTCAGCAATTTCTCTCCTTTTCTCTAATGAGAATGAGGTTTATAAAACTTGGGCTCCCCTGCTGGGAAAATCAGCCCCGAGCTATCTCAGAGCAGATGGTCCTCTCTTCTCACTTAGCGTAAACCTTTTAGGATTGATCCTTTTTTCATTCTTACCTACCTGAAGAGTAAACATCTCTGAGACCTTAGAAACCCACCACTCAGAGGGAACCAGAATTCATAGTTGCAGCGATAGTGTAAATAGACGGCGGGAAATCATAGGATTACATTTCTTTCTGTCACATCCAAAGAAAATAGGTTCTTTTTTTTTTTTAAAGCATCGAGGGATGGATTTTAAATTATCTACATTTTGGAGCCTTATTATGCATGGAGCTTCTAGATGGTAATTAACACCTTCCCAGTCCCAGGAATTTCAAGTGTTAAAGAATAATTTCTTCTTTTTTTTCTTTTTTCTTTTTCTTTCTTTCTTTCTTTCTTTTTTTTTTTTTTTTTTTTTTTTTTTTTTTTTTTTTTTTTTTAGGATGCAATACTAGTTACTATATTTAAGGACACAGAAAGATGGGGAGAGGATAGAAAGTTGGTTGTCATAATTATTGTGAGTTTTTTTTTTTTTTTTTTTTTTTTTTTTTAAACAACATAAAATGCTGTACCATGGGAACTTTTTTTCTAAATAAAGGACTTTAGGGATCATACATTTCTAATAGAAATCTTTGAGGGAGTTTATAGTTTCTGTTTGTGTGCTTCTACATCAGTCATCTATCAGTGATCTTTGGTCCCAACTACAATGAGCATGAATCTCATTTCTGAGACTTATCAGCTGTGACCTGAAGCCAATTACCTAATCACTAGCCATTCGCTTTAGTTTTCTCATTCACAAAACAGAGACCAAAACAGTGTCGGCCTCATCAAGTTGCCTTTGAGGGTTTGGTGAGATGATGACCTCATGGTTAGAGCAGTTAATCAGTACCAAATCGTAATAATCCTTTAAATTAGGATTCCTGTTATTGTAGTTATTAGGTGAATTAGTTACTGTTCCTACTGCTGTGACAACACGGGACAGGAGGAACTTGAGGAAGAAAGGGGTTGTTCTAAAGTTCACAGTTTGAGGGTGCCATCCATCATGATAGAGGAGACATGGCGGCAGGCTTGTAAAGTGCCTGGGCACTGTGTGTGCGCAGTCATGGAGCCGAAGGAAAGATGCCCACCTTCTCGTTTTAAAGCAGTCCAGGTCGCCAGCCCAGGAAATGCATCCATCCACATTTAAGGTAGACCATCCCACTTCCATTATGAACTCTAGACAGTGCTACGTTGAAATGCTCGGAGGCTTAACCTCGTAGCTAATTCTAGATCCTATCATGTTGACAAACGATATTAACCATCACGCTTAGGTAAACATTGTTTACATTTTCTTAGGCTTTTCTCCCTATTCTGTAAAATAGGGGTTTAAGATACTGTGATCTCTGAAGTCTAGTATATACTATGATAGAATTTTATTAGTCTATTTTTGTATGCCTACCTGTATGTTAGGCATGAAATAATACATTTGCAGGGTTTAACTCAATACCTTCAAACACATAGTTTAATTTGGTGACTAAATAAAGCAGAGATGATAATAAACTGCATGGTCAGTGCCACCAGTCTAAGCAGAGACAGAGCCATGAGTTCTGGTCTGAAAAGACTTCAGAGCTTAGGGATTAAAAAAAAAAAAAAAAGATTTATTTACTTACTGTACATGTATACAGTGTTCTGAGTACATGTATGCCTGCACACCAGAATAGGGCACCAGATCTCTATGTAGATGGTTGTGAGCCACCATGTGGTTGCTGGAAATTGAACTTGGAACCTCTGGAAGAGCAGCCAGTGCTCTTAACCTCTAAGCCATCTCTCCAGCCCTGGCTTAGGGATTTTTAAACAGCATGAGTGTTAGGCATGTGTGTTTCGTGAGTACCTGCAGTAGTTACCAGTTCCAGGGGTGTGACATCTGCCAAGACGGAGGCATCCTCTTGTTGTGTTCCTTTGTGGTGGTTGCACTCAGGCTCTGAGGTCACAAAGGAACTATTCTTTTCGAATTTTGTTCACTAGCTGTGAAGGCAAGGGAGGGCTAGCTCAATCTGGAGTTCCCTCCTTCACTCCGCAAACCCTCACCAGGCAATGCAAGAATGACACTGTCTTTCTCAGTAGCATAGCCTGCTGAGGGAGGAAACTGGAGTCTTTCCCTCACATGGTGATTCCTCCTTCTCTGCTCATCCTCCTCTCTCTCCTCCCCTCTGCTCTCCCATCTGATCTCATTCATTCTTCCTCCCTATTCTTTAGGCTTTTTTTCTCCATTAATTAATTAATTTATTTATTCACTTTACATCCTGATTGCAGCCCCCATCCTCTCCTCCCAGCCCCTCCCACACCCCTCCTACCCTTCTTCCCTGTCCTTCTCAGAGAAAGGGGAGATTCCCCTATGGATACCAATCCACCTTGGCACATTAGGTTGCTGCAGAACTAGGTACATCCTCTCCCATTGATGCTTGACAAGGCAGCCCAGTTAGGGGGACAGGATCCAAAGGGAGACATCAAAGTCAGAGAGGGTCCCCGATCCAGTTGTTCGGGGACCCACATGAATACCAAGCTGTATATCTGCTATATATGTGCGGGGGGCAGGGGGTCTAAGACCAGTCCATGCATGCTCTTTGGTTGGTGGATCAGTCTCTGAGCTTCCATGAGTCCAGGTTAGTTGACTCTGTAGGTCTTCTTGCTGAGTCCTTGACCTCTCCAAACTCCCTCAACCATTCCTCCAACTCTTCCATCGGACTCCCTGAACTCTTGTCTAATGTTTGGCCGAGGGTCTCGGCATCTGTTTCCATCAGCTGCTTGATGAAACCTCTCAGAGGAGTTATGCTAGGATCCTGTCTACAAGCATAGCAAGGAAGCATTAATAGTGTTAGAGACGGGTTTGCTCCCCTGGCATGGATCTCAAGGAGGGCCAGTCTTTGGTTGGCTCTTCCCTCAGTCTTTGTCATATCTTTGTCCCTGCACACCTTGTGGACACATGTACGGCTGAATGTTTTGTGGACGGGTTGGTGTCCTTATCCCTCTGCTGGAAGTCCTGCCTGGGTACAGGAGGTGGCCACCTCAGCGTCCATGTCCCCCCTGCTGCTAGGTGTCTCAGCTAGGGTGACCTCCATAGTCTTCCTGGGGCCTCCCCTATGCTAGGTCCCTGGTATGTCCCAGAGATGCCACCCCCCCACACACCTCCAATTTTTGTTCTCTCGCCTGGCCCTTTCTCTCCTGTTCTCCCTACTCCTAAATCCCAGCTCTGTTCCCCTCCCCGAGCCCTCTCCTCCCCACCCTGAGCCCTCTCCTCCCCTCCCCATGCCCTCTCCTCCCCTCTCCGTGCCCTACTCCTACTCCCTCCCTCTGTCCACCTCCAGTGCCGACTTTACTTCTGCTTCTGAGTGAGATTCAAATATCCTCTCTTGGGCCCTCCTTGTTACTTATCTTCTTCGGGTGTATGCATTGTAGTGTGTTTATTTTGTACTTTACGGCTCATATCCACTTACAAGTGAGTACATACCACTTGGGTCTGGTTTACCTCTTTCAGGATGATCTTTTCTAGTTCCATCCATTTGCCTAAAGTTTGCATGGCGTCTTTGTTTTTAATAGCTGAGTAATATTTCACTGTTTCTTTATCCATTCTTCAGTTGAGGGACATCTAGGTGGTTTCCAGTTTTTAGCTATGATGAATAAAGGTGCTATGAACATAACTGAGCAAGTGTCTTCTTTGTGGATGTATGGTGGCGCATCTTTAGGTTATATGCCCAGGAATGGTATAGCTGGGTCTTAAGGTAGCACTATTCACAATTTTCTGACAAAGTGCTAGATTGATGTCCCAAGTAGTTGTACAAGTTTATACTCTCACCAGCAATGAAGGAGTGTTTCCCTTTCTTCACATCCTTGCCAGCATGTGCTGTCACTTGAGTTTTTGATCTTAGCCATTCTGATGGGTATAAGATGAACTCTCAGAGCCATTTTGAGTTGCACTTCCCTGATAACTAAGGGCACTGAGCATTTCTCTAAGTGTTCCTCAGTCACTTAGTATTCTTTTTGTGTAGCTCTGTACTCATTTTTAATTGGGTTATTTGGTTTGGTGGTGTTTAATTTCTTGAGTTCTTTATAAATTTTGGATATTAGCCCTTTGTCGGATATAGGGTTGGTGAAGACATTTTTCAGTCTGTAGGCTGCTGTTTTGTTCTGTTGACGGTGTCCTTTGCCTTACAGGAGCTTTTCAGTTTCATGAGGTCCCATTTATTAACTGTTGATCTTAGAGTCTAGGCTGTTGGCATTTTGTTCAGGAAGTTGTCTCCTGTGCCAATGAGCTCTTCCCCACTTTTTCTTCTAACAGATTTCGTGTGTTTAGTTTTATGTTGAGGTCTTTGGTCCACGCTTTAGGCGTTTAGAGACAGATTCTTGCTATGTAGCATTGTAGCTCAGGTAGGTCTTCTGCCCCAGATTCCTGCATGTATGAGCTTCATACAGATACGAGCCACCATATCTAGTGCAAGCCTTTGTGTTTTTTCCTTTAACATTACATACATGCATACATAATACATACATCTCTCTGTGTATAATTTTATATTTATGAATGTTTGCCTAACTGTATATGTATCCTGTGTGTGTCTTGTAGTTGCAGAGGTAAGAAAGGGGAGTTAGATCCCATGGAGCTGAAGTTACAGATGGTTATCAGCTGCCATGTGGGTGCTGGGAACTGATCCTGGGTCCTCTGCAAGGGCAACACATGCTCTTAACAGCCATCTCTCCAGCCTGTTCCTAACTACTT
This sequence comes from Acomys russatus, assembly GCF_903995435.1. NCBI lineage: Eukaryota > Metazoa > Chordata > Mammalia > Rodentia > Muridae > Acomys > Acomys russatus. Next base: position 23,732,476 of record NC_067166.1, on the reverse strand, counting down.
TGCTGCCTCCTGATGGCCACTACTAGCTGATGAAGAGAGGCTCTGCACAGATGGTACCCTTGACTTGCCTGGCAGAACTATATTGATGTGGTGTGTGTGTGTGTGTGTGTGTGTGTGTGTGTGTGTGTGTGTAGACTTTTTTCTCATGTATGTGTATGCAATATGTATGTATGTATGTATGCATGTATGCATGCATATAGAATTCCTGTCTAATATATAATATAGTTTTATGAGGCTACAGCTTGAGGAATTTCAATAAACTTAGCAATCCTATGCTAGCAGAATCCAGGTCATGAAACAACATGATGGGCCCTCCTGAAAAAACACAGGAAACCAAACCTTTGTTCTTTTCTCTGGACAGTAGCTCATGATACCGAGTAGAAGCACTCTGTAAAAGAGTGGGGCTTTTAAAATGGAAAAAAAAAAAAAAAAAAAAAAGGAAATTATTGCAAGGTTGCCTTTCTTTTCTTTTTACCTCATCTGTCCCTTCCATTCTGGGAGCTGAGAGCTTGCGAGGGAAAGTAGAGCCTCTTGGTGAGTGAGAGGCCACCCACTATCATAGGTTAAGCCATTTGGTGTTTCCAGTATTAGTTAGATAGAAACAACCAGATCAGTAAATGCCCACCATGGTTTAGATCATAAGGGAAACCTTGCAGTGGCCGGCTAGATAGTCCTTTTGACTCTCCTCTGGCCATTATTCAAATCTATGGGGCAACTGTCTGTGATGTTCAGTTTCAACTCCTGGGACATATCTGTCAGTTTGCATGACAAAGCCACACTACAAGTTTCCCACCTTCTCAGGTAACTAGGTCCCTCTGTGTCCAGACCAAGTGTCATGTTCCATTTGGAATGTCTCCTGCCTGCCTCAGAAGCCGGTAACAAATGATGCAGCAAGGTTCACTGCATGAGTTCAGGAACTTGCCCTGGAAACCCAAGAGGCAGCAAAAGAAGAAGAAAGGGAGGCCAGGGTCAGAGTGGGTGGTTTCTGTCTTCAGCTACCACGTGGTGTGTTGCTGTCTTCCCAGGCATGTCATATACAAAGAGAAGCAGGGCTTTTTTCAGCATTCAGGAGCCAGCACTTGTTGTACCTCCCTTTTATGCCACAGAAGTCCCTTGGCACGGATATAGCTCTTCTGATACAGACCTAGGCCATGCTACAAGGCTTCTAGAAAAGCCTTTATTCCTGTTACAGCTCCCTTGTACTTCTATCCCAATTCATAAAGTGTTGCTGTTGGCTTTAAGAAGACCGTCATGCCCATAACAGTTGAGTTGATGAGGGGACAAGAAGCATAGGTAGAGGCAGATGTGGGCTTGGAAAGATAGCAAGCTCAAAGAACCGAGCTTGATCCCCAGCACTAATATAAGAAGCCACACACACACACACACACACACACACACACACACACACACACACACACACACGGGGCTGGAGAGACGGCGGCTGCATAGGTGAGGAGCACTTGCTGTGCCAGCGTGAGGATCTGAGTTGAATCCACAGAACACTCTGGGCCTGCATGTGTGGCCCTGTAACCTGTCGGGTCCCAGCCCGCGGGAAAAATCGAATCAGGGTTCACCTGAAAAAGGGAGTGGGGATTGAAAGTAGGATACAGAGACGCGAGAAATAACAAATCAAGTCAGGACATTTCTGATCAAGATTCACTTTATTGCCGACTAGCAGGAACATATATAGGGCAAGGTCAATAGGATCTATTCTTATTTCATTCACCCTAGCCCCCGGGCAAGAATGCAGTAGCCTAAATCGCTCCCTGTAGAACTTCCTAGTTTTTTTGAGTAGTTCTTGTAAGAACTTCCTAGATCCTCTGGGTGGTTCCAAGTTGAGACTTCTCTACTTCTTTCAAAGATTAATAGTCCAAGGATAGCCTAGAACGCAAGACTTCACGGTGAGGTAAAGGTCAGCAACTCGAAGGTCACAGCATACAGCCTAAGCACAGGATTTCTGACATGGCAGAATTTGGCATGGGTCTCCACAGTAACCCCAGCTCTATGTGAGTCAGAGCTGGGCAGATCACTAGGGCTTGGTACCAACCATCCAACTCCAGGGCCAGTGGGAGATGCTGTCTTAGAGGAACCAAGTGGAGAGTAAGAGAACAAGATATCTCTCTTCTGCCAGTCTCTGCATGTGCACCTGTGCATGGGATGAACACACCATATGCATGCCTCACATACAAATCCTCTCACACATGTGTACATACTAGAAATAACAACAAATAATTACAAAAAAAAAAAAAAAAAAAGCCAGGCATGGTTATCTCAGTACTGGAGGCAGGGAGACAAGAAGGTTCCTGGATTCACTTGCCAGTCAGCCTAGACCAATCAGTATGCCCCAGATCCCAATAAATAACCTTATTAACACACACACACACACACACACACACACACACACGCGTAGTAAGTGGCTCCTGAGGAACACTGGCCTTTGGCCACTACATGCACAATTTGCCTTCACACACATATGTGTACCTGCATATACAAATTTACACATTCACATATACACAAGAAAACCCTATATCAAAAAATGACTTTATGCATAAGCAATAAGTCTCAGAAGTATACTGCCCTTGGAAGTACAAATAAAGTATGTTCTAAGGTATTTAGAAGTTCAAAGGAATCTAAAAATTTAATAATGTTTTTTTGGGAAATATATATATATATATATATATATATATATATATATATATACAATTTTTATTTATTATAATATATACATATATATTTTATATCTGCATATACTTATTATATATTTTACTAATATTGATAATGGGAGTGAGTTAATATAAGCTCTTCAGAGAGAGGTTTAACAGTACTAACATGAAGTACATACACACATACCTCTAGACACACTGGCTCTTGGAGAGGGAGAGTAACCATCAAAGGCACCAGCATGCCTGTGAAATGAGCCAAGGAAAAGATTATTCATTACAGCATGAATTTTAATATAAAATATTAGAAATAACCCAGATGGCTTTCAGAAGTTAACTGAGTGGACAGACTGTCGTTCACTTGGGCCATGGAAGCCACATAGCTGGGAGAGAAAGTGGTTGCTCTTCTCCTGAGGTGGAAGAGAAGACTCAAAGGGGAGAGGTTGAGTGTGTTTCCTTGAATATTAGTTCTGTCTGAAAGAGGAACATAGGAGGTGGATAGAGTGGACTTAAAAATCAAATATCTCTTTTTACATGTGAACATATTCAAAGCAAATTATAAATAAAGATTACTGTGTATGGGTAAGGTATACCGCACACACAGATGTGCGAGGTTTACATCTGCAGTGCTAAGGGTGAATGTATCCATCTCCGTACAATAAAATGGGTTACAATTGTGTAACAAAGAAGCAGATCTGTCATCTTGTGTTTTTTTAAAAATGTAACAAACAGCAAAAATCCAAGTCCATGCCTGGTTGCACCTGCCTACTAAGATTCCAGAACTCACAAGGTTGAGACAGGACAATCACAAGGTCAAGGACAGACCATGCTGCATAGCAAGATACTGCTTAAAAGAAAAAAATGAAAGAAAGAAAGAAAGAAAAGAGAGAGAGAGAGAGAGAGAAACCAAAGGCCTATAGACATAGCTCAGTGGTTAAGAGCACTTGCTGCTCTTAAAGAGGACTTGTAACTCCAGTTATAGGGAATCTGATGCCCTCTTCTGCCCTCCATGAGTACACACATGGTACACACACACACACACACACACACACACACACACACACACACACACACACACACACACACAAATAGATATTTTATTTTAAGACAAAAGAAGCCCAGAATCTTCTAATCCAGAGTTTCTTTTTTTCCTGAGTTATTTTCAAATACCCATAGACACTGGTCACTTTTGACTTTTCCTGGATCCTTCTAACAGCAGGCTACTAAAGCTCCTCTGCTAAGCGTAGTAGAGGATGCAAGACTAGTTACTATGTTTAAGGACATAGAAAGATAGGGAGAGGATAGGAAGTTGGTGGTCATAATTATTTTGAGAAGTTTTTTTAAATCACTTCCTAATCATCATCATCTTCTCCTCCTTCTTCTTCATCATCTTAACTGTCTTCATCATCTCTTCCTCCTACTTTCTTTCTCCTTCCCTCTTCCCCTCTCTTTCCCCCTTCCCTTTCTCCTCTTCTCTCTCTCTCTCTCATACACACATGCAGACATTTCAAGTTTGACACTACCCTATAGACGTGAGACGTGGCTGTTTCTGCCAAATAAAATGTACCCAGACAAACACAAATAGCATCAAAACTTTCACAGACCAACGGTAACTTTGTAACCAGCACCCATATAAAAAAATAGATTGACCAGTACCCAGAGCTTCCCCATGTGATGTCCTTGGCAGTTTTCAGGATGCTTTGCATTTCCGCTGTCTTTTCAAAGTCTTTGTATTTCATGCTGTTAGTCGTAGATAATGGCTACCATAATAGTGTTAGATAGGAGGCATACATTTTCATGTTCAACAACACAGTAAGTTTAGCTGTAGTTTATGAGAATTTATTACTTGCTTCACAGAGAAATAGGAAAAAGGCATGCAAAGGCTCCCAACACACACAAATGACAAATGTTTAAGGAGGAGATGCTAATTGCCTGCCTTTGACCATCACATATTATATATGTGTATGAGATCATCACATAGTATCCAATAAATATATATAATTAGGAATGTAAGCCCCATCTTAATATATTATCTAATAAAATGGCGGTTGCTTCTGTTTCCTTTTGTGCTCAAGGAAATGCTATAACTAGGTTACAAGATATAATAAAGAACAAGTACCAAGATCATAATAATCGTGGCTTTTAATATTTCAGTCATTGGGATTTCTACATTGAATCCACTTGAGCGCTATGATGAGACCACAGAGGAAAGAGTGCTTCACTGGGGCTGTTTCTTTCCTGACATAAGAATACCATGTGTTTAGCCAGGCACCAGTGACACACACCTTTAATCTCAGAACTTGAGAGACAGAGATAGAGGGAAACTTTGTGAGTTTGACGCTAGCCTGGTCTACAAAGCAGAGTTCCAGAACAGCCAAGGCTGTTACACAGAGAAATCCTGTCTCAAAAAACAACAACAAAAACAACAACAACAATGAAACAACAAATGCCATGAGTTCTCACTTACTGATATTTATTCATACTCACAGTCCTGCTTGCAGCACCCAGCATGACCACACCAGTTCCCATCTGCTTACTAACTTGCCCCATGATACTTGTTGGGTATCTGTTAATGTTGGGTATTTTTAAGAGCTATGGCTGTATTGTGTCCTTTATTTATTTATATGGTTGACAAAGGTCTAGGTAGGATACAAGAGAAAATTACTACTACCCAACCTTTCTTGTTCTTAAGAGGATTTTTTTTCCCCTAGGTCTTAAAAAACAATGGTGACTTTTTTTTTTTTCCCCAGAGTCATCAGAGTTAGCCTTACCAAAAACCCATGTTATAGGAAATTTGCCAGTGTGAGAATAGAAAACTTTAATCTAGACGTGAAAAGATCAGAGACTGGGTTAAATATAATGGTTATTCACTATGGCTTCTGAGGCCTGTGTGTCTCTGTGTCCACCCATCCCCCAGGCAAAAAGAAAAACACTTTAAAACATGACAAGCAACTTTGAAAAGGAACTGAGATGTGTGACTAGGCGAGTCTTGTCCTCTGTGGATTCCGATAGAATTCTAGAGGTATGATTTCCCAGCAGGGCTTGAGAGGAGCAGCTGGTCGGTCAGCTCAGAGGCACTTGCTGGCCAAGGCTCAGAGCCTGCCTGTTAGTCTTTCTGTAATTGACTCAGCACCCTGGTACATCCTCTGCCTGATCATTCATTTAGTATTGTTGATACATGGAACTACATGTAACCCAGGCTAGTCTCAAATTTGTAATCCCCCTGCCTCTGCCTCCCATGCAGCTGGATTCTCGTGTGTGTGTGTGTGTGTGTGTGTGTGTGTGTGTGTGTGTGTGTAATTTTTGATAAGCACCAATTCTCCATTATCTCCTGCATGTCCACAGACCTCCTACCTGAAAGAGCAATATGACAACACTGGCTAAATATGGTTTTCTTTATCTACATTCTTCTGGCCTCACTGTACCTCTTGTGTGTGGACTGATGGTCTTCCTCGGGCTTTGGAGCACATTGGCCATGGTCTACTGGCATGTTTCTTATATGGGAATTCCATCTAGTCCTAGTTTGTGCAGTATGATCTGCAAAACTCTTGCCTTGGTTTTTCTTTTTTTCTCTTGGTAATTCGATTTTCATGATTTTTCCTGTTTTTACTTCAGCATCCACCCTTTGCTTTGCTCTTACAGTGAATAAGCTCTGACGTATTTTGAATTATAGCTTTCCCCTTTTTGTCCAGATGTTTAATTCTAGCTGTAGAAATTGTCTGTGTCTTTGTTTGTCTTGTCATGTCATCGTGTGTTGTACCCTGTCACCCCCCCCCCACCGTGTCCTGGATCTTAATTGTTTTCAGAGTCATCTGACAACACCAAGACCCTAGCATTACAGTCAGACGTGTCTTAAAACAAAACAACATGGAAGCTAGGGGCCTAATAAATAAACCTCTTTAAAGGAAAGAAAAGGCCCATGGCCACTCCCAGCCCTGGTGGAGTGACAGAAGGGGGAATTAGCCTTGGGAAGAACAAGGAGCAACCAGCCAAGCATGTATGCTTCCTTTTGACCCTTGCTTCTGATCTTTGGTCACATTGCTGTGAGTAGTGGCCCTGCAGTCATTGTCCCCACTACAATAGAAGTCTTAGAAAGAGGAAGTTTGCTTGCAGAGAGAGAAGAACAAAGACAAGCTTTGGCCACTGATAAACAGAACACAGCCAGGCTTTCCTGTCACTGGGAGAAGGACACTGGAGTGTCAGTGGTCCATAGTCACTGTGTTTATCTTTTTTTTCTTCCAGACAGGGTTTCTCTGTGTAGCCTTGGCTGTTCTGGACTCGCTTTGTAGACCAGGCTGGCCTCGAACTCACAATGATCTATTTGTCTCTGGCTCCCGAGTGCTGGGATCAAAGGTGTGCGCCACCACGCCCATCCACTGTGTTTATCTTTTACATGAGCTGTAGACCCATCGTGGCGGTCATGTGTTTGCGTGTCTTGATTTATTTCTTTAGAGAGTCCATCACGGTGGCTGCTCGAGGCCTTTGTTTCTGTGGCCCTTGTTTCCAGTCTTCCTTTGGATCTGTTGCTGCTGTCTCGTGAGTTGTATATAACACCTTGCTGAATTACAGCACACCTACGGACCTCTTCCCTCATCGTGTGATTCAAGACTATGATTTGAAGTTACTAAGCATGGTAGCAAGTACATAGTGCTCCCTTACTCTGGCTCGTCTTCTTGGCGGTTACTCTAGCACTATACTGAAAGTAGGACTCAGTTAAAGCTAAGCCTGTGGGTGCGAGAGAGCAGCATTTGTGCCCAGCCCGATGTTTTATGATCCCAGCCAATAGGAAAGCCCTGTAAGAGCATGCCCTTGCTCCTACCACATCAGGAGTGATGACGGTAGCAGTCTTCAAAAAGTCCTATTTGAACATAATTTTTCCCCACAGGGGACTTCAAATTTTTCTCATCCGATAATAATAACAATTTCAAAAGTTCCAAACAGTTTGTAGGAATGTGACGTTAAATGGATTCCATGCCTCTTTTATTTCAGGAAACATGAAAAATCCCCACTGGGTAGGCCGTTCTATGAACCCAAAATGTGTGAGGACCAGGAAGTGGGGCATGGGGGGAAACACTCTAGCCTGGCAGCCTCTCTAGTTACAGCAGCGCTACTTAAGGATGCCTTCTTGATGCTTCTACTGTTCTTTACTGTAGGATTTTTTTTTCCTCTTCTGCCTAACTTACACACAGACTGTTTTAGTTTCCAGTCCAGGAAAATAAACTGGACTGTTATATTCCCCTAAATGGGGGAAAAAAGATAGCAAACTTTCCTAGGCTGCAAAGGAAAAAAAAAGTCCACGTTGCCCTCCTTTCTTGTGTACTGAGGTCCTAGTACCGTGTCCCGTGCCTCGTCTCTAGTGCTGCCAAAGTTGTCTATATTCTGTTTTAATCCCGCACATGGGTTAAAGAAGGGCACAGTTCATAATACCCTCTGTCATCCACCTCTGGGTGTGTTCCTGGTGCTGAGGCCAACTCCCCCTTCCCTCTTGCTGCAAGCCTAGGATAGCCTTGCTTGGATAGTGAGTTCCACAGGCAGCTGCTTTTATTTATTGTGGGACTTGCTCCTAGAGCTCTGTCATGCTTTCGCACAGACAGAATGCAAACATGTTTGGGATTTTTTTTTTTTTTTGACAGTAGCTGGGATCTATGTGGAGTAGGGGGTTTTCAAAACATTTTTGCAGCCAATATGTTTACTCTGCTTCACCAGCCATGCAGGGTGATACAGTGTATCACTAGTACTCAAAATAGGCTGCAACGGGAGGTAAGAATAGGGCATAGATTTTTCTAACACAAGCATGTTAGATGAAATGATTTTGTGTACTTTGAAGTGGAAAACTCAATCAGAATTTTCCACACTTTTTAGTTAAAGCAACACTGTTATTTATTGATGAGAGGTGGACTCAGACACAAGGAATCCAGCATATTCTTCCTGATCATAGTAAGCAATATATTTTTTTCTCTTATAATTTAAATGAAAGCTACATGAGACTTAAAGAATAAGAGCTTAAAATATATGGCTAGGGTATGTTTGGGACATATGCTGGTACGTGTAGCGTGTGTTTGGATAAAATTGGAGCCCTTTAAGAAGTTTGCCTTTCATTAATAGGTGGGCTTCATGCTTGATAAATGGCGATTTTCAAGTGCCTAGATAATCCATTTTGGCTTAAATAGAGCTATTTGGAAAGCACCTGAGAGTCCTATCAGTAATACATGAATAGAATAGATTTTCTCTAAGCTTTCATTGAAGTACGCTTAGACTCTATTTAAATTTGTTACTAGTATTTAATCTGTCTTTTGGTGATATATCAGTATGGTAACTGAATACTTGGTATTTTGAAAAGGCAAACCCCTGAGGTTGCAGTGTCAGATTTGTGCATATGTATTTAAGACAGAATAATAACAATAGGAAATGACTCGCTATGTGCCAGGTCCATTTCTAGGTATTTTATGTGTGTTCTTTCATTGAGTTCTCCTAACAGGGACTGCAATTTCCGTTGATTAAAAGACAGTCACAGGTAGGGCACACGAGTTGCCCAGAGCCTTGCCCAAAACGAGGCTGGCACTCACTTTGCAGTGCAGACACCCTAGTCTTCTGGCCCACTGTGCTGTGCTGCTTCTCTAGGGCTCCGCCCCTTCAGCGCCTCCATCCTGGTGATCCTAAGGATGCAGGGGTTGGCATATGGGACTTAACATATAGGATATGTATATTTGTTCCTCGACCTACAGTCTAAGTTAGCCACTATTTTTGGGTTTTGATTGATAAACAATTCAACAGTGGGATTGACCTGGCTTTTTCTTTTTCTGTTTTAAAGCTAGCATTAAAAATGACAGTTGTTAAAAAAAAAAAAAAATGGGTACAAATTCATCGACTTGTCTAAATAATGAGATGTTTTGAGTTGACCTTGTAGGATCCCCCAACCTCAGTAGGCCTCGGAGTTCTCTTCCTCCAAAGTGTGTTTCCCCCACTTGGTTTAAAGTTTTGTCGTTGTGCGTTCAGCTGTGGTGTCTGGGAAAGGAATCCGTTTAATACTTCCAAGGCAATCAAGGGACTGCAGCACAAAGACACACACCTTTCCCTCAGTGCAGTATACACAGTGCTCTAATACTGTCTAGTGGCCTTGATTTATTTATTTATTTATTTATTCATTCATTCATTCTTTAGAGAACCTAGTAGATGTAGTTTTGTAAAAAAAAAAACCGGAGCGTGCGCCTCCGTTCACAGGTGTTCCAGATGGCTGCGTTCACATGTGCGATAAATGTGTGGATCTAGTGCTTTGAAGTTTTTCTAATTTGGTTAACAACAATAAGCTATGTTATGAAAATCTTCTTAGAGCTCAAGTTTAAATGTCCACCCCAGTCAGGGTCCTTGTGATCCTAGAAGTCACAGGGGACCATTTTGACTTTGAAGAGAGGATTGTGTCTTTGCAGAGAGAGAACCAGAAATCAGTCTTTGGGAAGAAGCAATTAAAAACCCTAAAGCCTTTTATTGCTTTTGATGCTTAAAAAAAAGGGGGGGGGGAAGCAGAAACCTCCCAGCACTGAAATATTTTCTGCTAATTAACTGTCACAAATGTGGTGCCATTAAGCGTAGAGTCTCTTTGGTTAACTTCAAAGTCATTAGTGCACACTGTGAGACTCTCCCAAATTTATTTCAGGCGAAGGAAACAAATTGACAGATCTGTAATCAATGTTTTCAAGACTGCTTGTCGATGGACCCTAGGCCCAGTGTGCAGACTCCTTGTTCCTGTTCTCTGGGGAGCGTGGAGCAGCCCTCCCTTGAGGTGTCTGGGTGAGCTTGATGTGTGCCACGTTAGAGTCCACAGTCTGGAGTCGGCGGAAGGATGTTTGGAAGATTTTCACCCAGGAATGAACTTAGCTGCAGAGAACAGAAAATGCGCCACCTATGTGGAACTGTTGTGACAGAATGTGTAGTGTTAAGCCAGCATCTCCCTACTTTTGTCTTCTCTCCACTGTCCTTGTTGTAACGCTTTGGGCATCAGGCAAACCATCATATAGTTTTTTTTTTTTTCCCTTTCTTTTCAATCCTTCTTTCCTGTCTTCCTTTCTGGTTTTGTTTTGTTTTTAGATAGGGTTTCTGTGTAGTCCTGGCTGTCCTGGACTTGCTTTGTAGACCAGGCTGTCCTCAAACTCAGAGATCCTCCTGCCTCTACTTCCCAAGTGTTGTGATTAAAAAGGCATGTGCCACCACCACCCAATATCATAGAGTTTTCTAAGACTCAGCTGCCCTATTTGGAAAATACTGGTAATCTTCCCATACTACAGGGCGACGGTCGGGCTCCCAGGAAACCAGAGAGACCACACGCACACAGGCCTTGTCCTGCAGGAGCTGTCACGGTGGCACCATTTTTGCCAGTGGTGCTAGGAGGAAGGTGTGAAGAAGGAGATAGGGCACCCATCTTTCTCACAGGGCACCCATCTTTCTCACAGGTCCCAAGTCCAGCATGCTTTTAGATGTCATTGGTGCAAACACTAAGAATAAAGAAAAGAGAAGGGGGAAACCTTAAGTTCTGGACCCTGGAGAGACGGCTCAGCAGTTAAGAGTACATACTGCTTTCCTCACAGGACCCAACTTCTCTTTCCAGCACCAATATGGCGGTGGAGGAAGTGGGGTGGGGCTTCAACCACGTGAAATTCCAGCTCCATGGAGGCCGGTTACTTCTGGGTTCTGAGTGTACCTGCACTCGTGTATATAACCACACACACACACACACACACACACACACACACACACACACACATACACACCACATATGTATACACAAACACATCACATACACACACATCACACACACACCACATACACATAGCACATACGTATACATGTACACATATCACACACAAACCACATAAATATACACAAACCCCACATACACACATCACACACACACACACACACACACACCACATATACTCATCACATACACACACATCACACACATATCCCACATACATACACACATAACACGGGCACACACGTTTAGAAATACAGTAAATCTTTAAAATATAACATAAAAAATGTCAGATGTTTTACTCTGTCACAAATAGGATCTATCGCTTCCTTGGTGAAATACAGCCAAGTCAATGGTTTATGTTACTGAGTCATCTCTTTACAATAAATTCCAGCACTGTTAGAGGCTTACATTCACGTTATTGATTATTTGAATATGTGAGCCATTAATCTCCATGGCCTGCATCCATTTTGCATGTATATTTTGTGTCGTCTTTTGCATTTAGATAGAGAAGAATAGCCCGAAGAAAGCAGACGTGTGGGTATTAGCTTCACACAGTTTTCCAAGCGCTCCCTTGAGCTGCTCTGCCAATACATTTCTACACTAGAGTAAGCCAGTAGAACAGTGGCTCCTCAGATAAACTACGAGTAGCCATAGTAAATCAAAAGGATTCATCTCACCCGAGTAAACTCGCCGTCCCTAGTCAGACAGTCTCCTGGTTCTATAAAAGGCCTTTTGCTCTTTGTGTTAAGGTTGTCCGTAATTTTAATGGAACCTTTGAATTACCATCTGATTTTTAAAAATTGGTTTATAAAAGGATATTGATTCTCCACTTTAGGGGGCAGTTGTGTTGTTTATAAGCAAATTTGGTCTCCGCCCGACGGGGCTTGGAATCCAGTGCCAAGAAAACCCCTCTGAAGTCTGACTGAGATGATACTGTTTAAAAAGCGACCACGACAGCTAGTAATTCACTGTGGACGGGGCTCTGGTTTGGGGTGTGGGCGGGGCTCTGGTTTGGGGTGTGGGCGGGGCTCTGGTTTGGGTGTGGGCGGGGCTCTGGTTTGGGTGAAGGGGAGAGTGAAGTTCTGCCCTGCAGGGCTCTTTCTAATTGCTTCGTTTTCGTTCCCTGGCATTGATATTCACTTCTTTCCCAGGGCATTTTCCTGGGTAATGAGAAGACTTTGAAATCCAATAAGGCTTTTGAGCACTGAAGATGCCTGCCATGGTGCTGACGGAGAATTCTGTAGCTTTATAATGATTCTAAAAGGTGTCTCATATCCACTATATTAACTCTCTTTTTAGAAGCTTATGAACATTGTGGCTTTTATTGATTCCAGAGAACTGGACCCAACAGTAAGCAATAAAAGTCAATGGTAACTTTTTTCCCATATAGGGGTTTGCAGATCAATATTTTGAATTTACTGTAATTTGCTGGTAATAAATGGGAGGGCTGAAAGCATTGCAGGGCCTCGCGGGGCCCAGCTGTGCAGTCTGGCCTTTTTTTTTTTTTTTTTTTTTTTTTTTTTTTTTTATCTCAGTTCACTGTGGGTCATGGGCTCGCCCCAATACCTAGAAGCACAGGTAAGTGGCAGGGTTGGGATGCTTATTTATCAAAAGGCTTCATAACTTTGTTCTGATGACAGAGAAGTCAGACCTTGTTCTCAGTGACCTTAACTTCATACAGATGCGAAAAGGGCTTCCAATTTGCATTGTCTTAACAGCAGTTAGGTTCAACATCTTGCATTGGCGTTTGATGTCCAGACAGAGGACTGTCCCTCTTAATGGAGTAGTTGAATGTGTCTTTGCTGGAACCTTCACCTAACCAAGCCAGGTTCAAGACGTCAGGGTGGAGGTGTCTGGACTGTTCCTCATGGCCTTGACCCATGCTATCTAGGCCCTTTTTGCCCTGCTGCCTCCCTCATTGAATGTGAGCAGTATATTTGGGTGGAAAATGCTGGTGCCTAGGGTGTTGGGAGCTGTCAGAACAGACTGGCATGAGAACACCATTGTGGCTCTGAATGGACCAAGGTGGTAAGGACCTCATCCTGTGTTTTAGGAAGATGGGTTGTAATGGAGGTAGAAGAGGTTCTTCTGGATGCTTTGTAGCATCGCCTTGGGTGGGAATAAAGCTAGAATTGGTTTATGTTTCTTTTGCTTGTGTGATGTATGCCCTACCCCTACCCTGTGTGTGTGTGTGTGTGTTGGGGAGGGGGTCTTATAGAATCCAGAGAGGGCCTCAAATGATGTTCCTTGGATTCCATAACTTTTCTTTTCTTTTTCTTTTATTTTCTTTTTTTCCCCTTTTGACAGGGTTTCTCTGTGTAGCTCTGGCTACCCTGAAACTCACTCTAGATCTGGCTAGCCTCAAACTCAAACTCAGCCTCCCGAGTGCTGGGAATGAAGGCGTGTGCTGCCACCATCCAGCCACTTTTTTTTCTTAAGATAGAATCTCTCATTGGCCTGGAGCTTGCCAGTGGGCTAGGCTGGTTGGTCAGTGAGGCCTGGAGACTTATTTCCCTGTCTCTGCCAGCTCAGGACTAAGATTGTCAGGGTTATCACACTGGAGTTGGGTTTTTTTTTTGTTGTTGTTGTTGTTGTTGTTGTTGTTTTTCTTCTTCTTCTTTCCTGAGGATTAAGCTCAAGTCCCTATGCTTCAGTGAGCCATCTGCCCAACACAATAAATATATCTTTATTAACTTCAGGGGATCTATTCTTTTTTTTCTATTCTACAACTTATTTTGTTTCCAAAATTTAGGTTTTCCAATATGACCCAAGCTAGTTTCTTTAACTTCAGAATGACACAATTTTTTTTCTTAGAAAGAATTCTTTTGTTCTTGGGGAAAGTGAGCACTCCAAACACAATCTGACTGTGGGCTAGAAGCTGTTGACCTTGAGATAGCACGCAGCATATGTTGCTTGGTACATAGCGTAAACACTCAGTGAAGTGCAGCAGTTAATCACACAGGTCTCCGTTACTGTTAAACAAAGGCCTGCAGAGAGCTGTGGGACATAGACTTGCTGTGGACACCTCTTCGGCAATACTGAGAGTGCAGATCTGACTCCCAAGCTTGGTGTATTGACATCAAGGGCATAATGTGTTAGGAAGTATCCCAAACCACTGTAATGGACTGGAAAGGAAACTTGTTTCGCTTGCTCATTTACTTAGGGTTAGCTGATTACCTGTTCTGTTACGCCTTTTCTGCTGGAGAAAAGTCCATGTTAAAAGTAACGTGCTTGCAAGACTGTGCCTCAAATAAAATCCATCTGTAAAAACAATTTCAGTGTGAAATCTGCTTAGAAGAACCTGCCCCAAGTCATTTCAGAGAGACACTGGCAGGTGTTAGCCACTCTGAAGCCCCTTGGATGGCAGCGTGAGGGGAGACTGGTACAAACACACCCAGCTCTGCCCTGGTGAGGAAGGACACTTACAGTTCCCTGGGTCGGGCAGGTGTGGATTTAAGGACACACTAAGACATGTTGCCATCATTCCTTCTTTGGCGAAACAGGAGTAATGGTGACAGTTAAGTGAGCCAGTGTTTGTCCACATGCAGTAAACATCAGAGTCCACCATTGTATTAGTCATGTAGGCAAGTTGAATATAGACACACAGTTCCTACTGTTTCCGTGAAAACTGTAGAGGGGAGAAAGGAGTTGATCATGACGGACGTTAACGTTTCATACAAGTCTGGCATCTGGCTTGGCCACATCTTCACTCTGCAGCTCTATCCCTGCTCCCGTATTCTGGAACCATGTTGATAACTTATATGTCTTACTGGTCCCCTGTCTGTTTCACATTCCCACCGCTCCAAAATCCCTCCGTCGTTTTAGCATCCCAAGTCCCCTTTCCTCGTTTCCGGGTAGCACCCTGCCCTTACGCGCGTCATGGTCTTCTGACTCTCCCAGAAGCCAAGCACGTCTTCTCACACCCCTGAAATGATGCTGTATGCTCAGCTCTGTGTTTAGCCTGCCTCTCTGCCCCTCACCTTTCTCTGCCTCCTCCTTGGTCCTGATGCTCAGCCATGCTCCCAGGGTACCGGAAGGAACCTCTAAGACCTTCCCTGCTCAATTGCCAACTGTGAGCCACGTAACAGCCTAGTGCTGGAGTGAAACCTTTTTTTTTTTTTTTTTTTCTCATGTCATGTGACCATCTTCTCCTGCTGAAGCCCTCAATGGAGTCCCCATTGCCGGCAGGATAAACGCAGATTCTCTCAATAGCCTGTAATGCAGCTGCGTCCCTCCCTGCCTTTGCACTCTGTCCCATTGAGTTAGCTTTCTTTTCTACTTGGCAGCCATTCTCAGGGTTCATTCGAACCCATCCTGCACTCCATCTTCCCTCCCTGGAGTGCGTTCTCAGCCCGCCCTGAGGCTGCCTGCCTTACAGTGCCCAGACATTAGACCCATAAAAGGAGCAGGCACAAGTGGCCTATGTGTCCCTTGGGAACCTTTGAATCATAAAGCAAAACACAACCGGTGTAAACAACAGTCTTCTTTGGCTTGCTTATCCCTGTATCACAAAAGTCTAGACATATGTCATGCATTGCTTCACATGGGTCACCCAGTACCTTCTTTCTCTTCATCCTCCACCGTCCACCTTTGGTGCCTCTCGCAAGATCCCTGCCTCTTCTATTAACTCTCTTGGGTGAGGCACATGAAATTCTTTCCTGGGCTCCCCAAACAGAGCATCATTTTGCATCTGCTTTGCCCAGATTGAGCCGCATGCTATCTCTCAGTTTATTTCTTTGGCCAAGGAAAATAAGCGTTGCTACTTGCTTAATTTGGTCAGAGCTTTTTCTAGGGCAGTGGTTCTCAGTGTCCCTAATGTTGTGACCCTTTAACTACAGCTCCTCGTGTCATGGTGACCCCCCCGCCCCAACCATGAAATCATTTCCATTGCCACTTCATAACTAATTTTGCTACTGTTATGAGTCATAATGTAAATATCTGTGTTTTCCACTAAACAGTCTTAAGCAGCTCTTGTGAAAGGATCGTTTGACCCCCCCTCAAAGGAGTTGTGACCCACAGTTTGAAAGCTGCTGTTCTAGAGGCCAAGGGCTGTGTTTGTCAGCAGGCAAGAACCAGTGCTGACCTTCCTCAAAGAAACGCAACTCTCTCTCTCTCTCTCTCTCTCTCTCTCTCTCTCTCTCTCTCTCTCTCTCTCTCTCTCTCTCTCTCTCTCTCTCTCTCTCTCCTCTATCCCAGGCCTTTTCACACTGCATTTTACACCCAGTGAAGTCCTTTATCCCCAGAGCTGGCATGGTCTCTGCCATGTCAACCTTTACTAAAAAGTGTGTGATTGGATAAAGGAAACCCATTTCACTTGCTTTAATCCCCAAATGTGGCCTTGTCTTCACCCTTGGCAGAAGATTTTTGACTTCTCTCTGTAACCGAATTTATAGGACCACAGGCGAACACCTTCAGTTTTACTTTTTAAAAGGTGTACTTTTAAAAATCTGCCCGTTTCGCTTGTACCGGGGGCAAAGCTGCTGTCCACTTTGCCCTCCCCCTCCTCATCGCATCATCATCACCATCCCTGAGAATCCCCACCACTTGTATTTTCATTCAGCCCCTTTCTCTCAGCCTCTCACATCACCTCTCTGGCTACTGGGTGTGGTTTGGAATATGGTTTCTTGGTGTGTTCTCCCAAAGGTTTGTGTCTTGAAAGCTTGGTTCTTGGCATGTCAGCATGGAGAGATAGAACCTACTGGAAAGTAGTTAGGTCATCAGGGATGTCATCGTCACAGGAGATAAGGTGTGTCAGTTCGATGTGGCCATATACAAGATGCCATCTGCAAGAGGGATTACTGTACTTCTAATGGGACTTTGGGTCCTATAGGAGTAGATGAGAGAGACAGAGAGAGAGAGAGAGAGAGAGAGAGAGAGAGAGAGAGAGAGAGAGAGAGAGAGAGACAGAGAGAGAGAGAGAGACAGAGAGACAGAGAGAGAGATGTGAGCTATCCTGGCCCCTGGCCTGAGTCCCTCTGGTTTTCTACATCACCATGATCTCTATGTCGTCATGAGCTCTATTCTACCCGTGCTCTAACCACTGTTTCTGTTCCCCATGAGGCCAAGAGATGTTCTCATTGGATCCACAGCCTCCCAGACTGTAAGCTGCACAATCCTCTTATGTTTAAGAATTACTTAGCTAGCTCCAGGCGGTGGTGGCTCACGCCTATAGTCCCAGCACTTGGGAGGCAGAGGCAGGAGGATCTCTTGAGTTCGAGGCCAGCCTGGTCTATGAAGTGAGTCCAGGACAGCCAAGGCTACATAGAGAAACTTTGTCTCAAAAAACAAAAAAGAATTACTCAGCCTTAGGCACTTTGTTGTAGTAGTAGAAAGTATTCTACCACTCTCTTATTTTCACAGTGCATATGGCCGGGAAGGGAAGGGAACGGTAGCAGATAAAGATGGGTGTTTTTGTTTTTGTGGTGTGTATGTGTGTGTGTGTGTGTCTGTGTGTGTGTGTCTGTGTGTGTGTGTGTCTGTGTGTGTGTGTGTCTGTGTGTGTGTGTGTGTGTGTGTCTGTGTGTGTGTGTCTGTGTGTGTGTGTCTGTGTGTGTGTGTGTGTGTGTCTGTGTGTGTGTGTGTCTGTGTGTGTGTGTCTGTGTGTGTGTGTCTGTGTGTGTCTGTGTGTGTGTGTGTCTGTGTGTGTGTGTTGGTACATATTACCTGCATATGGTATATATGTGGAGAGATGTGCGTACACCTATGCATGTTACCTGAGGCCAGGAGAGGACAGTGGGTGTCCTGCTCTATCCCCATCCTTATCTCTGGAGACAGGGTCTCACTGAGCCTGGAGCTAGGCTGGCAGGCAACAAGCCACATGGTTCTTCTGTGTCCACGCCTCCCCAACAGTGCTGGGGTTTCTGGTATATGTGGCCAGATCAGGCATCTTAGGTAAAGGCTGGGGATTTGAACTCTGGCACTTGTGCTTATGTAGCAAGTGTTGACATCCAAATGAGCCAATCTCCTAGCCCTCGGTTTAATTTTTAATATTCTTATCTGATGGGCTTGTTCCTCTGGTCAACTGCTAGTCTCCTGTGGACTTTCCATAGGCATATTTGATAACCTGACCAGATTATAGACAGAAGAAGAAAGAGAAATCCTGCAAGAAATGAGAGGTTGCTCTGGGGCTCTGCAGTTGTCTCCTTTCCCCTCAGGTGTCACAGCTGTGGGCTAGGTAAAGGTGCACACATTTGAGCTCATCCACAAAGACCCCCTGACTTTTTCCAGCTTTACTTCCTTCAGGCAGAAAACCATGT
This sequence comes from Acomys russatus, assembly GCF_903995435.1. Classification (NCBI taxonomy): domain Eukaryota; kingdom Metazoa; phylum Chordata; class Mammalia; order Rodentia; family Muridae; genus Acomys; species Acomys russatus. The sequence goes on along the minus strand of NC_067166.1, from coordinate 23,713,808 downwards.
GCTTCGAGGGCAGTTTCCTGAAGCTTCCAAGGACTGTTTGAGGGCCAATGTTGCCTTCTGCTCTGGTGCAGCAGGAAGTACTATGTGGGATCCAGTTCTCTGACCCACACCTTTCTGTCCCCTGCCTAACTCTTGGTCACAGTCAAGGAAGTGGCCCAAGCATTCCTTCAGGAGAGCCGACCTCTAGATGAACCCACCCCTGGCTACATTCTGTGGTGTTTGGCAGTGAGCATTCTGCTGTAGAATGGTACCACAGTGTCCCTGAGAATGACACAGGTCCTTAACCTGGACCACTTCCCACACACACAGGAAATAACATCACAGTGTCATCCTCACTACTGAAATGACAGCCTAGGAAATTACTATTCCCTAAAGGGGGAAGTGTTCTTAAGGTAAAAGGTCTACACAACCTAGCCATCGTTAAAGGGATATAAAAAAAACTAACCTCTATTAAACAATTGCTGTGACCAGTTTTCTTCCCTCCCTGGTTCTCTAGGGGCAGTGCCTAGGCACCGGCACTCTTTAATGCTCCCTGGGTGACTTTAATGTGTAGTCACGTTTCAGAATCTCTACTTCAGCCAATTCAACCAGTGCTTAGGACTTCCGCTCGAGCAGAATTAGTTTTCCCCTGTCAAAATTGTGTCTCCCCTGTTAGCGTTTACACTTCCAGGTTAGGCTGCGCGATCTTGCACCTGCTGACGCCTCCTTGTTTACTGCGAGTGTGGGTCTGTTTCCCTGAGTTGCTTTCAAAATAGGCTTTATTTTGGTTTTGTCTTCCACCTCCTATGTCCCCATCCATGGCTTGATATGCCCCTAATGTGCACCCCTGGCTCTTTGAACTCTCTGCATAGGGGAGAGGGTGGCCAGCACACACCACAAGCCTCAGTGACAAGATCAAGCTTCCAGGGGTGTAGGGAAGATGACAACAGGAGCCCAGGACCGCTCAACCTGCTCCTCGCTGGACGGTGGGTGCTGGGAGGTTGTTTGCTCGAGTCGTTTCCATTCTGTTTGTTTTCTGGCTTTAGGGAGGCAAGCTGCACATTCTGTAAGTCCCGTCGCCATCTTGAAGGAGTTCCTTGTGCATGAATTTGGTGGCTACTTTCCTTTGTGCTGAGGAGGGCAGCTCATATTCCTTTCTTATTGCCTGTGTAACTGTGTGACATAGGAACCTGCCAGAAGTCATGAGATAAAGGTTTGGGGATAGTTACAATGCAACCTACAGGGGGCGCTCTCTGATGTGTTTCCCTTCGAGGTGCACTAACTGTGCTGGTGCCCAGTCATCTTGTTGCCATAGAGAGTGCTGGTTTGGGCCCACAAAATAAGATCTTTACTTGTCAGCCTCCTTCGGTTAATGTTGCTTTGAAGAGACCCAGCTGCTGCTAGTGCAACGTAGCCTTCCATGCATGCTCCTCCCTGAGTCTGTGACCCAGCTCTCTCATCTCCTTCTTCCAGCTCTTGTCTCTTCCCTGACCCTGCCCAGGCTCATTGCACTCCATACCATATTACTTGCTGAGGACTTCACAGTCTCTAATCCTAGCCCCTTTCTTGAACCCAGATTCATACATCCATCTGCCTGTGTAGACATCACAGGATGACAGCCCCATTGGAAAATCTTCGTGTCTCACACTCATACCGAGCTTCTATTCTGTCACACTCCATGCATCTAGGGCCCCCTAATTTTCACTCTTCTGTGAGTTTTCATTTATTCCCCACATCTAGCTCTTTAGTACAGTGTAGACATATTTTTCTTTTTTAAAAAATAATTTATTTTTATTTTATGTGTGTTGGTGTTTTGCGTGTATGTCTGTCTGTCTGTGGGTGTCAGATCTTGGAGTTACAGAGTGTGAGCTGCCACAGGGGTGCTAGGAATTGAATCCAGATCCTCTGTAAGAGCAGTCAGTGCTCTTAACCTCTGAGCCATCTCTCCAGGCCCATATTTTTCTTATATAAGTACTTCATGCCATCTTCATTGCAAGCCATGTTTTTGTTGTTGTTGTTGTTGTTGTTGTTTTGTTTGTTTTTTGTTTTTTTTCCCCCATTTGAGGCTGAGGTTAGCTGGTAAAGGCCCATACTCACTCATTGTATTTTTCTTGTCATCCTGAACTCTGCATGAGTTTTCTTCTTAAATCTGAGGAAACGTTTTTAATGTCCTCAGTCAGTCTGTGTTTGTTTGTTTGTTTGTTGAGAAGGAGGTCTTGCTATACAGCCCAGAGTGGCTTCAATCTCTTGGGATCAAGAGATCTTCCTGTCTCAGCCTTCTCAGTGCTGGGGTTATGTGTGAGCACACTGGGCAAGGCCATGCTTACTGAGAGATCTCAAGGAAAAGACAAGTCTCAGAAAAAAAGTTATTTACACTTTATTCTAATTTCCAATGTAACTGTTTTACATTCTTAGAAATGGAAGAAAGTATTATAATGATAAATAGCATTCTAAAACAGATTAAGCCACTGATATGGTGGCTCATGGCCTATAAACCCAGCACCTGGGAGACTGAGACAGGAGATTACCAACCTGGGCTACATACCACCTGAGTCCTTGTCTCAAAACAAACAAACAAAAACAAAAATCCAAACCCAAAACAACAACAAAAACAAAACAACCCTAAAACAAAGTCACTAGGTAATCAGTGTCCATAGAACAATTTTTAAAAACTTTAATCTTCTTAAGTATGTTCTTAATCTGAATATAATTAATAAACATGTTTAGTTCAGATAGATGCTTCTTGCCCCTACATTTCCTTTGTATCCTATTTTCTACCCCCACCTCCAGTTCTTGCCTAATACAGCCTTTAACACATATGCCCTATGTACCGAATTCTGGCTTTGGTTTATGACCTGGCCCAATACCACACATCTTATCTAATTATCTAAGTATGTGTTAGTGACCTTATCCCGGCAGTAAGGAAGTCAAATGAAGACATGTCCGTGGAAAACCGTGGAGGCTTAGGCAGTAAAATGCCCCAGTGCTGTTCATTTGTGTCTGACCTGTGCTGACTTACTAGCATGTGGTCTCCATACGTTAGGGCAGCAGTAGCTGCTGCTTGCTCTGCCTGCAATTGCTAGCCCCTCTGGTATTTGCAGACTCAGGCAGCTACTGTTCACAAGGTCTTGGCCACGGGCACGTTCATGTCTCTCACTTTATTACCATCACATCTGATTCCAATTTGCTACCAAATTGAGTTTCCCATCCTGAGCTTGACATTCAAGTCGTCGGGTGGATTAGCTCCTTCAGCTTGGTTAGCATGGTGGCTTCAGGTCAGCTGACAGTGGCCTATTAAATGTCCTCTGCTCCTCACTCTGGAAGCTCAGGTGCCATCCCACGGTACAGCGGAGCTGTGTGAGCCTGTTTGTAACCTTTCTCCTTATTTAGAGCTCGTAACTCTAGGCTTATTGGAAAGGCTTCTGATTAAAAACAGAGCTGGTTCTTATCCCTCTTATCGTCCTATTTCTGTAGCTCCCCCCCCCCCCCCGAGAGCAAAACAGCCAGTTTATGATCGCGTTATTTTGGGGGAATGATTCATTGAACCCTTAGTTACGCACTTGGCTCTTTTCCCTCCTCTGTCTTCTGAGTTCTTCATTTGCGTATGTAGTTGATACAGCGTCTGATTTATCGCTTGCTTGCTCTTATTAATAACGCCTCTGGTATCATCTATGCTGCCTTCTGATCAACTTTCTGCCACAGCAGCGGTAACCATCCGGGCTCCAGGCCTTTTGCTGAACAAGGCATCCCTAGTTCTTTCTGATGAATTGTGACTTTTAGGGAGTCCTTAAAAAAGAAAGCCCAAATACAAAACTCATTTCTAGTGTTTGCTTAATCAAAGATTCATATACAGAAAACTGTTCATTGGGTTTTCTGTGTGCATTTCAGCCCCTTGAGGAGACTATCCTGGTTCAAGATCCTTCTTGTCATCAGTAAATGAGGGTGCATTTCCATTTCAGAATCAGGAAACCAAGATTAGCAAATAGTATAATTTCTTGAGGGAGACTCAAAGATTCAAGGGGGAAAAATGTAAAAGCACACACAAAAAGGGAGATGTTCGCTATGTGGGAGGAGGGCCCTTTATTCCTTAAATTACTCATTGTTCTAAGCAGCAATGTATTATGGTAACTCCTAACTCCGTATGGAAACATATTTATCAGTTAGCGGGGAAGCATCTTTATGTCTAAAGCCCATGTCACATATCTTCCCTGGCTTCTCCTCGGAAGCTCTCAAGGCCATTCTCTGTAGGCTGTGCTGGCGTAAATTGCACTGTTTAGAAGTGATGGCTGAGGCTGTTGTCCATGACAAACATTCAGGAGCCAATAAAAATAGAGGACAGACAAGGTGAGTGTGAAGCCAGGGGGAGACACCTTTCCAAAAGCTAATGCCAGAGTTTCTGCAAGACCCCAAATAGATGAGAATTCTGGGGATGAATGGCCAAATTTAGACTCTTTTGAACCTGTGGTGTACTGAATTTTGAGTTTAAGTCGGCCGCCCACTCACGGCTTCTTATTCTTAATTATTATCATCAAGTCATCCTCCTTCAGGAGGGGGTCCTTGAGAACTCCTGTCATGGGTGGAAGTATTTCTGAGTCAGGGTTTTGTGTGTGCTTTGCTTGCTTAGTTGGCTGGTTTGTAAGATGGGTTTTCCCCCCTTGCCTCACTGTGATTCTGTAGATAATGATCTTAATTTGAAATGAGTGTGAGAGCATATTTTAAAACTATAAACACTCTGGTAATTGTGGCTGTCTGGTTACCTTTTAGAGGTTTATTAACCTACTTTTCAATACTTTAGTAATAAATGCCATATATTTTGAGAAGTAATTCCAGAAAGAAGAAAAAAAACCTTTGCAGACTCTCCTTAAAATAACAAAGTATGATGTTTGCTATGCATAGTGCTTTGCCTGAATTTGTTTCCTTGGAGGGTAAGTTGGCCTGATTTAATAATCTGATTTAATTGTCCTTTTCATTTCACTGTTCACTTAATTATAATCCTCTGAAATTTCTCCAGCTTTTATCAACTTCTCTCCTGGCTAGGTCAAGGTCCCCTGGATCTTCAGAGTTTCCTCAGTCACAGGACAGTGCAGATCAGCTCAGTATTTCATGCAAGTTGCTGTGTGCAGGTCAGATGGTCTTATGCTTCCAAATCAGATAAGCTATTTGTGGTATAAAGTGGCCCCTTCAGACCTCTTTTCCACAACAAGAGCAGAGATAGAAAGGGTCTAACATAAAATTAGCTCATCAAAATCTTTGGTGTCATGACAAGGCCAAAGCAAGTCTAATAAAGAATGTCCATTTGCTTTACTTGGTGTCCTGGTGATTCAGCTGGTGTGGCATCTCCCATGTGTGTTTTCTCTTTTCTTTTGCAGAAGGAGCTGAGCCTGCCCCGAAGAGGAAGCCTGTAAGTAGAAAGTCTCTCTTTCCTCTCTCTCTCCTTTTATCTTGTTTGTAATGCGATGACTATCTCTGAATTGCTGGGCTTTGATGGCGGTTGAAAAATTAATGATGAGGTACAGAATCAACAAAAGAGCATGAATTTATTTATGAAAGTCAAAGAGTACTGATTTCATTATAAGTTGCTGGATCTGTGTGTGGGCATTGTAAACTCTTACTAAATCCTGGGAGGATCTTAACTTGTAAGAATTCCATGAGATAGCCAAGTAAGAATGTGAGTTGATCTGTAGACAACACAAGGTAACCTGAATCAGAAATTAAAGCGTGTCCATATAGTCTGGAAATCTGTGGTTGGTCTTTATGTTACGGAGTCTTTGCCCTTGAAAGGATGAAGTCTTTGAATGAGCTGTGCTTCCTGCTCTTAGGTCCAGTCTTATTGAAAGGATACATGTAACAATGTTTCATTAAAATAACAGATTTGTACACCTTGACTTGGTTCTTTGTAGTGTGTTCCTGCCTTTCATTTTTAAGGCCAATTATATAGCTGCACAAATCGTAGTTTTATCCATTAGCCATTTCCAAAGTGAAATTTTCTTTAATACTTCACTGTCTATAGGACAGTTGACTCATTTTTAGCATTAGACAAAGGCTGACTTTGAACTTTTGGCATTTTCTGTCTGGTTTGTGTTGAGGTCTGTGGTATATTTCCTCTTCAAACTTGGAATGAGATATTTAAGATAAGATTACCTAGTCCCATTGTAGAAGAATAAAATCTATATGATGACTGTTTTCATCTTTTGGGTGAAATTTGAAGAAAACACCCGAGTTTGTATCTAGGAACCTAAACAGCATAATTTGTAAATATTTTATCTGTCTGTCTGTCTATCTATCTGTCTGTCTATTTTCTGGTTTTGATTTTGGTTTGTTCCTTTGTTTTGTTTTGAGACAGTATCTCTCTCTATAGACCTAGCCATCCTGAAACTTGCTTTGTAGACCATTTTATTTCTTTTCCTTTTTCTTTTTGAAACAAGTTCAGACCACCAGGTGTACAATTGATCATTTTGCCGGTAAAACTTGTCTCTGAGGTCCAGGGTCTCCAGCTCCTAGTTTCACATCCTAGCTGGAGGTTAATGGCTTTATCCTTCACTGGGCCGTGCCCTTAGGATTAAATGCTCTCCTTTTCTATGTCATGGTTAGGACCCTGTTCTCCAAACTCAAACTTTTGCTGTTTCTTACCATGAGAGATCAGAGGTGAGAAAAGTAGAAAAACTACATGAGATCTCTTTGCAGGCAAACAATCCTATTTTCTCCATACTTTTTATCTAGTTCTCAAACACCCTGGATTTTTCTCTTATACTTTATTTGAAAACTTTAGAAATTTGGTTTTAGCCTTTACAGTAATTCTCCTTAGATTCATTAATATATGTCCAATAACCATTGAAAGCTCATACAATTTAAGAAATTAAATCTGCTACATTTGTAGGAGCTAAATATTACTTACACAGTGAAGTCTCAGTTCTGTTCATTTTAGCTGATAGCCATGAGTTGATATAAAAACACCTGATAAGGAGAAAAAAAAAAAAACATTTCTTCACTTGAGGAAATGGAATCATTAATTTAAAAAAAGGATAATGAAATAAGTGTCTTTGGGGCCTGTGCTTTGAATTATATAGGGCATTTAAAGTCCCTTCTCTAATAAAAATCAGTTGACTTATTGGGTGGCAGAATGAAGCACGTGGGGTCAACAGTGAATTTTGTGAAAACTAATATTTCCACATGAGTCAACCTCACAATAAAAACACGTTTTATATTTACTACAGTTATCCTCAAACGATTACCAATGTGTGATGTGGCTTGTAGAATCTCACAGCCCTCGGTCTCCTCAGTGAATGCCACACTGCAGGCTAGTGACTATTCTCTGCATGCATGGTCCTTTATGACACCCACAAAAAGAAATGCCTTTTAAAAACACTGCCAGCTTCATTTTGATAGAGATTTAACGAAGGACGACCACATAGCTTTTTTAGGGGCTGGTTTTAGCCAATGCCACAGTACATGACTGCTCTACCAGCTCTTCTTCACCTTGTGTACTGAAAAAAAAAAAAGCCTCCTAGCAACTCCTCCACTCTTCTGCAGGAAGTCTGGGTGTTCTCCTGCTCCTGCTGTTGGGTTGAGTTCCTTGCTTTCTTTTCTTTTTTTTTTTTTTTTTCTTTTTTAAAGATTTATTTATTTACCATTATGTATACAGTGCTCTGCCTGCATGCACACCTGCAGGCCAGAAGAAGGCAACAGGTCACATTATAGATGGTTGTGAGCCACCATGTGGTTGCTGGGAATTGAACTCAGGACCTCTGGAAGAGCAGTCAGTGCCCTTAACCTCTGAGCCATCTCTCCAGCCCAGGTTCCTCACTTTCCATGTTAGTGTCAACAACTGCACAGGCCTCAGCTTGGGCCTCACAATCCTTGCTCCCCGAAGTCACAAGGTTGAACTTGTCAGGGGGTCTGTGCCTCAGAGGGAGTCACTTGGGCTCGACGTGTCTGCTGCTTGTAATTTGTGTATCTTGATGTTCCCACTTTAAAATCATAGAATCTGTTAGCTTTGTTTGAAATGTTTGAGTATTGCTTCGAATAAGCTCTAAGTAACTTTTATTTGTGCAGCCCTAAAAACACGTATGCTACATTAAGAAAAAAATAATAAAACTTTAATAAATAAGAGAGAAAATAGGCTTCCTCATGAATGAGTGGTTATAAAAGCAAACAGCAATTTCTAGAAAATATAATTCATTTCTCCTCTAATTCCTTGCAGTCATTTTGATGGGCGCTAATGTGAAGACTAAAGGGTGCCAGAGTTGATTAACACCTTTATTCTGAAGTGCAAAGAGCAAAAGACAAGCAAAGCCAAGGGCGCTGCCCTCCAGGAAGGATTGTTACTAGATAAATGTGGCGGCAGCAGGTTTTTCCCTCAGGCTTTCCAGCACTCTAATCTTCTGTAAGGCCTCAAATCTTATCTCTGCTTCAGCTTGCTGTATTAGGTGGATTTTAGCCTCTCTTCTCCATTCAAGGAAGGCTTTGGGTCCCTGCCTCTCAGAGCAGTTTTTTTTTTTTTTTTTTTTTTCCCCTTCCATTTCCTTGGAGCTTAAGTTACCATGCTCTGCGTTCTTTTTCCCTCAGCCGTCTACCAAAGTGTTGGTAGTGAATAGCAAAGAAGCGCCATGTAGAAGGTTAAACATTCAGACGAATACAGTGATGAGGGAAGGCAGTAACGTTACCATTTACGCTATAAGACAAAAACGTTGTTTGCATTGCATTTACGTTACCTTTAAAGTATACAACAAAATTTCGTGGTTTCCGAATACGCTTACTGTAGAAGTGTAAGGCCTGCATGGGAGCCAGCTTTGTGTGAAAAGTTGCTACTGTAGAAAATGACAGGCATGGCGTTCGTGTGGCTCTTACAGGAAGCTTCATGGGTCGCCAATGTGGCTAGCATGGTAAGTACATGGTGATTTCATTACATCTTCTATGACTTAACGTTCTTGATTGTGTCAAAGTGCAATTCAAGCTTTGTACCAAACCTTTGCCCAGGGGTTAAAAATGACACATAGATACTATATTTTCAATGTCTATTTCAGAGTTTGGGCCAAGAGGAAAATGAGATCATTGCTTTACGGTGATGAATTAGAACTTGGAGCTTTGGAACTCGAGTCTCACAGTTCTTCCTGCCACGCAAGATGCCTGTTACAGAGCCGTCCCTAGCACGGCTGTTTGTGGCATAGACACAGCCTACCTCCACCAGTCAGGTGGCCTCCAACAAAGTCAATGTATTCTGCTGGGTCTCTCTAGCCCACGTCACCAAGCCTGTCTGCTAGGACAGAGCTCCTATATGACTGAGTGGCAGATTCTATGTCCTTGGTGTCATAAGTTCAGCCCAGGACACAGAGACTCTCTTGACATGATCTTTATTTGGCCGGTTACCACTCTCTGTGTCGTCAGTATTGTTGGTTTCCTATTGAGGACTTGCCTGTGCCTAAGGAGGTTTTTTGTTTTTTATTTTTTATTTTTTTTCAGGCAAAAAAAAAGTGGAAAAAGTGAAAACAGCTAAGATGTGAACTTATGAATAGGCCCCTGACAGCTACCACTTATTTTTAAAAGTGCCTCTGTGTTTTGTTAATTGCCTAAATAAACAGCTCCCCAGGACAGAGGCCTTTTAAATTTGTATTTATTTATTTGCTTATTTATTTATTTATTTTATGGAATTCCCCAGAGTGCCTCTGTAGTGTTTATGCCCTAGAGAGCGGAGCAGGAAATTGGCTGGAGCCAGCTCTTCCCACCTCCCGCCCTCTCGCTTTTTAATGGGCTTTCAGATCTCTCCACAAAGCAAAGGAAATTGTACTATCTGTTCTTAGCAGTTGATTCTCCCTGCTACTTAACAGGGCTTTCCTTTTTATCCTTCCCTTTGTCATGTTCTTGCATGGAGCCCTACGGACTTGGGGATAAAAAAAAAAAAAAAAAAAAAAAAAAAAAAAAAAAAGAATCGCTACAGTTACCACTTTTATTTTGCAGAAGCAATGAATGATACTTGGGTGGTGTGTCGGCTTTGCGGTCTTTGGCCACACAAGCTTTAGAAGTGGCTTTTAGGGGTACCCAGCAGCAGGGACCCGAAGGGTAAGCAGCTCGTACTGTACATAGGAGCTCTAGAAAGGGACGCATGCACGCTGAGGAATGGCACCTGAGAGTCAGACGCGGTGCCATGTTCTACCTTAATTTCTTCATCTGGCAGCAGCGCTGGTGTCTTCATCAACTTCCGTTTCTTCTCTGATCACCTTTTCCTTTCACTCTACTGAAAGTAGCTGTAGCCCTCTAATGCTAGCCATGGTAGACACACATTAGGAGTCTAAGTAATAACAGTACACTGTTATATAGGCCTGTAGGAAGCCTGGCTCCTTATCTATATGTAAAACAGTGTGCATCTCCACCACACCTACTCGGATACTCCCTAGAACCAGAAATTCTTTCATGTGCCTCTTGATAATATTCCCCTTTAATATTTTACTTGCCTGTACCAGGCTTTGGGTACAGCAGAAGTCTCATTAATGGGAGACTTGGTGGAATAGTCATGGGAATGGTGTTTTAAGTTAAAAACTTGGACTCTGGCTGTATCAGAATGCTAGCTTTGACCACCCAGCTTCATATGCAAATTAAATAGACAAGTAATTATAAGAAGCAAGAAGGACTTATTCCTTCCACATAGCTATATTGGAAATATAAACACATAAAGGAACCATTGCCCTCCCCTCCCCCTTCCCCTGCCAAGTTGATTCTGAGCGTCTGTTCTTTTCATGTAGTTCTCTGAGAGTGCTACATGCCATGGTGTTCTACACCCCTGACATCTTGGTTAAGTAATACCCCAGTCATCTAAAGACACCTGAGTGGGCCAGAGGAAGCACCTGTCTCTTCAGGAGACCCCTCATATTGATGAGCCTCCAAGGGGGTTTACTACAGCCATCAGATTTTCAGCTCCACCAATCCAGTCATCATAGACAATGGCATGAAAGCACATTGATTGACAGTGTTCCCTCAGATGATCACCATATGTCTTATATTTCCATTTACAAAAGGCTAGTCAGCTAGAATTCTCCCTAGTGAGCCTCAAAGACAGTACAAACTTAGTATTTCCATGATTCTATAATTTGCAGTATAGATCTTCCAGACACCCTTGTTTTCCTGTGTCTGTAATATCCCCTGGTAATTTCCAACACAGAAATTATACAGTCTGGGCTTTCTTGTCACATCAGGAGATCCCCTAAATAATTCAGAAGAGCTGTCGATTTGTTCTACAGAGCCCCCAAAGATAAGGAGCCCAGCTTGCTGTCAGATAAGTAGCAAATTCAGATTGTTGAAAAGGAGCCCACACAGCTCAAAAAAAAGCTTCTAAACTGATTAAGAAAGGGAAGGGCAAGATCCCAAGGTGCACAGGCTGTGGAGAAGAGGTCAGGGTGTGCCTGATCCAAGAGTGGTCAGTTTGGTCCCAGTGTCACTGTCACCCTCATCTCTTGAGGGGAGAAGTCTTCCTCGTAGGAAATGAGCGTTTCTTCACCAGTGTGTGGACTCACTAATGGGCAGCTTTCCCCACCTGTGTGTGAGCCTTTGCTGTTCCCCTGTGCCTTCAGCCACAGGAAAGGAGACAAGAAGACACACAAGGAAGCCCAACTGTCATGTTTTTAACTGCACGTTTAGTTACCCTGTCACTGCCTATTAGCAGAAGTGGCCAGAGACCAGTCTACCAGGGGCTTGGGTAGATGTTGAAACACCTTTGCTATATGAATAAATTACTAAGCGCAGAGAAGGCAGTACACACATCCCACTTCTTCCTGGCCGTCTTCTGCACATGAGCAGAGTGAAGGGTATCCGGGATGGGGTGGGAAATAAGAGCGATTGCTGTCATAGAGTGCTAAGGACCTTCAGAGCACAGTAATAGTGCTGGTCCCTGGAAACCCAGGCGGGCTGAGATGGCTAAACTTGACACTGGAGTGTGTCTTACAGAAGGTGTGTCTGAGTTACCTGTACTGGATCAGGGCTTTTCTGAGCTTGGAATTCCTCGTCTCAAGACAGGCTAGGTAGGGACCTTCTAGGCCATTCAGAAGGCTTGGGCAAATGCTATTGGTATGTATAGGTATGTGTACTTTTTAAATAGACTTAAGCTCAGAACATAATGCCTTACCTGACTGTTTTGAAAAGTAGTTTGTGTAAAATGAGGTTATTTCCAGAACGCAGGGAGAGGGGATCGCCTTGGTTTTGCAATAGATTTGAAAAAGATTTGTGATTTTTTTTTTTTTCCCAGCAAGATGAAGGCAAAATTTCCGGAAAGAGAAGAAAGGGATTTAATTCAAGCAAAATAGAAGACGTGCAAACCATATTTGGCTATGTTTTAAAAACAAATTTATTTTCTCTGTAGCACTCTATCCTCCCACCCCCACAAATATTGAACTAAGAATTCAGAATATCTCCTGTCAAAGCCAAATAGGAGTCCAGTGTCATGTTGAATGTTAGAAATCCCAAAACAAAACGAAGGGGAAAAAAAAAATTGAGTGTTGCATCTGAATTAGCATTTAAAGTGGCATGTTTATATAAAAAGAGAGCGAGTGGTGTAATATACCCCGGAATAAAGAGAGGGATTCGGGCTGTGGAGAATGTCAGCTGCGTTTATATATTCATCGAGTAGCCAGTGTGGCATTTGGCATGCATTTGCGGCCTTTCTTTACAGGCTTGGCTGGAAAAACAGAACAGTGTGGGCTGAGAGTCGGGGGGGGGGGGGGGGGGGGGAAATGTACTTACCTTTGGAAATTAAAACCTTCATTCCACTCCAGGGGAGAGGATTAGGTTATCTTGGGATGGTTTAGGATCCCCAGAACCCATATGTACCTACAAACATGGAGATTAGGTGTATGCGTGTCGGGGCCGGGGGAGGGGCCAGTTTGTGCAAATTCTTAAAGGGGAATACAAAACACTTTTTCTAGCTGAGAACTACCATTTTTAGGTGAGCTTTGGGCTTTAGGTTGGTGAACTTGGCCTTCCAGCTCTGGGTCCTCAGATGCGTGAAGGGAAGTTATGAGTACTGCATTTACTAGAATAACATTAGCAAATTGGAGTCCAAGTAGATCTGGGAAGTGTTTTCCACAAGCAATTCCTTTTTTTTAGCTCATACAGTGTGATCAGGGTCCAGGGAGCGCAGATAGCTCTCTCGCTAAGTTACCTTTTCTCATCTGCTGGTCTGTGGGAAACCGCAGGGCTTTGGAGCACTGCCTGGGTTTGGATTTGGTCTCTGCCAGTTACCTAGCTCTGGGAGCTCTAAAAGTTACCTAGCTTCTGTGCATCTTCGTTTCTCATCTGTAAGACAGAACTAGTCCTCAATCCTGGAGATGTTCAGAGGATGTCTTAGTTAGGGTTTTATTGCTGTGAAGAAATACCATGACCACAGCAACTCTTATAAAGGAAAACATTTAATTGGGGCTGGCCTACAGGTTCAGAGGATTAGTCTGTTGTCATCATGGTGGGAAGCATGGCAGCAGGCAGCCAGACATGGTTTTAGGGGAACCAAGAGTTCTAAATTTGATCTGATGGCAGCCAGGAGGAGACTGGATTTGTCTCACGCTGGGTGTAGCTTGAGCATTTAATAGCTCAAAGCCCCGCCTTCACAGTGACGCACTTCCTCTTACAAGGCCACACCTCCTAATAGTGCCACTCCCTTTGGGCAGAACATTCAAACACATGAGTCTACGGGGGGGGGGGGGGGTCAAACCTGTTCAAACCACTACAGAGGGTTAAATTAATATTTGAAAAGTGTTTCTGGTTGTGCCTGGCATACAAATGTGCTGTGTATTTGTTAAGTTTTTGAAAATATGACAGGCCAATGCTATTTATTTGCAGTCTGTTGGGTTAGTCAAAAAACCCACCAAGTAAGCAGTGGAAGGCGTAGTTTCTTCTTCTTTCTTCTTCTCGTCTTTTCTTCCCTTTTTGCTTCTCCCTCCTTCCCTCTCTTCCTCTCCTCCTCCTCCTCCTCTTCCTCCTCCTCCTCCTTCTCCTCCTCCTCTTCTTCCTCCTCCTCCTTCTCCTTCTCCTCCTTCTTTTCCTTCTCCTTCTCTCTCTCCCTCTCCTTCTTCCTTTTCCTCTTCTTTTTTTTCTTCTTTTTCTCCTTCTCCAATATTGCTTAAAGACTTATTTTATTTTTCATGCCTATGAATGTTTCATCTGTATGCCTGTGTGTATGCCATGTGAGTGTCCAGAGTTACAGATGGTTGTGAACTTCTGTGTGGGTGCTGGGAACTGAGCTCAGGTCCTCTAGAACGTATGTGCTGCCATCCAAGTCTCCAGCCCTGAGGAAGTGCTCCTAACCAACGCCAGATCACTTTAGTAACATTTTCTAGGAGGCTGTTTCGTTAGATTTTTCTGAGAGTGGGCAGGTGGCCTCTTGGCTTTGCGTAGGACTTTGACTATACGCTGAGCACTGCAGTGATCAACCCTGACAGCCAGAGGTTTCTGCCCGCACAATGGAGACAGACTCACCAGGGCATGGGAGAGCTAGCTTCAAGTGTTGAGCAGTCCCTTTCCCAGAACAATCACTTCTTCCTCAGCACGGTGTAAGGTCACTTCTTGGCACTGTGGCTCGGGACAGGTTAAGTGTTGAGGGAAATGGAAAATTTTAGTTATAGGATTTCAAAGCTCGGAGAATCCTTTGAGAGAAACTTTATTTAAACTCACTTTATTTGATTAATGATGAACCAGTGATGAACCAGCAACTAAGAGGGTGTGGTGCCCTCAACTAGTACACTGATTGTGGAACATGGGCGGAATTTAGGGTTCCCAACCACCAGAGACTGGGGTGTCATATGCTTGAGTGTTAGCATGACCATGGATATTTGTTCTGTGGATGGAAGACTTCACACCGACCTCCATAGTGTGGACCAATCAAGGAGTGAGCTTCACAGAGCATGCCTCCCCTTTGCCATGCTCATCACGGCTTCCTCGAATATTCTGGAAGGTCAGGCAAGTTCTTAAAACTTTCCACTCACTGTTTCAACGGAGGGAAAACACACTGATCAAACCCCCAGCACCACTGGGAACAAAGTGTACCCCAGCATGACAAAGAGACCGATGATAGGTGCCCAAGTCAGGGCTGTGGTGTCCAGCAGCTGTGGTAACTGGCAACTCTTGGATGTATTCATTATCCAACTAGCCACGTGAGCCGCCCTCTGAAGGCAGCATTGTTCTCTCTGTATCCCATTGTGTAGAAGCAGACTGGGCCTCTGATGAGCAGGCCAGGGAGAAGCGGGCTTCTTGAGTGTCTCTTGAGGAGGCTTCAGATCTTCCTTCCTTCCTCTCTGTAGTGGCCTGAGAAAATTGAAAGTACTTTGGGCCGGGGTGGGGGGGTGGGGGGGGGGGGGGGGGCGGGTCCCTTCTCTCTCCTTCTGCAGTGGAGATCTCATCCTCGGAGATTTAGCGGGGATTTTTTTTTTTTTTTTTTTCATAAAATGATACCTGCTTTGTCTTTTAGCCTATTGTTAGGTAAAGTGGATGGATCTGAGCACGCCCCTGCATTTACATGGTAGAGTGTGGGGTGTGCCCATGGAGCCTTTTAGTTGCTGCACCCTCCTCCCTAAGGGCCAGCTGGAAGTCCTGCATTTTTCCCAGACAACATTTTCCTCTGTATCATTAGGAAATTCTACACAGATAGTCCACTGAACACAAATGAGAGGAAAAGGTTTGATTTATTATATAAATTTGATTGTCATGTAGCGATACATGGGTAGCATCTCACATAGGAGGCTATTTTTTAATATTTTAGAATGAAAAGTCTTTATGTGTATGTATATATGTTTGTGGGCATGCATTTGTGTGAATGGGGGTATTTGTGTGTGTGTGTGTGTGTGTGTGTATGTGTGTGTGTGTGTATGTGTGTGTGTGTGTATGTGTGTGTGTGTGTATGTGTGTGTGTGTGTATGTGTGTGTGTGTAGACATGTGTATGCACATGTGTAGGCCAGAGATCAATGTTGAGAGCCTTCTTCTATGATTCTTTTCCTTATTTTTTGAGACCAGATTCTCTCACTGCACCTAGAACTCACAGTGTTCGTTGGGCTGGCTAGGCAGCAAGGCCCTAGGACCCAGTAACCAGGGCTGGGGTTGCAGACATGCAATACTGCTTTCTGCTGTTACTGTGGGTACTGGTGATTTAAACTTAGGTTTCCATGGTTACATAGCAAGCTCCTTACCTGCTGAGCTTGTATGACCTCTAGTCCCTAGAATGAAAATTCTAGTACTGAATTTAAAAGTGTTTATAGAATTTAGGGAAATGCTTTTGAAATGTCTGTAATATAATCTCTCATACATATTGGGATATATTATAGTTGCTTTCATGGAAATATTCTTGCTTTATTAACACACACACACACACACACACAGAGAGAGAGAGAGAGAGAGAGAGAGAGATAACGAACCTGTGTGTTGAGCTCTGCGGATTGCTTGGTTGGTAGAATACTTGGCTGACAGCATTGGCTGTGTCCAGTCTCCAGCACTGTATAATTTCAGCCCTTATGAAGGTGTAGACAAGAGGATTAGAAATCCAATGTCATCCTCTGCTAAGTTCAAGGATAGCCTGGGCTGGGCTATGCAAGACTGTGTCTAAGAAAATAAGGGGATTACATTGAATCTGTAGATTGCTCTTGGTACAATGACCATTTTTACTATGTTGTTTCTCCCAATCCATGAGCATGGGAGATCCTTCCATCTTCTGATATCTTCTTCAATATCTTTCTTCAGAGACTTGAAATTCCTGTCATATAGGCCTTTGCCTCGCTTGCTTAGAGTTACACCAAGATACTTTCTTTATACTGTTTGTGGCCTAATTTCTTTCTCAGCCTGTTTGTGGTTTGTATATAGGAGGGTTAATGTTTTTTTGAGGGGGGAGTTAAATTAATCTTGTATTCAGCCACTTTGCTGAAGGTGTTCATCAGCTGTAAGAGTTCTCTGGTTACATTTTTGGGGTCCACTGAAGAATGGCTAAAGAAACTGTGGTACATTTACACAATGAAATACTACTCAGCTACTCAAAACAAGGAAATCGTAAAATTTGCAGGCGAATGGTTGGAATTAGAAAAGATCACCCTGGGTGTGAGGTGTCTAGATCCAGAAAGACACACATGGTATGTATTCACTTATAAGCAGATTTTAGCCACAGAGTACAGGATAACCATACTACAATGCACAGACCTAAAGAAGATAGATAACAAGGAGGATCCAAGGGAGGATGCTTAAATCTCACTCAGAAGGGGAACTAGACTAGACGGGGGTAGTGGATGAAGAGAGGGAAGAAGATAGGAGCAGGAGCGCAGAGAGAAGTGAGGATGGAGATCAGACCTGTGGAGAGCAAAGGCGTGGGGCGGGGTGAGGCGCAGGGGCCGGGGGACTAGGACAGAGGCATGCAGAGAAAAGAGAAACTGCAGGTGAGGGTATCTCTGTGACAAGGTGGAGACCTAAGACAGGGTAGCCTTCTGGGAGGATGTGAGAGGGACTCTAGCAGAGACTCCTAGTAGCAGGGGCTGTGGAGACTGAAGAGGACAGCCTCTAACTAGAGAAGACTCCTAGTAGAGGGAGGGGAACACCAACCCACCTACAAAAACTTTGACCCCAAAGTTATGCTGCCTATGAGATGTGCAGGGATAAAGGTAGAGCAGGTAGAGCAGAGATTGAG
Organism: Acomys russatus; assembly: GCF_903995435.1. Classification (NCBI taxonomy): domain Eukaryota; kingdom Metazoa; phylum Chordata; class Mammalia; order Rodentia; family Muridae; genus Acomys; species Acomys russatus. Next base: position 23,696,193 of record NC_067166.1, on the reverse strand, counting down.
GGAATATCTAAGCAATGCCTGGCTCAGACTGAGACCCACCCCATGGTAAACAGCCAGCCACTGACACTATTAACTAAATACTCTGCTGTGCTTGCAGACAGGAGCCTAGTAGAGTTGTCCTCTGAAAGGCTCTATGCAGCAGTGATTCAAAACAGATGCTGAGACTCACAGCCAAGCATTGGGTGAAACATGGGGAGTCTTGTGGAAAAGTGGGGAGAACTAGAAAAGGACCTGAAAGGGACAGGAACTCCACAAGAAGGCCAACAGAGCCAACTAGCCAGGGCCCAGGGGGTCTTGCAGAGATTGAAGGTTCAACCAAGGACCATGCCATGCGTGGACTAGACCTAGGCCTCCTACACACATGTAGCTGATGGGCAGCTCAGGCTTCACGTGGGTCGTCTAGCAAGGGGAGCAGGAGCTGTCCCTGATATGGACTCTGTTGTCTGTTTTTTTGTTTTTTGGGGTTTTTTTTTTTTTTGTTTTTTTGTTTTTTTTAATCACTTCCCCTAGCAGGACTGCCTTGCCAGGTCACAGGGGAAGAGGATATCCTTAGTCCTGACGCAACTTGATGAGGTGGGGTAGATGCGGAAGGTGAAGGAAACTCCTCTTTTCTGAGGAATAGAGGAGGGGGGAGGAGGAAGAGGAAGAGAAGGTAGGATTAGGGGGGTAGGGAGGGGCTATGACCAGGATGTAAAGTGAATGAATGAATGAATTAATTAATAAAAAATTTAAAAGAAAAGAAGAAGTGTAGGATATCCTTTGTACTCTATGGCACAAGAAGACCTGACTTTTAACAGTTGGTGTATCACAGAGATCCATAAAATTAACCTTGCATAGACACTTCATACTGAGTCCCAGCTTCCCTGCAAATGGATTCCCTATGGTGGTAGCCTTTAGTGTAGTAGGGGTGGATAAGTTTTTTAACGAGACAAGTCAGCTTAGAGGCAAAGGCTAGCTTGGATGTTTATCTATTTATTTAATTATTTATTGTTAAGAATTAAATTCTTCATTTTTAAAAAAGATTCATTTATTTGTTATTTACACAGTACTCTGCCCACATGTGAGCCAGCAGGCCAGAAGAGGGCACTAGATCTCATTATAGATGGTTGTGAGCCACCATGTGGTTTCTGGGAATTGAACTCAGGACCTTTAGTAAGAGCAGCTAGTGCTCTTAACTTCTGAGCCATCTCTCCAGCCCGAGATTTATTTTTTTCAAGTGACTGTAGAGGGCATTCTCCTTAAGCACTCAGTGCTACTGCATGACTCCTGCAAGCGTAGCTACTGTGGATAAAAGGGATTACGTTTATTTTCAGGGAATGGTCACCGACCCTCTGGGTAGACACAGGTTGGCACAGGGTTGGTGTGGCCTCCTTGCTGAAGCTGCAAGTGCTCGTTTTTGTGTAGCAGGGTCACACGAGTGTGTGTTCACCAGGGGTTTGTAATTCAGGATACAATGCGCTGTGTTTAGTATCTTAACAAATCAAGAGTCAACCATGTGAAAAAATAAACAAAAGGGTTTTCCCCCTCCTTTCTGTGTCTATAGCAAATTAGTTTAAATGTTAAAACCAGTCCTTGTGGGCCATAGAAGCACTTGGATGAGCTGAAAGGTGTTTGAAATACCATACTCGACATCACACGCTGAGATAAATTAATAGATCAGTATGTGGGTTTCATGTCTTGGGCGGACAATGCTGCCGTTCTAAGATATGATTTGTATGTTAATGGAGTTGATTCTGGTGGACTCATAGACAAATATTGTCATAAGCATTGGGTAAATTGTTGTCTTTGGGAATCCAGGCTTCTTAATTTTGTTGTTGTTTTTAGATTTTTTTTTTTTTTTTTAATGTGCATTGGTGCTTTGCCTGCATGTATGTATGTCTGTGTGAGGGTGTCAGATCATAGAGTTACAGATAGGTGTGAGCTGTCATGTAGGTGCTGGGATTTGAACCTGGGTCCTCTGGAAGAGTAGTCAATGCTCTTAACCTCTAAGCCATCTCTCCAGTCCTGTGGCTCCTTAGTTTTATATCAGGTCGGTTTCCTTTTCTTTCTGTCTTTCCTTCTGTTGTCTTCTCCTGTGTTTTGCTCCACATGGCTGCATTTATACACTGTGAGGAACATGTAATAGTGATTGGCAGAGGCTATCCTTGCAGAGTTTATTTTCCTTCAAGACAGGGTTTCTCTATGAAGCCCTGGCTGTCCTGGAACTTACTTTGTAGACCAGGCTGGCCTTTGTCTGGGATTAAAGATATGGGCCATCACACCAGACTGGTCCTTCCAGATTTTTTTAAAAAAGTTTATTTATTTATGTATACAGTGCTCTGCCTGCATGTACACCTACACATCAGAAGAGGGCATCAGATTACATTATAGATGGTTTTGAGCCACCGTGTGGTTGCTGGGGATTGAACTCAGGACCTTTAGAAGAGCAGTCAGTGCTCTTAACCTCTGAGCCATCTCTCCAGCCCCTCCTTCCAGATTTTTAAGAGGAGAATCATAGCAAAGATCTTTGCTCAGCACTTCCAGAGGCTGTGCCTAATCACTCCCCACTCTAGTGCACAGGATATGTACCACCACAGGATACCAAGAACTTGGAGTTCTGTTGCTCCGAAGCTATTAGCAAAATTCTATAAAACAGCCATCCCCCCAGTTGCTTCCTCTCCTGGAATCCCACATAGCCTGAGCCAAGTTCAGCTGTCCCCAAGGATATGGTAACCCTACGGGGTCTACCAGTTGGCCTTACAGTTTTACTCCCACTAAGAAGGCACTTTGATCGAGGCCTAGTTGGCATACAGGAAAGCACACATAGTTTCCAGCCCGCATTTGAGGGTTGTGAATGCTCACTGATAGAATGCTTGCCTCACATGGGTGAGATTCCGCATCTGTCCTCAGTTCTGCAAAATACAAAGTACAGAAACAAAGTGTGCACGTGCAACCACCACCAGCAGCAGCAGCAGCAGCCAGAGTGTGGACTGCCCATCTCCCCTGTGAGGTTCCTTCTGTCCTTTGCATTTCTACCTCCACCCATGTACCCCAGCCAGGAAACTATCAATGCTTCCTATAACCCCTGCCAATCCCCCTCCCCAGAGATTAGGTTGCACTTTTAAAAAACGATAAGTGAAATGATACTGTAAATAACACCCTCCCCCTTTCTTTTCCACTTTTGGTCTTGCTTCTTTCACTTAATAGAACCGTTCTGTAGTCCAGCCAGTGTTCTAACAGATGTGTTGCATATGTTAAGACTAATTCTTTCCATTGCTAGGTAATAGTCTGTTGCATGGCAACCTCACTGTCTGATTATTCATTTATTTCTTGATGGTACTTGGGAAGTTGATAATATTTGGACTTTATGAATAAATCTGCTACCTTCCCTAATCCAGAAACCCAAAACTTAAAATATTCAGCAATCTGAAAGATCTCAAGTTGCAAACATGGGTAAAAGATGTAGAACCTATAAATGTAGCCTCCCAGCCCAGGGAGGGGGAGCAGTTGTTCTCTTTATAATCAGAAGAGAAGATATTTTGATTTCTGATGGCCTATCAGTTTGTTCTTTGGCGTTGAATGTAAGAAATCTACATAATCCAAGGTCATAAATTTCCCCCTCTGTTTTCCAGAACTTTTATATGTTTAGATCTGTGCTTAATTTTGAGTTGATCTTTGCGCATCCAGTGAGATATGAATGAAAGTTCCTGTTTTTTCTATGTAAACATCTAATACTGCTGGTGCCATTTGTTGACAAGGCTGTCCTTTGTCCATTGAAATTCTGTGTATTTTTGTCAAAGCCCTGTTGTCCCTGCCTGCGAGTGTCTGTTGACAGGCTTTCTGTTTTGTTTCATTGATCTGTTTGTCTTTATGTCTATGCCACGCTGTCTTGTTCATGGCTTGACTGTGAATCTTTATTGTTATTGTTGCTGAACCTTCAGCTTTATGCATTTCAAAGTTGTTTTTAGCTGCCCGGGGTGCTTAAACTTATGCGACTGTTTGTCCACTTCTACAAGAAAACCCACAAGGTTTTTTTTTTCCCCTTGAAGACTGTAGGTAAATCTGAGGAGCTGTGATGGGTCTCCAGTAATTATTACATAAGTCTAGTCCTAGAGATGGGTTAGAGAGAAGGACACGTTGTCATAGGAGAGGGGGAGATGGCAGTGACTTCATATGGTACATATGGATCCAGTCCCTGACCTGGGGAGTGAGAAACAGACATAGCATTTACTTCATCAGAAAATTCTTTTCAGAGAAGTCCAAGGGGAATGCCCGAAAGGCCAGTGTTGTTTAAAAAAAAAAGCTAAAATCCAAAGAGCCAAAAAGCTCCTACCTCCCCACACTGTCTTAAATACTCCTCTCTCAAAGTCCCATCCTTTCTACTTAATCCCTGTCAGCTGGTTTCTTGGCTCTGCCTCTTGACCTAGGGTTAATTTTACTAAATCCTGTGTACAGAAAGCTCTTAGATTAAAGATGTGTGCTAGGACTGAGTCACACCTCAAGGACTTGTTTACAGTACCGGGAAAGCTCTTGGGTTAAAGGTGTGTGCTAGGCCCTTGCCACGCCTAAAAGTAACATTTTTTACAGTTCACAATCTCAGGATTGTGCAACAGGGCAGTTCTCGGAACATTTCAAGCAGTGATTCATATCTACAATCAGAAGGAAGCAGTGTGTATATATATATATATATATATATATATATATATATATATATATATATATATTATATATTTTTTTTTTTTTTTTTTTTTTTTTTTTTTTCCCCCAGAAAGAAGGATAGCAAGAGAGTTCTGGCTCATGCTAAGGGACAATGAGAGAGGAAGACTGACCAGAGTTTACTGGCCAAGGAAAGACCTAGGAAGGCTGTGCTGCAGGACATTTTTCAGTTCTCCCTTCCCTGGAGACATTTGATGATGTGAAGAGATATCTTTGGTTGTCCTAATGATTGGAAGTCGACAGGCACTTTCCTTTCTAGTAAAAAAGAGCCAGGAATAAAGTTGAATGTCCTCCAGTGTGCATGGAAACTGCTAACCCCGACCCCGAACAGTTACCTACTCAACATATTGGAAAAAGAGGTGTAGTGAGGGAGGAACAGAAGTGAAAATGGAATGAGAGTGAGAGATGCTGGCTGCTTTGAGGCTTCACAGACCTGATGTCCCTCAGAGAACTGCTCTTGCATAGTCACTGGGTGACCAAGTGGTAGCCTGAGGATCTCCACTAAGGGTTTTTTTTTTTTTTCCAGAAAATTCTCCCAAATGTTACCAAACAAAGGTAATTGAACATGAGGATACCTTGAGTAAATGGTAGAAAATCGGGACCTTTGAATGAGTTCCTTTCAGTAAACAGTTCTGCGTGGACATGGTGGTATCCATTGAAGATTTTATTGATTGGTCAGCGTTTGATTGATTGCAACTAATGGAAAACTTAACCCAAAATGTCTGAATAACATAAAGAAAAGCTAACTAGCTCAGATGACTGAGATGCCTGGCTTCACACCAAATATAGCCAGAGGTCAGAATTGCTTATTGATACCTGGGCTCTTACTCCAGCTGTGGTCCAGTTGTCCTTGGATACTTTTTCCCTTGCTCATTTTCACCTATGGAATAGCTTTGCTTATCTTATTATGACAGTTCCCCTTTGACTAGTCCACTTGAAATTCTGAACCTAACCATGAATATGTTGAACTCTTCCCATTAGGCTAGTCTTGGGTTGAAATATGAAAGAATGTGGATTTTCTCATTCATCATTCTTTAAGGTCATATTGAAAGGAAAGAATTTAGGGGCAACTACGTGATTAGGAGAAAGATATTAGAATTATGTTTACTGAGCTAGAAGGATGTCTCAAGCCTGTGACATGCTGACCAGCATGAGGACCCAGGTTCAAATGCCCAACAGCCATGTAGAAAGTAGAGTGGCTATACTCCAGTGGTGGAGAGATGAAGACAAAAGAAGTCCTGGAGCTCAATTGGCAGCCAGTTTAGCCAATCAGTGAACACAAAATTTAGTGAGAGATCTTTTCTCAAAAATATAGATGGAGAACAATTGATGAGGGGGCACCCAACATTGTCTCTAGTCTATACATGTGTTTGTGTACCTGTTTGTACCCTTCCATCCACATAAGCATACCCAGAAGGCCAATGCCTCTGGAGTGCAGTTTGGGTTTTGTCGTGTGTGTGTGTGTGTGTGTGTGTGTGTGTGTGTGTGTGTATACATACATACATACATGCATACATACATACATACATATGTATATATATAAATCTTAGAATCATTAAGAAATTACATTACTTCTTATTTTTTAAATTTTGAAAAATGTGACTACTGGAAGATTTGCAGCTAAGTGGCTTGGAGTTGTTTCCCATGGAGCAGTGCTTTAGAAATGGTTGAGGGGTTCCTGGAAATGGAGTATAGTCTGTGTGGCTCAAATTATTTAGTTTGGGCATAAACTATGGGCCCCACATAGAGGAGTCAGGAAAAACACGTAGATACCAGCAAGTCACCAAGTATTAACACCAGTGAGATGAGCGTGAGCCAACAAGGAATCATTTGTTTGTTCGTTCAATGCCATCTTACCAAACGCAAATGCCCTGGAATACTTCTACTAACGTGGGCTGATAATCTTCATAGGAATCATAACTGTGCTCGTGCTAGCTAGCAAGCCAGCTGAACACGAACCCTACCTATCTCCATTTACCACTCATGTGGCACTTGTTAGGTTGCTCTGTGTGTTTCCATTCCTCTCTTTAGACCCAGAAAACTGTATTCATACATTGCTACCCACCTTAGCACAACTGTCTTCCACCTTCATCAACTCTATCCCATTCGTTTGAAGGACTATATGGTATTTGGCATGATAGATGTTTAGCAGTTTTGTTTTTTCATTGATGGACATTCATATCCTATCCAGTACTGCCGTTGCCAGCCCTAATACACAGCAACAATGCTTTAGCGACTGTGTCTATACTTAACACACTTACATACTGGTCCTTTTTTCCCCTATAGGGTAGATTCCCAGAAGTGGAATTGCTTGGTCAAACGGTATGTGTGTTTTTAATTTTAATAAATTATTGCTTGATTACCCAGAGGAAAAGCAAGCCACCTCCTGCTCCCTGCACTCTCCACAGCACTGGATGCCCCTTCTGAATTCTTGCCACTGTCTCTGATGATTGATTTTTCATTTTCTTTCCTGCCCATAGTGCTGAGTCTGCTTTCATGTGTCAGATTGTCTGTTTGAGTTTCTTTTGTCTTCATTTCATTTTCGTAGCCCATCTTTCATTTTCAAATCCTAGGAGCTCGGTTTTTTAAAGGTGTTAATCGTTTGCTATATGTGTGAAAATATCTCTGTAATGTTGCCCTCTGTGTATAATGACTTTTGTCAGATGAAAATTGTTAATTATTTAATCTAATGTGTCTTTCCCTTTCTGACTTCTGAGATTTCTGCTGTGCTCAGCATGGTTTACATACTTCAAGATCATGACAAATTGACTTGAATATTTTTACCTCATTAAAATAAAAAGCATTCAAACCTTACTTCAGTTGTCAGTGTTGCATGCGATATGAGGTAGGATCCTGGTTTGTGTATTTTTGTTTTGTTTTGTTTTGGGGGTTTTTTGTTGTTTTTTGTTTTTTTGTTTTTTGTTTCTCAGGTGCATAACCCATGACCTAAGCTCTAATTATTACAAGGCCCTTGATTTTTCATGGGCCTGAAAATGTTACACTTGTCACATGGAAAGATGACAAGTGTGTTTGGACTTACCTCTGGATTGCCTTTTCTGATTTCTCTCTGTTGTCTGTTCCGACACCATTCTGTTCTGTGGGTCGCTAGAGACTTGTAATGTATGGGAAGTTATCTTTAGTCTTGGTTCCATGTGTATCACAGCTGTTCTTAATTTTCTATTCCGATTAAGTTGCAATTAAAATTGGGGAGAATTTTTATGAATGTTTGAGTTTTATTTCTCTTCTTTACTTTTTAATATTTATATATTTATTTATTTACCTACTTACTTATTTATTTTCTGAGACAGGTTCTCACTCTGTAACCCTGGCTAGCCTGGAACTCACTATGTAGACCAGGCTGGCCTGAACTCACAGAGATCCAAAAAGTGCTGGGATTAAAGGTGCCTATCACCATGTCCAGCTTCCTAATGTTTTAAATCTGAAAGGTAATAAAACACAGTGGATAGAACCAAAAATAAAAATTTTCAGTGTGGAGGGTTCTTTTTATCTGATGCTAATAATTAGAGTAAAACTCTTTAAAACTTTCTGCAAACTCGCTCTCCTGTCGATTCTGATTTCTTTACATGTAATTTTGTTTTTTTTACCACAGCCCCTCAGCCCCTCCAAGTTGCAGAAAACAGGGAAACTGACAGGGCATTTTCATCCATCAGAGAATTAGATCATTGCATTAAAACTCATGTGCTTAAAGCTGTCAGTGCCTGCAGTTTACAGATGATTGGCATTTCTGTTTCTGTACAAACCACAAGGGCCCCGCCCTGTACCTCATCTGGTTGCAGAGTGTAGACTCAACGATGAGGACAGTGAGCTACTCTGAAGTGTCTAACAAACTCCTTTTCTTAGAACATTCTATGATTTGGTTCTTTTTAAGCTTAGCATGGAACATTTCATGCATTTTGTACTCTCATACTTGAATACTGTATGTTAGTGTTAAAATAGTGTTAAAATAGTGAGTGCCTTTTGTTTTACAAAAGTGAGAAGCAGAAGAGATGGCTCATTGGCTACGAGCATTTGCTACTTCAAACTGAAGGCTGTATGCAGATCCTAGCGCCCAAGCCAGGTGGCTACAGATGCCTGTGACTCCGGCTTCCAAAGACTGATGCCCTCTTCTCACCTCTTTGGGTACCCACATTCATACACACACGCGCACACACACACACACACACACACACACACACACACACACACAAATATTTTAAATCCTGGAGTTAAACATTAAAATGGCCTGTTATTTCTAAGCATGGTGGCACATACCTTTTAAGCCCAGCTTTTGGGAGCCAGAGGCAGCTCAGTCTTTGTGAGGTTGATGCCAGCCTGGTCTACATAGCAAGTCCTAGGCCACCCAGGGCTACATAGAGAGACCATGTCTAAGGGGGGGGGGGGCGGGGATGGGACACAGGCAAACAAAATTTTAGTATTAAATAAATATTTATTTAATATTTAAATAATATTACATATTATTAAATCAGACATTAAAGCATATGCAGATAAAGTGAGGTCTGTATTGTTCGTATGAGAGTAGATGGACATCCCCAGGTAGTGTCTACCTGGGTTTACCTGATTAAATAGAAACTATCATTAGCTTTACCATAGCCATTATTAAAATGATGAAATAATTGCATGTGTTGTTAAGTGTCGAGTTTAATATACCGATATAATCTAAGTATAAGTTAAAAGGGAGAGCCTTACTAATTTTAGTGGTAGTTTCCTTTTAAGAAATGGATTGGGAAGGCACTGTCTGTGCATATAAGTAATAAAGATGGCAATTTAGAAAAGAAGGGGACATTAAGTTATTCAGAGGAAAACCCAACTGAGTGGTACAAGCTGAAGCCTTCTATAGAATCTTTGATAAGCCATAACCATTTATCCTAAAGAAAGTGATGAGGTTATTTCTTTCTGTGCATGAATTCTTTGGAAGCATCTAAATTGCAGTTCATTTTCTCCAGCGTAGTCCTCTGATTTTACTCTGCACTCGTGAGCCCTGACGAGTGCGCTTCCTTTTTATTTTTTTTATTTTTTTTTAACGTGACTGGAGGTCAAGCTTGAGACTGGCAGAATGTTGTGGTTTTTCAGAACAGTCATCTTGGTTGTTTGTTTCAGTTTCCTTTTCGCTAAAGAGCAAGGGTGCTTTCAGTGATGTGTGGCAGTTGAGATTAAAAGGGCAGATGGATCAAAATGAATGATTTTCTATTGGCCAGAAGTGAAAAACATGGCCAGCATCGAGGAAATGGTAACTATAAGACACCAAAGCAAGACGAGCCTCTGGAAAGCCAAGAGTCGGTCATGAAATATGCACAGGTTGACAGACAGATGATACAAACAGTGCTAAATAAAAGGCTTGTCATGTTTCCTGGTTTCTATATAAACTGTTGCCATCAACTCCCAGGTTCTAATCATCATTACAACCGACAGAGATGATAAGAAGATACAGTTAGAGTCGATGTCAGATATAAGTACATGGCGATCTGAAAATTCTGCACTGTTAGCCTAAAGTCCTGTTTAGAATGTAGACAGAATCTCAGAAATTGAGCATCTTGGTGTTAAAACAGCAGTACAGGACACATCATAAGATTAGCTACAATGAAGAAAAGTTCCTTTCCTAATAATGTAAGCATTTAAGTCTTTGGTTTGTCCCAGGGGCACCCAGTCACTGAGAGATAGGAACATTTAAACTAGGCCAGAGAGCATCTTTTTTAAGCCAGTACGCCTGAAAAGCCACCTGTGACCAAGGCATGACATGGCTGTAGGAGGCCACAGGCACTGCTGTGGCCGTGGTGTGCTGTATTCCTAAGGATGCAAAACTGTGGTTGTTGCAGTGGCACACAGGGTGCCACAAGTTACTTATGATAGCTGTGTATGAAATGATTAATCAACAGAGTAATAAAAATAAATAATGCTCATGGGAATTAACAAAAGTTTTAGTGATCTTAAACTGTAGCACCGAATTTAAAAAAAAAAATCATGCACACTGATCTATTTATTTTATTTGTCTTCACTTAAAATGTTTTTATTAGTGTGTTGTGTGTGTGCATGTGTGTGTGCACATGCATGTGCACATGGATTGTGTGTGTGGAGGCCAGAGGACATTTTTGTGGAGTCAGTTCTGTCTCTCCACATCTATGTGGCTTCTCAGATTGGCCTGAGGAGTCCAGGCTTCTTCAGGGAGCACATTTATCTGCTGACCCCATCTTGTTGGTCCTTTACTTGACTTCTGACCAGGTCCCATATAGTCCATATTGACCTCAGACTTGCTACTATGTATAATTGAGGATGGCCTTGAACTTTTGATCCCCCTGCCTCCATCACCTGAGGGCTGGGATTACAGGCATCGGTCCCCATGCCCTTCATCTTCATACACAGGCTTTGTGTATGCTAGGCAAGTGCTCTACCAATTGAATTACACCGCCAGCCCTGCATGTTGATTCAGATAGATCAGCTAAGGTTCTTTATGGCCCCAGAGTTTAGCATACAGACACTAAGCAACACCCCCCATCTCCCCACCCCGCCCCCCACCCCCATCAAAGCTTTGTAGGTGTTCTGTTCAAAGCAATACCCTGAAGCCTGGGGAAGCTTTCTGAACTGAAGAGCGATCAGACCTACCTTCATTCATAGAAATTTAGTTTTTTAAAAATTTATGCTCATGGGTATTTTGCTTACATGTGTGTCTGCGTGACACGTGTGGGCAGTGTCTGCAGAGGACAGAAGAAGGAGGTGAAGCCATTGACACTGAAGTTACAGAGTCCTGTGAGCTGCCACATGGATCCAGGCAATAAAGTCCTAGAGATCTTTAAGAGCAGCTATTGCTCTTAACCCCTGAGCCATCTCTCCTGGCCCCGTGCACAAGCATTCTTAACCTGGAGCTAATCGAAAGGAAACAACCTGTGAGGCATTAGGCTTTCAAAAGCAAACAAAACAAAACTGAAAGGCAAAGCTTGCATTAGTTGTCAATTTAGGATTTGCAAAGGTTGCCTACAACTGTGACATGGCCTAACATGGTTTTAATCAAATCCTGTTGCCCTGTTCTTGTTATAACACTGCTCCTCTAGTTAAGTATTGCATTCATGTGTTTGGCACCATCCTAAATTGCTTTAAAGTAAGATGCCACCACCTTCCTATTTAAGTTTGTCTTAGTCCAGTACAAGAACATGCTAAGCCTCCTGTACGCAGGAGGCCACGGATTGTTGGTGCCACAGTGTTGACTTCCATATTGCCTAAATTTTAAACAACTGTGTTGAAGCTGAAGTGCAGTGGCATTCCCCAGAGAGATCGGTTCATTCAGTGTAAGGGCCTACCCTGTCTCTCAGCTCAATGGAGAAATTGTAAATCAGCTATAATTGTCATCTGAGTGCTTGCCTTGCCTGCTGGCAGGTCTTCTGGCCACTAAGAAATGAGTCCAGACTGCTCCATTTATTTGGATGTAGCCACTGGGTCAGGAGTTGGTGACACTTATTCTCTGTGCCTTAAAGCAAAATAGCTACCTCCATCATTTGGGAAACCTATTGTGAGCTGGTGACATGTGTCTCCAACTGCATTTAGCATCTAGGTTAAGCCATGTCAAAGGACCACCTCTTAAAATGACACTTCAAATTTGATCCCTCACTGTTAATCGTCACAATATCTTTATCCCTGTGAACGTTTAAATGTCAGTCTCCTCTGTTTTCTCCTGTCATTTCTGCTAGCATTCAAATTCTAATGACTGAAAGAACTACTCACAAAGAAAAAAAAATGTGAGAGAGCGGAGCTCGCATCTCAGTGTTGCAGTTGTTAAAGGCCAATATACTGTGGCCAAGAAAGAGATAGGGTATTGAGATATATGAATAGAAAAGTTCAAAAGCGTCAAAGAGATAGAAAGTAAAGATGTTTTAAATATAATTGCGGTTGTATTCAGTGGTGAATGAAAAAAAAAATATCAAAGCATTTCTGTTTAATACCATCCCGAAGTAGGGAAAGCTCTGTAAAAATGAGTAGGATGTCCACAGCCAGGGTACCTCAGCATCCTCCAGTTTAGGATGCCACATGTCCCCCCCCCCAGTCTCCCATTTATCTGACCAGGCCCTCGCCACATCTGTTAAGGCCCCCACATTTTCATCTTCTCAGCTTTCCAGCCGTGGAGCGCGGAAGATCACATTTGTGGGGACACTCTGAATGAACAAATATCTCCTTTCACGGGGAGCCTTCAGAAGTGTCCTTTTATCTCCTGCATGGCCAGGTACCCTGCAAGCCCGAACAATGGAGAGTCTGAGCAAGCTATTCTGGACACCGGAACCATGGGAGCTTAACACACTTTGAAGTGCATTGCTCCCTACTGAGGGCCACAGTAAAAAAAAAAAAAAAAAAAAAAAAAAAAAAAAGGAGGGGGGTTCATAGTCCCTGCATTGATGTCTGCAAAGCCAGATGGCTTTGGAAAATGGTCCCCAAAGCAGGACAATTGATTAAAAGAAATGCTAGGTAGTTGAAGGCTTCCTGTACTTGACACCAGCCTGGCACAAAGAATTGTTCTCTTAGGGTGCATTGATATTAGGGAACCTCACTTTTGCCTCTTCAGAGGTCAACCGAAGATAATAGGGCCAGGTACTGTCAGCAAGAGCCTTGGAAATGCAGGCTGACACTCTAGCATTCATTGGAGAGGTGGGGAGGGGGAGGGAAGGGAGGGAGGAAGGTCTAGAGGAAAGGCATGGCCAGGAGTGGGCAGTGCTTTTGTGGCCTGTAGGTTGTTTCTGAAATAGAGACTTGCATCAAGTTGTTGCTCCCCGTTAGCTTCTTATTGAGGTGCTGGATTTGTGTCATCCTGCAACCCCTAAGATTCCATGTGTTACCCCTAAGGGAACCAGGTCCTCATGCGTCCTTGTGTGGTGAGAATGATGACAGAGTGAGCACAGATACTCTTCCCGTGCTTTGTGGCTGCTATAGAAACATGTGACCTTGCACACTGGCCCACGCCTGAGGACACAGTCGTATATTTCAGGTGGTTCAGTGGGGGGGCCGGGGGGGCTGGTGAAACTTGGCCTTGGAGGCCAAGGAATTCATAGGTTTGACAAATTACTCTTTGGCTCCCCAACCCACCAGCAGCCAAAAGAAGCAGAGGCCTATCATAAAAGAGCTAGCTGTTTTTCCAGCATCAAGAAGCCCTTTAATCCTGCAATGAACAGCATGTGACAGGGGTTTAAAAACCAAGCCACCTGGTCCTTCTGTAGTCCCCCTGTTGCTGCCTCTCCCCCTACCTCATCTGATGTGAGGCTGGTGAGCAGACACAACAGAGGTGACTGAGGACCTGGCACCTGGCTATTTCGTTGAAATACCTAATTTCAGAAGAGTTTGTACGTTTTTGACCTCTGTGAACTTTTATGATCCTTTCAAAGTGGAAAGTAATTTCACCCTGGAAACAATCCTATGAACCATTTTGGAGAATGAACGGATATGTACATATTACTTATTGTGGCCCATCTTTTGAGCGGAAACAGAACATCGGTGCTGTTTTAAATGGGAGATAATTATCCTTTGTAGAAAAATTTAATTTAAATAATATTAATTTAAATGAAATTCTGTCATTCTTAACAGTGATTAGTTTAGAGAATCTATAAAAATACAGGTAGGCAACAATGCATCTAGAATTCCCTGATCTTAATATTTTTGGGGAAAAGAAGCTTTTCAAAGCAGACATGTGGGGCTGGAGACATGGCTCAGTGGTCAAGAGCACTGGCTGCTCAGGGCACAACTGTCTGTGACTTCTGGCCTCTGTAGGCACCAGGCATGTACATGGTACAAAAACATATATTCAGACAAACTCATGGATATAATACAATACATTAATTTTCAAAATTAAAGCAGAGGTGTAGCTTTCACTACTGTGCTTTGTTGTATTAACTAAGGCCTTCTTTAGGCTCTTCTAATGTTAATCATCTTAAAGTTAAGAGATGAGGTAGCAGTCGTTGGTTGGCCATTCCCTCAATCTCTGCTTCTTCTTCATCCCTGCATTTCTTGTAGGTAGGTAAATTTTGGGTCGAACGTTTTGTGGGTGGGCTGCTGTCCCCCTCCACCAGCAATCCTGCCTGGCTGTGAGGTGGCCACTTCAGTCTCCATGTTCCCCACTGCTAGGAGTCTCAGCTAGAGTCGCCTCCATATCCTTCTAGGGGCCTTTCCTGTCACAGGTCTCCATCTCTTGTCCCAGAGATGTCTCGCCCCCTCTTGGTTTCTCTTCCCTCTCCAAGCCCTCTCATCTCTCACCCACGCTCTCCCCACATCTGTTCCCCACTCTCCTTCCCCTCCCCACACCCTCTCCCACCCAGTTCCCACACTTTGTCCATTTCGGAAGTCTATTCTATTTCCCCTTCTGAGACCCACCCTATAGGAGAGAGCCAACCCAACACTATTAATAATACTATGCTCTGTTTGCAGACAGGAGTCTAGCATAGCTGTCCTCTGAGAGGCCCCACCCAGCAGCTGACTCAAACAGATGCTGAGACCCAGAGCCAAAATTTGGCAGAGCTTGGGAGTCTTGTGGAAGAATGGGGAGAAGGATAGAAGAAGCTGGAGGGGACAAGAACTCTACATGAAGACCAACAAAGTCAATTAACCTAGGCTCATGGCGGCTTACAAAGACTTGAAGCACCAACCAAAGAGCAGGCATGGGCTGGACGTAGGTCCCCCGACGCATAGGTAACCGATGGGCTACTTGGTCTTCATGTGGGTCCCCTAGCAAGTAGAGCAGGGGCTGTCTTTGCCTGCTTTTAGATCACTTGCCCCTAGCTGGGCTGCCTTGTCTGGCCTCAGTGGAAGAGGATGTGCTTAGTCCTGACGTGACTGGATATGCTGGGGTGGATTGGTAAGGGGTAGGAATGGTGTTTCCCTTTTCTGAGGAGAAGGCAAGGAAGAAAAGGATGAAGAGGGTGGAAGGGTGGAATCGGGAGGATAGGAGGGAGGAGGTGTGTTCAAGATGTAAAGTGAATTTAAAAAAAATTACAAACTGAAAAATCAACAATTTTTTTTTAATGAGGTAATGTTTTATTTTAGTGTGGAATTTTTTATGGCAAATTTTCACAAATGAGAAAGCATTGGTTTTCTTTTTCTGATTGTTTCCACATAGACAAACAAAATAATACATGGAGTAAAATGGTTTTTGCTCATTGTCTAACCATGTGTACTTCCACACACATTGGAAGACATTTTCGAAGTGTTTGGGTTCTATATTCTTCTTCTCTGATGACCATTAATTCTTGCTGTGCACTTTCTTTCCAGCAGGTGAGTACTTTCTAGGTTGACCAGCGGTCAGTGAGCCAAATGCTCCATTTGCCCATAAATTTGCTACCTTTCGACAGAAATAGACAACAAAGCTGTGTATTGGATGCTTCTAGAAGTCATGCCCAGCTGTTGAGAGCACTGTGGACGGAATATCAAGGGATGACATTTTCCCTCAACTCTTGATGATATGTGCTTAGGTGCCAAAAAAGCTTTGCATCTTACACACTGGAAATCACTTTGAGCAACACCTTTTCATAGGTGCCAAGAGTCAGCAGAGGGTCTCGGTCCTTTCAGAGAGTTGAAGCCATTCTCTTTCTTTGCCTGTGACACTGGTTCTGAGAGAGCTCCCTGGAACAGCACTGCAGCCATTCTTAGCCAAACTGTGATTCGTAGTGTGACCGTGGGAGGAGCCTCTGAGTTTCTGTTTGTATTGTTCATGTCAGAGTGTATATACTACCCTGCCAGAGCAGACATTCCCCTGCAGCAGTCTCGGCAATGTCCTTCATGCCTAGGATGGGGCCCCGTACCTAGAAGGTGTCCTGCAGATACCTGTAGAATTCCGTTTTGTATGGTTTGAAGTCATATATTTCCTTAACCTCTTGGCAGTTTCATGGCACAACCCATGCATTTCTTGAGTGATTAGTAGCTGGAATTCCCACATCTTGTTCTAACTTTATGGAAAATGCTCATGCTCCAGATACAGTGGTGGACTTTGACTCTTCTGCTTAATGCATTTCCAGGCTGGTAGAGTTTATTGCTTATTCTCAAACCCTTTCTGGGAACAGAGAAGATTGATGGGTTTTTTAAAAAAAAAAAAAGTTTTTTTTCTCTTAAAGTAAGGGCTAGAGTGACAGCTTAGTAGCTAAGAGCACTGGCTGCTTTTCTAGAGGAGCTAGGTTAAATTACCAGCACCCATGTGACAGCTCACAGCTGTCTGTAACTCCTGCTCTAGGGCTTCCTATGCCTTTTTCTGGCCTTTGTAGGTATTGGGTATTAGGTCTCTCTCTTTACCTCCCTCTCTTCCTCCATCCCTCTCCCCCTCCCTCCTTCCTCCCTCTCTCTCTCTGTGTGTCTCTCTCTCTGTCTCGTCTGTCTCTTTGTCTCTCTCTCTGTCTCTCTCTGTCTCTTTTTCTGTCTCTCTGTGTCTCCGCCTCTGTCTCTCTCTCTTTCTCTGTCTCTCTCTCTCTCTCACACACACACACACAATCAATCAAACAATCAATCAATTAACCTATAAAAGTTTGGAAAAATAGTTTTGGATTCATTATTGATTGTTCTTCCAGGCATCTAAATAAAAGACACTAATTTAATTTCATTGCTATCTTATGTTCAATTTATCCATACTGAGGTTTTTGCTCTGTATTCTCTGCATAGGACGCATAGTGTCCTAGTGTAGTGTAGAACTATATGCTGCATCCCCACTTTATTGAGGGTGAGGGTCACACTGCTGAAAATAGCTACTAGTTGATATGATCTGAAGAAGAAGAATTGAGGGGGTGGAGAGGTGGCTGATGGGACTGTGACCTCTAAACACCATCATTTGAGGTGGATTGTTTTTCTAGGGAAAGGGTAAAAGCATACTTGGGAACAGTATGCACCAAATTCATGTTAACATTTATCTCTGGGGTAAAAGGGGGGGGGGGAGGGAGGGAGAGAGAGAGAAGAGAGCCCAGGAGAGGGAAGGTGCTGGAGGTCTTTTGGCTCTGTGCGTATTTGCTTTGTTAAGCTGGGCTATTGATGCACAGGAAAGCTTTTGTCATACTCTTCTCTTCTTAGGGTTTTTATTAAGCAAACAGTAAAGAAGGATGGATCTGCACGGAAGGGGCATTTCCCCAGCCCACTGATAGGGATTATTAAAGAATATTGATTGCATCACTAGCTCTTTCAGCCTCTGCCAAGCAGCTGCAGTTTGCAGTACAAGGAGCAGAGGGCATGAAAGGCATATTTGAACATGTTGAATCATTGTAAGTGAACAGTTACTGTATGCCTGATGCATAATCATTTGTATTCAATTCTTTGTGCACCCATATAGTTTGTTTCTATGTAAGATGTTGGCATCTATGTTTCTGTGTGATGGCATGTGTATGGACTTTAAAACACTAGTAACACTTAGCATCTGGCTTCTAAGCATCTTGATTATAGATGAGAAAGATCATTGTCAGGGTAGAAAGCTCCATAACTTCTTTTTACTATTGGCCTGGCAACCAGTGAATTTTCTTGATGCCACCCCTGAGCCCTATACATATAAGTGATGATGGCCAAAGATTATTTAGTCTAAGAAGTAGCCTGAGGATGAGGCAGATATGGACAGGGAGATGCATGTAAAAATTTGGTCACTTGAGAGAAAAGGAAACATTGTGCTAGACCTAGAGAGAGGGTGAAGATGCCCCATCCACACCCTTTGCAGTTTACTAAAGTTCTGTAACAACCTCACTGCAAACCAGGTGACTTGAGCAACAGAAATGTATTTGTCTTCCGTTCTGATCCATTCTGATAGGTAGATATCTGGACTCATGGGGTCACTCAAGCAGTTGCCTCTAAGGATGGGGACAGGAAATCTCTTCCACGTCTGTCTGGCCATCACTGGGGCTGTGGAACCCGTTATAGATAATGTATTAATGTAGGGACATCGTATACTTAGCTCCCAAAGGCTTGCTGGTAGTCTCTTGGCTCCACCTTTGCATGGCTTTTCTCATGATGCAGTCCTGCCTGTGTCCAGATTTCTCCTTTTTGTAAGGACCCAGTGATTTCAACTTAGAGTCAGCCTAAGGACTCCATTCTAAGTCCATCTTCAAAGACTGTTTTCAGATAAGACCTCAAGCAAAGTGCTTGAGAGAAGTTCGGCGACGTTTGAGGGACACAGCTCCAAATGGTGACACCCCCTCCTTTCTCACTTCACTGCTCAAGTCTGGAAGGCAGATTCCACCTGCCAGTCAGTGTGTGTTCCCAATGTGAGCTGTCCTTGTCATTCGAGCGCCCTTGCCTTTTTCTGACTAAATGCTTCAGGATGGGCCCCACTGTCCCACTGATAGCCAGTGCAAAGGCTGAGAAAGGCATGGATTAGCCAATCTGCCTGAGGAGAAGAGAGTTAAAAGGGCATTTGCTAGGTAACAAAACAAACAGCAAACATGAGTTGGTCCCTAATGCACTTTCTTTTTCCTTCTCTTCAGGCCCTTATTTATACGTCATTAGAGCAAAAGGCTAATCTATTGAAACCCAATCAGTTCCACTCTAGACGGTGACAAATGAATATTATTTTTACTACATTACCTTGCAGTAGTTTTCGGTGGGTATACCTGGAAAGTTTAATGGTACTTGGAGAATGGTTTCTGGGTCTTCATCTTTGATCTGCCCCTTAAGAACACAGCCACACAATGTTGCTGAGAAGAGCTTGGGAAATCAAATGGGTCAGAGGAGATGTCACAACAGTCTGAGCACTCCTCCCATGTTGGGGGTACATTGGCAACACACACAAACTCTTCCCTGCTAGAACACAACAGGCTTTTGTGTCATCCTGTCTGCTGGTGGTGTCTCCTTGGTAAATGAGTCAAGATGCTCTCCTGCTTTAAGTTTTCCAAGGTAGAAATGACTATTTGTTGGTGGATACATCCAGTTATACACTGAGGACCTGTCTTCTCTTCTGTGTTAGTGATAAACTCTGAAATTTTTTCATATACTAATGCACTTAACCAAGGGGCTGCCTATTAGGCACCCTTCTCAACTTTATAATTGTATATTCAGAACATATATACTGTATTGTGTCCCATGAGATACAAGCAGAAGCTGTTGTTGGGAGAACCAGTTAACAGAGACCCTTTTCTTTTTCTTGCTTTTTCCCCTTCTTCCTGTCAGGGAATACATTTGTGTTGGCTGAGCCCTAGCAGCCAGTTTGGCCCATGAAGTGATAGGTAGATTTGGACCATTAAACAAGGTAGGAAAGGGAGCACAAAGAGAAATGAGTGTAGAGATCAGACCTAGGGAGAATGGGGGCAGGAGGACAGAGAGCCTGCAGCGAGAAGAGAAACCATGGGCAGGGGTGTCTCTGTGACAAGTTGGAGACCTAAGACAGGGTTGGCCTCTGGGAGGACATGGGGGTGACTCTAGCTGAGACTCCTACTAGTAGGGGCCATTGAGACTGAAGAGGACACCCTCTAACTAGACAGGACTCCTAGTGGAGGAAAGGGAACAACAACCCACCCACAAAAACTTTGACCCAAAATTTAACCTCCCTACAAGATATGCAGGGGTAAAGATGGAGCAGAGATTGAGATACTATCCAACCAACGCCTGGCCCAACCTGAGACCCCATGGGAGAGAGCCAACCCCTGACACTATTAACGATACTCTGCTACGCTTGCAGATGGGAGCCTTGCATAACTGTCTTCTGAGAGACTCCATCCAGCAGTAGATCAAAACAAATGCTGAGACTCAAAGCCAAACAGTAGGCAAAGCATAGGAAGTCTTGTGGAAAAGTGAGGGGACTGGGAAGAGAGGAGGGAGGGGAGCTATGATTGGATGTAAAGTGAATAAATAAATAAATAAATTTAAAAAAAAAAAAAAAAGGATGGTTGACTGAAGGTCTTTTGAGTGGATGATTTGGTAGCAATCAATGCATCCCTGGACTAGCTAGCTGCTCCTGAATCTCTCTTACCTAAGAAAGCAATGAACTATTTTAAATCACTTATTAGGGTTACCACTTAACTCCAAATAGCTATGCCTTCCCCCAAGAGAGATCCTGGCCACAGGAGCTCCAGTCACTACTGTACAGAGGAGGGGAAAAATGTTTTTAAATGAAGGAAAGAAAACTTCCTCGGACCAAAGAAGGCCTGGGCTTTTTGTGTCCCTTGGCATCTCTTCCCCAACAAGGCATGTTTTGTGTGAGCTGGAGAACACTCAGAGATGGTGTCCTTCTCAGCTACTCTTATTTTTGTATTCTGACTCTGTTTCCTGCCACCATAGATGGTGTTGGCATGGCCACTTCCTGCCAGAAAACATGGAGTTGCGACAGCAGCAGCCTGTTGGCAAGGAAAGCAGTGTTGAGAACCTGCCACTGTTGTCTATCATTAGTTCACAGAGCTGAGAAGAAGGTGGAAAATCTAACTGGCTGATAGCAGCCAAGAAGAGCAGTTGTCATGAGCTCCGTGCAGCTGACCCCACGGGGAAGATAATTTGCTTCAAAAAAGACTGGGTCTTATCTTGTGTGCTCATTGTATTTAGGCTAGTAAAGTGTGCAAAGTGTGTGTGTGTGTGTGTGTGTGTGTGTGTGTGTGTGTGTGTGTGTGTGTGTAAGTGGCAGGGTGTGGAGAGGGAAGAGAGGGAGAGGGAGAGAGAAGACAGAATAGAAAAAAATGAATGAGGACTAATTAGGAAGCTTGAAAATTTTCAAAGAACAAAAACTTCTCCAAAAGTAAACCTTTTTGCCTTTTTGTTATTATTGTTATTATTATTTCGAATGTATGTGTTGACCCTGTGTAGCTGCATCTGGCTTCCCTTCCTTCTTAACCCCAGGGTGATGGTCTCTGAGGCAATAGGACCCCATGGGGAAAGCAGGAGAGGTAGGGCTGTTGTGCGGCAGTGCTGTGGAGGCCTGTGAGGGGGGAGGATGCCAGATAGAAAACTGTTGTGTCAGGACGTAGGTCGAATTATGGATCCTGGGGAAGGGACCCACGCCACACAGCTGCAGAGGATAAATAAAGGTCACTCAACAGCATCCCTGGCCATCTTGAATTATTCATGCTTTTCTGTGTCTTTGGATGCACAGCTAGTCCCCAGAGATGAACAATTTCATAAGGACAAGATTTAGAGGAAACAGAGCTTCATGGAACTTACTTTATCTGTAACAAGGCAGTCAGTTCCTGCGCATGTCATGGACAGACAGAATTACATGACTCCCCTCCCCAGTATTTCCTGCTTAGGGAACTGATGCAGCAATTAATATCTGCTATTCATACTCACCCGCATTATAAAGAATATTGTGGTCCTCACTGTGTTTGACCTTATATTCACAAAGACTTCAAAAATTTTTTTATTTAAATAATTTATTCAGATTACATCACAATTGTTATCCCCTCACTTGTATCTTCCCATTCCCCCTTCTCTCCCCTCGTCTTTCACCCTACGCCCCTCCCCTAGGCTTGTGACAGAAGGGGACCTCCTCCCCCACCATATGGTCACAGCCTATCAGGTCTCATCTGGGTAGCCTGCTTACCTTTCCTCTGAGTGCCCTGAGTGCCACGAGGCCTTTCCTCCAAGAGGAAGTGGTCAAATAGGAGGCACCAGAGTTCATGTCAGAGTCAGTCCCCGCTCTCCGCACAACTCCCCGCTCTCCACACAACTGTGGAGAATGCACTGTCCATTGACTAGATCTGATTAGGGGGTCTAGGTTTACTGCATGCATTGTCCTCAGTTGGTACAGTAGTTTGTGTAGGCCCCGCTGGGTTCAGATCCACCAGCCTTGATGGTCTTCTTGTAGGGTTCCAGGACCCTCTCATTCCTTCTATTTCTCCATGCTCCCATCTCTCTCTCACCTGGAGTCCCAATAGGAAATCCCAGCATCTGTCCCAGTCCTCACTGAGTGAAGACTCTCAGGGGACATCTCTGTTGGGCTACTGTCCAATTATAAGTGAGTATATGCCATGTGTATCTTTCTGAGACTGGGTTAACTCTCTCAGGATGATCATTTCTACTACCATCTATTTGTCTGCAAATTTCAAGATTTCCTTGTTTTTAATAGCTGAATAAAATCCCATAGTGTAAATGTACCACAGCGTCTTTATCCATTCTTCAACTGAGGGGCATCTAGGTTGTTTCCATATTTGGGCTATTACAAATAAGGCTGCTATGAACATAGTTGAGCAGATGTCCTCGTTGTGTTGTGTGGTCATTTGGGTATATTCCAAGGAGTGGAATAGCTGAGTCTTGAGGTAGCCCTATTCCCAGTTTTCTGAGTAAGTGCCAGATCGATTTCCAAAGTAGTTGTATGAGCTTGCACTCCCACCAGCATGAAGGAGTGTTCCCCTTTCTTCATATCCTTGCCAGCATGTGCGATCACTTGAGTTTTTGATCTTAGTCAACAGAAAAATGCAAATCAAAACAATTCTGAGATTCCATCTTACACCCGTCAGAATGACTAAGGACATTGAGCATTTCTTTAAGTGTTTCTCGGCCATTCAATATTCCTCTGTTGAGAATCCTGTTTAGCTCTGAATCCCGTTTCTTAATTGGGTTAGTTGGTTTGGTGATACTTTATTTCTTGAGCTCTTTATATATTTTGGATATTGGCTCTTTGTCAGATGGAGGATTGATGAAGATCTTTTCCCAGTCTGTAGGGTGTTACTTTGTTCTGTTGACAGTGTCTTCTGTCTTACAGAAGCTTCTCGGCCTCATGAGGTCCCATTTATTAATTGTTGACCTTAGAGGCTGGGCTGTTGGTGTTCTGTTCAGAAAGTTGTCTCCTATGCCAATGAATTCAAGGCTCTTCCCCACTTTTTCTTCTATCAGATTTAGTGTCTCAGTTTTATGGTGAAGTCTTTAATCCACTTGGACTTGAGCTTTGTGCATGGTGATTAATATGGATCTACTTGAATTTTTCTACATGTAGACATCAAATTAGCCCAGCACCATTTGTTGACGATGCTATCCTTTTCTAATGTATAGATTTGGCTTCTTTGTCAAAAATAAAGTGTCCATAGGTGTATGGATTTATTTCTGGGTCTTCAATTCGACCCCCTTAATCAACCAGCCTATTGCTATGCCAGTACCATGCTGTTTTAATTACTGTTGCTCTATAGTACAGCTTGAGATCAGGGATGGAGATTCCTCTGGAGGATCTCTTATTGTACAGGATTGTTTTAGCTCTCCTGGGCTTTTAGTTTTTCCACATGAAGTTGAGAATTGGTCTTTCAAGGTCTTTAAAAAAATGTGTAGGTATTTAGATAGTGATTGCATTGAATCTGTAAATTGCTTTTGGTAAGATGGCCATTTTTACTGTGTTAATTCTCCCAATCCACGAAGAAGGGAGATCTTTCCATCTTCTGATGTCATCTTCAATTTCCTTCTTCAGAGACTTGAAGTATTTTTCATTCAAGTCTTAATTTGCTTGCTTAGAGTTACACCTAGATACTTTATATTACTTGTGGCTATTGTGAAAGGTATGGTTTCCCTAATTTCTTTCTTAACACAATTGTCATTTGCATACAAGAGGGCTACTGACTTTTTTGAGTTGATTTTGTATCCAGCCACTTTTCTGAAGGTGTTTATTAGCTGTAGGAGTTCTCTGGTGGAATTTGGGGGGTCATTTATGTACACTATCATATAATCTGTGAATAGGCATAATTTGACTTCCTCCTTTCCCATTTGGATCCCCATGATCTCCTTTTGTTGCTTTATTGCTCTAGCTAGAACTACAAATACTATATTAAATAGATATTGAAAGAGTGAGCAGCCTTATTTAGTCTCTGACTTTAGTGCAATTTTCTTTAGTCTCTCTCTATTTAATTTGATATTGGCTATAGGCATGCTGTATATAGCCTTTATTATGTTAGGTATGTGCCTTGTATCTCTGATCTCTCGAAGACTTTAAACATGAATGGGTGTTGGATTTTATCAAATGCTTTTTCAGTATTTAAAGATATGATCATGTGGTTTTTTTTTTTTTCTTCATTGATGGATTTCCGTATATTACACCATCCCTGCATGCCTGGAATGAAGCCTACTTGGTCATGGTGAATGATGTGTCCTTGGATTCAGTTTACAGGTGTATTGAGTATTTTTGCATTAATGTTCATAAGAGAAATTGGTCTGAAATTCTCTTTCTTTGTTGGGTCCTTGTGTGGTTTAGGTAATCAAGGTCACTGTGGCTTCATAGAATGAGTTTGGTAATATTTGATCCATTTCTATTTTATGAAATAGTTTGAAAAATATCAGTATTAGCTCTTCTTTGAAGGTCTGGTAGAACTCTGGGCTGAAACCATCTAGCCCTGGGTTGGTTTTGATTGGGAGACTTTTGATGACTGCTTCTATTTCTGTAGGAGAAATAGGACTATTTAATTTGTTTATCTGACCTTGATTCAACTTTGGTAAGTGGAATCCATCAAGAAAATTGTCTGTTTCCCTTAGATTTTCACATTTTGTGGTATATAGGCTTTTGAAATAGAACCTAATGATTCTTTGTATTTCTTCAGTGTATGTTATGTCTTCCTTTTCATTTTTGATTTTGTTGATTTGGATAGTGTCTCCATCTTTTAGATAGTTTGGCTAATGGTTTGTCTATCTTGTTGATTTTCTCAAAAAAACAGCTCTTGGTTTTGTTGATTCTTTGAATTGTTCTCTTTGTTTCTAATTTATTGATTTCAACTTTGAGTTTGATTATTTTCAGCCATCTACTCCTCTTGGGTGTTTCTGCTTCTTTTTTCTAGTGCTTCCAGATGTGTCATTAAGTTGACTATATGGGATTTTCCCAATGTCTTTATGAAGGCACTTAGTGCTATGAACTTTGCTTTTAGCACTGCTTTCAGTGTGTCCCATAAATTTGGGTATGCTGTTCCTTTATTTTCACTGAATTTTAGGAAGTCCCTAATTTCTTTATTTCTTTCTTTCCTGACCCAGTTGTCATTGAGTAGTGAGTTGTTCAGCTTCCGTGTGTGTATAGACTTTTTGTTATTTCTGTTGTTGTTGAAGTCCAGCTTTAGTCCATGGTGGTCAGATAGGATTCAAGGTATTATTTCAATCTTCTTGTATCTGTTGAGGCTTGCTTTGTAAACTACTATATGGTCAGTTTTGGAGAAGGTTCCATAAAGTGCTGAGAAGAAGGTATAATCTTTTGTGTTTGGTTGAAAATTTCTGTAGATATCTGTTAGATCCATTTGATTCATGACATCAGTTAGTGTTAATATTTCTCAGTTTAGCTTCTGTTTCATTGACATATTGTTTGGTGAAAGTGGGATGTTGAAGTCTCCCACTATTAATGTATGGGGATTGATGTATGCTTTAAGTTTTATTAATGTTTCTTTTACAAATGTGAATGCCCTTGTACTGGGAGCATATATGTTCAGAACGTGATGTTGTCTTGGTTGAACTTTCTTTTGATGAGTATAAAGTGTCCTTCCTCATCTCCTTTGATTAATTTTGATTGAAAGTCTATTTTATTGGCTGTTAGAATTGCTACACCAGATTCCTTCTTATGTCTGTTTGTTTGGAATACTTTTTTCCAGCCCTTTTACCCTGAGGTAATGTCACTCACATTGTGGTTGTGATGTGCCTCCCCCCACTCCCCACCCCACCCCATGGGCTCTGTTTCACCCTGGGCTTCCGCCTAGGCCAGTAGACACTGCTGTTGATAGTCTGCAACCCACAGTTCAGTGAGGGAGTGCAGGTACTGCCTGATATGCTGTGCTGGCCTATGGAGACCCTGCCCCCAGCCGCAGGACTATGAGGCTTTCTTTAGATTGGAAGGTCAGTCTGAGGTCAGATTCCACTGCTACCACCACCCCACTGTCCTGTTTTCTTGGCTTCTTCCTGGGCCAGCAGATACTGATGTTGGCACTTCACTGTCTATAAGTTCAGACCCAGATACCAAGTCAGTGATACAGAGTGCCACTGCAGCTCTCAGACGGGTATGCCACCAGTCTCTGGGAACCGGGCATTCATCCTCCATGGGCCAGTTAGATGGTCCAGGGCCAAACCCACCTGTGGTCTGCACCAATGTGAACCCCTTACCCACAGCACTCCAGGTCTTGTGGTCTGTAGCTCCCAGCCGGATACCTAGGCTCCATCCTGCAGATCAGATACCGTGGGTGGTCGGCACCACCATCCTCACAAAGACTTTCAACGTTTATCCCAACCCCCATTCCTATCAGCCAGACTTATCAACTTTTGAAATTTTAAGTTGACTTTCTTGGTACTTATCAGGAACCCAGATTCTCTGGGCCAAGGGAAGAATTTCTCTACTGGTTTGCTAGACATGTTTTATTTCTTACATACCATATTTCTTAATGGAGAATACACAGAGATTAGCAACAGGGAAGTTCCTAGCCTGCTTGGATTCAAAAAGTCTGCTGAACATATTGCTGACAAAGCGATTGGGCTTGTCACTGATGAGTAAAATGAGGTTGGGCTTCACCATTACATTAGGTTTCATTTATTAATCACGACTTCCAGTTTTGCAGCAGTCTAGATGCTCCAAAGATCATTCGGGCTTTATTGCCTATGTTCTTTGTCTCCTCCATCACTCCTGATCCACAGATCCTACTGAAAAAGGAACTGCCTCCAGGAAGCAAAGCTATGAACTCTTCCCATTGAAATCATGTACGTGAGAATGGAACTCATGCCCCGGTGACCCCCTTGGCACGGTCTCACTGAAGTTTTAAAAGAGTGTCGAGGGGGCTCTGAAGCCATTTTATCTGCAGGGAATTGTGGAAACTCTGTAAAAACAGGGGTCATGTCCATCTCTTTTTTTTCCCCCCAAGAGGAACAACGAGGAGATAGAAGGACATCTTTGATGCCCTCATGTCTAAGATACGTAACACGAGAACCCTTCAATTAACCGTCCCTTCTCAGTTGTCTATGAAACCGTAAGCAGGGTAGGCTTTTCACAGATGAGCCTGTTTGTCACCCCACAGTGTGAATAGTTTGAGAGGCTTCTGTGGAGGAGCAGGCAGGAAGTCTGCACTGGGAAAAGCTCTTCCGCATTCATCAGAAAGGTCTAAAAAACTTCCCAGTGTCTACAAAGTCAGCCTTTCCTTTGGGCAGATTGGAGCATGTCCAGAGGAGTTCAACTCTAGAAACAAATGTCTCATTTTTCTCCCCTCATTTCCTTAATCAGGTAGTTATTTCAGAAGGTCTCCTTTCTATGAAAGACTTTAAGTGCATTATTTGGATCCAGGTTAAGGGCAAGAATTTGGGTGGCCACCCCCCTGGTCATGGCTATCAGGGAGCAACATTGTTTTCTCTCGTGAACACTATGAAGGGTGAAGCAGAGAAAGGCGGAGTGCAATGAACTTGTGTCCGGGCTGCACTCGGCTAAATGCTCTGCAGGGCATGTTCTTGTTTACAGTACGGATAATGAAGTGCTGGTCCACATGCTGCTCTGATGGTTTTCCCTACCTTGGGCTTGGTAATTAGCGATGCGTGAGTCACGGGATGGCGATTAGTTCTGTTTCTCAGAGCATGTCTGTGATCTTTGATATCTACTTAGGCTATGGAAATCATTTGCAAAGGTTTTTTTTCTTCTTCTTCTTCTGATTCTTCTATTAATCTTGGGCAGAGTGAAATTTGCTATTTTCTCTGTGACAAACCATGAAATTTGGCAATTAAATCTTTTCATTTATTCACAGTCTTCATTTGGTTTACGTTAAGTCTAAACAAAACGTTGTATTGAGGGTTTCAAAATATTACTCTGTGCTTTAGCAACCAGTA
The DNA here is from genome assembly GCF_903995435.1 of Acomys russatus. NCBI lineage: Eukaryota > Metazoa > Chordata > Mammalia > Rodentia > Muridae > Acomys > Acomys russatus. Next base: position 23,667,828 of record NC_067166.1, on the reverse strand, counting down.
AGCACAGCTCACAACACATTTCTAATCTCTTGGTGGTTGTTTTTGTTTTTGTTTTGTTTTGTTTTAATTCTCATCTCAACAGGAATCATATTTTGTAACAGAGATCCCAGGGTTTTCTGGCCCTCTCAAATGTAACTGACCTTTTAAATATCTCATTTTTGCTATATCCTGCCATACACAGATTCTGTCTATGTCTCTTTAGTTAGAATAAACTAAATACAATTCTCCCAACTACCTGAGTCAATATTGTACTGCTTTGGCCCTATTACATAGAAAAATTTCACATAAATAAAAATATCCACTGATGGCTGGGGATGTGATTTAATTGGTTTGATCCCAAGCCCCATATGAACTGTTTGTACTGCAGAACTCCAGTCTTAACACGTGGGATTGTAGAATCAGGGAGATCACAAGTTCAAAGCTGATCTCTCCTATATAGAGAGTTCAAAGACAGCCTGGGCTATGTGAGACCTTATGTTGGGGGGGGGGGAGATTTGTTGATAATGAGGAGTTGGTTTAATTTGATTCATGAGGATCCTGAGGTTTAGTGTCGTGTGCATGTGTTTCAGTTTTCATCAGTCCAGTCGTTCCTCAGTCCTTTGCTGATACGACATGTCATTTTTCAGTTGTTTGGCCCTGGCTACTGTTTTTCTTGGTTGTGTGTCACCATCTCATCTCTCCTTACTAATTGAATAAAATAATCCACTTCCCATCACTGTTCGTATTCTCCCATTGCTTGTGGTTTTCTTCCTGAACTTGCTGAGTCCCGGACATTCTAGAGTCTGGGTATTTTGTCCCTTCTGTGGCTTTCCCATAAATCTCACAGTGTCCTTGGCTTCAGGCAGTTAAGAACCACTGTGGTCCCCTTGTGTGGATCTTTTCCTTTTCCTGAATTTTAAGCCCCTTGGGGTTCAACATACTGGCTCAAGGCTTCCTATTTTTAATTAGCATATGTTAACTGTACAAAAGGCAGGTTTATTCTGACAACCTTGCACATACGTCATCATATTCTTTGCTTATATTCTGCTTTTTCTGCACTTCTCTGCACTGTTCGCTGCTGGTGTCCTGCCTCGCCCCAAGTACCCCCTTTCTCTTTTCGTGTTATACTTACACAATTTAAACCTAGATTCCACATACAAATAAGGCATCTGTCTTTCTGTGTCTGGATTAAGCTTGGTGGTCCCCAGGACTATCCATGTTCCTAAAAATGACATAATTTCATTCTCTATCAGTGAATGACACTGTCGTTTATATGTGACCTTGTTCTGTATCCATTCATGAGTTGTAGCTAATCTAGGCTGATATCAGGGTTCCTTCCTTTTTCTGTTTTGTTTGTTTGTTTGTTTTTGTTTTAGGATTTTTGTTGTTGTTTTGGTTTGGGGTTTTGTTGTTTATTTTGCTTGCTTGCTTTGTTTCTTGCACTTCTGCATTATAAAGACAGAGCAGCCGATAAAGGCATCTGGCGACTGCTGGCTGCATTTGTGCCTGCCAAACAAGCAAGTAGTCATATTTGCTGTGGAACTCCTAAGACTTAGAAGTTGTTCCTCAAGTTTGAATAATGTATGAATTTTTAAAACTCTAAAAGAAAGATATCTTTATACCCTCCCCCCCAATACTGACATAAATAATTTACTGCTGTCTTATGAACAAAGCAAAAGGTCAGGCCTAAACCTCAGTGTTAACTGTGTACTATGAAAACAAATTACAACAAGTGTAACAGATTTTTTTAGAGAGCATAATTGAAAACAACACCAATGTAGTTTCCTTATTAACGCTATTTTGCCAATGCAGTCACAGTCCAGGCACACTGATGACCGTTCGGTGCGGGCTCTGCAGTTCGCTTGTTGCGTCTCGTTGGTATTTTTCTCCTACTCAGTGTGAAGTTCATTCCTCTTCTAACACTGCTGATGGAAAGCTGTGGGTGATGACTCCACAGTGTCCCATGATATCGTTGAGTCTTCATGATGTATTAGGCCTCTGGTCTTTTCTCATTAGCTCAGGGCAATCGAAGTAGTCACACACTTGACCAGCTTGCCCATTAGTGCATATGGGAGTGCAGCAAGGAGATTATGGGGCTGTCTGAAATTAAAGGGTAGTCATTGCGTGGCTTCTGTTTGTAAAGTCCATCAACGAAATGGCAACTGTTAAAAACAAAACTGTTAAAGCTTATGCTCTTTGTATTCCTCTAAAACCTTCCCTTCAGGCTCTGTTCTGAAGAAAACTGGTATGGGATATACTAAGGGTCAGAATTGGTATAAACGAATAGATTAATTGGAATATAATTCGACTTAGACACAGGCTGTTTAATATTTACACCTTAGGTAGGTTAGCCTGGGCTTGATTAATATTTGTCTTCTTGCTCTTTATTGAAACAATTATTTGGCTCACAGCTGTACATTTTTTATTGGTATTCAGCTTTTTTGGTGTCCTATGATGAAGCTAGCCTCGCTTGGACCTGTATCACCTGCTGCAACCTAAAAGCAAGAATGGGGTCCAAGGGTGACCCTAAGGGGTCCAGAAATGCCCCAGGATGAGCAAACTGGGGAGGGGCTCCAGGAAGTGGACACTAGGCACTCTTGGTTCACATATTACATTCTGCCTACAAAGAGGTTTCCAAGAGACTCCATATTTGCGAGATCATATCCTTTTTCGTTCTTCTTTCTTTCTTTCTTTCTTTCTTTCTTTCTTTCTTTCTTTCTTTCTTTCTTTCTTTCTTTCTTTCTTTCTTTCCCCTCAAATTGTAAGGCTGTCTGCCTTTCGGGCTAGTTCTGCCACTTGACCGCTATGTGACTTATCTCGGCCCAAAAGAGAATGACGGAAGTTACTGTGAGTCATGAGCAGTGGTGGAGTCACCGTGCATTGGGCATGGTGTATGGTAGGTGCCGATGAGTGTGTGCGGGCTAGGGTTGCAAGGAAAAGCATTTACAATCGGTAGCCTCCCAATTCATCTCCTATGCAGAGGGGCCATACAAATGTCTCGCACGGCCAGCCCCATGGCTCTGTTGGTCATCGGTCATTAGATTTGGTGCTGCGTGGCCTGATGTCTGTAACACGCAAGTTGGTGTACTGATGCTACAGGCTCTGTTAGGAGGTAGATGATCCAAATGCCAGGCTGTATCGCTCCATGGCTCCCTTATTATCTTATTCTTCTGCTAGCCTGGTTTCAAAGTAGAAGGTATGTATTTGGGGAGGGGAGTAATACTTAGGATGAAGGGAATCAGCCAGAGAACATCTGTCCCAACCTGCATTTAAATCCACCTGTTAGCAACATGCTAACATGTTTCCTCATCTTTACCACATGGGGGAGTCATCATGACGCTTGACTCATGGGACTTTACGAAGGCGGATGAAACCTTCCTGTAAAAGTTTCTTGAGCATTTCCTGGTATATGTTAAGCATATGTAGACTTAGTACACAAAGAAAACCAGCTGACCTTAAATTGGAAGGCAGTGGTAAAGTCTTTATTTCTTGAAAATGCAGTTTTTGTTGGGAAACTTTTCACTCAGACATCCTAGCTGCCAATCCTTACTTTCAGAAAGTCACAAACCTGATATGTTTGGGTTCCTGGCTTTATGTCCCCAGTCAGTCCTTACTACTTAGAATAAATACTTTGTCCCATTTTCTAACTACTCAGTCATTGTACCAGCACCTCCCCTCCATCCCTTTCCTTCCGTCCTTTCTTCCTTCCTTCCTTTTCTGAGACAGGGTTTCTCTGGGTAGCCCTGGCAATCCTGGAACTCTCTCCATAGATCAGGCTGGCCTCCAGCTCACAGAGATTCACCTGCCTCTGCCTCCTGAGCACTGGGATTAAAGGCGTGCGTCACCACTGGCAGCCCCTCTGTCCATTTCCTGACTGTTCGGTCACCGTGTCTGTGTTCTCCCTTCTCCTTACCTCGGGTATTCTCAAATGAAAACTCTCCCATGCTTTCTTTCCCTCTAACCCAGAAAATGACAAATCACAGTGAATTTTTCCTCACTGGAGTTAGAAAGACAAGAACCCAGCCTCTTTCCCCAAGAAACACAGTGATCATGTTATTTCTAAATTTTTAACGTAATTTGTTATAAATATCTGAGTTTCTTCTAGCTAGCTGGTGTGTTACACTTTCGTGTGAAGGCATTCAAGAGGCACAGTGAACTGGACCTGCACGGCCCTTTCTGAATTCCCTAAGAGCTCCTTTATTCATGATGCACCATAGCACCATTTACTAGCAGGAGTTGGTGGGTGCCTTGGTGTACTCTCACTTGTAGTCCTTGATCTAATACACTAGACTGACTTTCATACTTGAAACCGTGATACCTAATGGGGCAAGGAACCTGTAGGCACGAAACAAATGTCTGTAGTCTAATGCATCAGTAATTTACATTAGTGCATATTTGAATAAAATTTTCTTCTGTTTTGTTAACCAGTTGCTTTCTTTTTCCAGTTCTGGAGCTTCCTCCATTCCCTGATGACTTATTTTGCCCTGTTATATTTAAGGTGCGGTCCGTGTTGTGATGATATATCTTCCTTTACCAAGTGCCGCCTTGCTCCGTATGCTCATAGACTTCCGTTTTCATAGACTTCTGTTTTCATAATTGCTCCTGGTTTCCAGATTTGCCTCTTTTTAGAGCTGTTTTTCCCTGGATAAGCGAGACAGTCATAGTCAGGGTTCTCCCGTCATGCTGCATTTCCCCATGTGACATATTAAAGCCTGTGTCTGTGGCCATAGGTCAGCGATGGCTCGCTTGCCCAGTGTAGTGTTTAGTCCCTGCACCGCAAAACAAACATACAATAAGCACTAGGAAGATGGGTCTCATCCCATAGCACCAGCGTTTCCTCCCGGGCATCCTTCACATTTAATTTAGTGGGGATGATTTTAGATTTTCGTTGGCATTTGTGTTTGTTTTCATCTCTTGTAGGTAACACACAGTCCTTGTTAAAATGTTATCATAGTATAGCAAATAAAATAAGCCAAACTCCCCTCTCCAAAAATATCACATTTTCCTGTTATATGTGGAACATAGGTTATATTACATGTGTGTGTACATAATGTTTATTCTTATGACATGAAAATAGAATGGAGCAGGGAGGGGCAGGGAAGATGTGGAAAAAGGACAGAAGCAGGCGATGTGAGTGAACATGGTAAAAGTGTGAGGTAGACTTATAGAAAAACCGCATTATGGAACCTATTGCTTTGCATGATAAATGTTAAACTGTTAAAAAAAAAAAAACTTTGCTTAAAATCTTTTCCAGTTTGTGTTTTATGTTTTTTTTTTTTTCCACATGAAGATTATCTTCTTATTACCACGTCCTTTATCACTTGTCACAAACCTGGTGAGATTTATGTATTTAATGGGTAACTAATGCATCAGTTTCAACAGCTTTGCAGTTGACTCCAGTTGGTTTTCCGGATAAAAAAAAATTATATCATGTATAAGTAAGAATGATTTTGTTTTCTAATTTTTCCCTAATGATGTCATATCATAACTGAAGGCCTTTCTGAAGTCATCACTCAGAATGATGATGGGAGATGACACGGTCTTATAAAGCTTCTGTGGCCCAGGTGAAATGGGTGTAATCCATTATTACAAAATATCCTGTGTATGACATAGTTTTTCAAGAGCATATAACTGAACAGATTATAAAATGGATAATAATATTTTCACAGAGTTCCTTGTTCATATTTAAGTGATAGTTGTTTGCTGTCTTGGAAAAAAAATGCATTCAAAATTGCCTGAATTGGATGCTCTCATCACTAAGAAGTGGCCCTGTTGGGTTATTCCATGAGAAAATAATGTTTGAGTCTTAAACTTAGAAAGAAATTGTGTGAAGCCTCATGGAGAATGTCACTATGGGGAAAGACAATGTTAAAGCCATAATGTGGAGGTGGCTAAGGAAGACGCCTGACATTGACCTCTGGCTTCCTTGTGCATTTACACACATACACACACACACACAGTGAGAAAGAGACAGACAGAGAGACAGAAACAGACACACACGCAAATGACTAAGTGCTAAGAGATGGGATCATATAACCAGATCATAGGAGGAAAAGATATCTCATTAACTTATAGTTTGCTTCAGAAATAACTTACACATTAAAGACAAATAGATATAAAATTAGAAAAATATCATCAGTGAGTTGCATTTTAAGAAAAAAGAATCAAATATAAGCATTTATACTTGAAGAACTCTGTGGGCCTGTGTATGAGTTGGAGATATATATATATATATATATATATATATATATAGAGAGAGAGAGAGAGAGAGAGAGAGAGAGAGAGAGAGAATATAGAGAATATATAGAAATATTTCTTACAGTACTTCCTGGGTCATTTGTATTTTTCCATATCTAGTTGTAAAAATTATATATGGATATATACGTGCAATAATCTTTATTAGTTTCTTAGATCTATTTATGAAACATTGATTATAAATATTTTTATTTTATAGTGAAAATGTATGGATGTATTTGTATGCTGAAAATTGTACTAAAGGAATAAATAAATAAATAGATAAATAAATAAAAGATTAACTTTCATGTAACATTCTGAAATATGAAGTAGTTGTTTTCTTTTTAAAAAAAAAGTTTTTATTTATTTTGACTTTATGAGTGTTACCTGTTTTGGCATGCATGCAGTGCCCATGGAGGCCAGAAGAGGGCGCTGATTCTCCATGAAACATTTACAGCTGGTTGTGAGCTAGCACGTGGGTACTGGGGATCACACTCCAATCCTCTGGAAGAACAGCCAGAGCTTTTAACTCCAAGCCCTGTAGCCATTTTCAATACTCCAGACATGCAGATATAAGTATGTATGTACACATGTACATTATATTTACCATTGGTAATGGTATAACCTTGGGTTAGGGTTTTGTCGTAAGGATTTTTAGCAGAACCTCAACAGCCGGACCATCCCACTTCTGTCACTTAGCTCCCCACTTAACTCCACACAAGTTAAAGAAACTTTCTAGGTACTAAGTTCATTACCAAAGAAATGAGGTCAATGATCGTATCCACTCACAGAATGAAATAAGAGGGTACAGAATGCTAGTTAGAGCCAGGGGAAGCTGTAGTTAGCTGTTCTCGGAAGGCAGCCTCCTCACAGCGGAGCTGGAGTGCTGAACTAAGAGCCGCCACATACAAAGAGCAGACCCTGACGCGAGAGAATAGTTAAAGGTTCTCGCTCAATTTCTAAAGTTCTTGCTTTTTAGAAACAAGCACTTGCCTGAAGGGAGCTTTCAAGTGCCAAATAGAACTTGTATTTATATCTCTTGTCATCTATAGTGGGGCGGTTGAAATATGTTTCTGTCAAATTATGATATGGGCCCATTCCAAGAGGTTCATTTGTTTTGTGGAATTGAATGGCAAATGCATTTCCTCCAGTCTTGTCTTTAAGCAGAAATTATATTATAGCAGTACTTAAAACTTTGTGGTGCTTATTTGAATATTTTCGTCCTGTCTCCAGGACCACCTGGGCTGTCCACTCCAGTGCTAGGAAATACGTACTTACAGAAAATAGGAATTGATTTTTACCTGTAGTGGTGTTCTGAAGGGTTTTGAGGCCGTGACTGATGTACATGGCTGATTTTAAAGAATCAAAGTTAGAACATGATAAATGGTAGAAATTACAAAATAATTCTGAAGTAGCAAATGTGTGTTTTGCATCCATGAGTCGTTTCTGAAAAGTTAAGGCCAGCTTTTAGGGACCCCTGTGGTTGCCGTAATGTTAATGTCTTCTGTCAAGGTCAGGACTGTAGGGAGACCCCTCATTTTTTGCTGTTTTTTTTTTTTAAGTTTATATGTACAACTTTAAAAAAAACTGATTTTGCTATTTAAAAAGAGCTCACTGTTCACGTTTCTTCTGAATGTCTTTGGTGCCGTTATCGGCTGTCTTTGATGCCACATGAGTTGGTTGGCATGTGTTTCTAAAATAATGCATATATTTTCTGTCCAATAGAGAAGATTTGTCCTGCATGCCCTGTGTGACAAACCAAGGAGCCTGGATAGTTCCTTCAAAAATCATGATTCCGTACCCTTTGTTGTTTGTGCCTTTAAAATTAAAGTGGGGAGATGGCTCAGTGGTTAAGAGCGATGCTTGCTCTTCCAGAGGTCCTGAGTTCAATTCCCAGCAACCACATGGTAGCTCACAACCATCCATAATGTGATCTGAAAAACAAAACAAAACAAAAACAGTAGGGCTGGAGAGATGGCTCAGTGGTTAAGAGCGATGCTTGCTCTTCCAGAGGCCCTGAGTTCAATTCCCAGCAACCACATGGTGGCTCACAACCATCCATAATGTGATCTGAAAAACAAAACAAAACAAAAACAGTAGGGCTGGAGAGATGGCTCAGTGGTTAAGAGGACTGACTGCTCTTCCCAAGGACCAGGGTTCAATCCCCAGCACCCACATAGCAGTTCACAATTGTCTGTAGCTCCAAGATCTGACACTCTTACACAGACATACATGCAGGCAAAATACCAATGCACATAAAATAAAATAAAATAATAATTTTTAAAAGATTTAAATCTTCAACGCCATCTTTGGGTGCTATGCTTTTGCTCATTAAAGGGCTTCTGTCAGGATAAGAAAGTGAAAATTCCATCGAATGATTATAAAGCGTGTAAACTGGTCACTTTAATCAATTGGAACTGTGCATTAAAGCAATAGAAGGTGACACCCCTCCTTGCCAAATTAAGTTTTCTTCATAACAGATATTTGGAAAGTTGCTACCAGAGTGTTTCATGTAGTGAGCCTCACTTCTGTCCCCTCCCTTCTCCTTCTTTTCCTAGTCTGTGTATTCTGAATTTTCTTCTGATATCTTGCTTCTCTGAGCTTCTGTAAACACATAAGTACATGCTATATTCTGTATTAACCTTTCATTTCACTGTAGCAAATTACCATATATTCCAGGGCTTCAGATAGCATCTGCTGCTAGTCTCACAGCTCTGCAGATGAGAAGCCAGGGCAGCGTTCTCAGCAGGCTCCTCTCCCAAGCTCTCCCACTAGCTGCCAGAATTCAGTTACTCGGGAGTGTGGCACTCGTGGTAGCTCGCCTGGTCTTTGAGGCTGGCAGAAGCAGTTCCTGATGCTTCATATTGATTTAAAGGACCCATCCAAGATACTTTGGTATCCAAGATGCTCATGCAGGCTGCTCTGGAGTTGAGTGGGTATTCTCAGATTTGTAACTTCTTCTTGGAAGCCATTTTTGTCTCACAGGTTCTGTCCACAGGACTCAGGGCCAACAGCTTAATCCCAGAATGCTGGACATTAGCAGTCTTCTGAGAATCCTGCCTTGATGTTCAAAATAAAACGAATACATTATCTATTGATTAATTGCTGTGTGTAATGTTATACATATTTGTTTTGTAGATGAATAAAGGTAGAGATGGAGAGATGGCTCTACAGTAAAGAACGCTGGCTGGCTACCCTTCTAGAGGACCTGAGTTTAGTTTTCAGTACCTACTTGCGAATTTACAGCTATTGCAACTCCAGTTCCAGTGCATATGATGCCCTCTTCTGTCCTGTGTGAGCATTGCATGCACATGGTACACAGACCTACATACAGGGAAAATACCCATACACATAAAAATTTAAAATACATAAAAATTATAAATATAATAAATGACTAAAGGTTAGACTCAGAGATTTTGTCTCAAAAGATTAAATGCCTTAAAGACTTGCCAACATTAAAGGTCAAGTGAGAAATCATAGAGACAAAATTTATCAATTAAATATCTCACCAGCATAAAAGGCCAAGTGAAAAGTAATATAGGAAGAAAATCATCAATTAAGTAAGGCTTTTGTTTTTAGTTTAGATTGTTTTCTGTCTTTATTGAGGACAGTCACTGACCTCAAATGAGTTCTGAATCAGTTCTCACTTCAAGTAGTTGTGGGAAAACTATGACTTCATTTCTGCCAGAGCATCTAGGTAACACAAAATCAGCATTTCACCATCTCTTTAACAAATCTATCAACACATCCTCCCAGGGATGTTGCCTTGAAGAACTGTAGACCTCCTTGGGTACATAATCCTTCTGAAGATAAAGGGAGCACACGGCTATCTTTTGCAGGACAACTCCTAGAAGTTGGAAATCACAAGGTATGGCGGATTAGGAATGCCTACACACACACACACACACACACACACACCATAGACTCATGTGTGTGAATATTTGTCCCAGAGGGAGTGACAGTCTAGGAGGTGTGGCCTTGTTGGAGGAAGTGTGTCACTGTGGGGGCAGGCTTTGAGGTCTCCTATACTCAAGCTCCACCCATTATGGAACATAGTCCCCTTCTGCTGCCTTTGGATTAAGATGTAGAACTCTCAGCTCCTTCTCCAACATTATGTCTGCCTGCATGCTGCCATGCTTCCCTGCTTCCCGCCATGATGATAATGGACTAAACCTGTGACACTGTAAGCCAGCCCCAATTAAATGTTTTCCTTTATAAACGTTGCCGGTGGTCATGGTATCTCTTCATAACAGTACAACCCTAACAAGACACAAGGCTTTGCTCAACCAGGCCATGGGGAAAGCAGGTGCTGCCCACCCCTTTCGGCACCTGCTCTTGTTTCAGTTGCAAGACATTTCTGCGTTGAGCAGGGGGATCATATTTACTTTTATTACTTAGTAACTGTACCACACCGAGCATATTGTTTACTTATTCATAGAATGCTTTCAACTCACGCCTGCTACGCTTGTGCATAAGTTCCACTTTACCCTACCAAACTAGCAGCTCCTTCCTTCCGTTCTCTTTAAACACTTCTGCGGGGGCTGGAGTGATGGCTCAGTAGGTAAGAGCCCTCTCTCTCTTCCAAAGGTCCTGAGTTCGATTCCCAGCACCTGCATGGTGGCTCATAACCACCTATCACCTATAATGTGATCTGATGTCCTCTGCTGGCGTGCAGGTGTCCATGCAGATAGAGCACCCATATACAAATAAATTAAAAAAATATTTAAAAAAAAAAACACTTCCTCCAGAGTTTCACATGGAAGGCTCACATCAAGCCGCCATCTACGTGTTAGGCCGGAGACTCTCAAGACAGCCCTGCCTCCTTCTCTCTGTGCATTGAGTTCTGTCAAAACTCAAGGGAAAACAGGGAGAAATTTCATCAGCTCAAAGTGGGGGTCCCCGCCAACAGTGTAGCAGATCTCAAACAGAGATGGGAGAATTCCCATGTCATCCGGGTCAGGAAGCTATTCGCACTTGATACCTGCCAAGAAAGGGGAAACCTGTTTAGAGAGAGAGAGAAAAAACGAACATAAATTTGGGTGAGTCAGGCAGTAAGGAGGGCCTGGAACCTGGGTCAGGTCAGAGGAGGCAAAAGAATTTGATCAAAGTATATTGCACACACGTGCGCACACACACACAGACACAGACATACACACACACACACATACACACACAAATAAGTAAACTTTTTTTTAAAAAAAAGAAGAAAACAAAATGAGAAAATCCTTCTGGTTCTGATGGGCATACAGGAAGAGCTGTGCTTGTCAAGGGCAAGTAAAGGATGTCCTCAAAGGCAGAGAGCGAGCAGAGGGGATACCCGTCCCTTACCCTTGACCTGATCGCCATTGCTTTGGCTTTGGTTTTGCGCATCAGTGGCCTACTTTGTGATTTAACTGTTGGATTTCTTACATTTTTGGTTGTGAGCCTAGCCTTTAATGGTGGAGCCATCTCTCCAGTCCTAACTGTTGGATTTCTTTACGGACCTTATGAATAAGATGTTGATATTTAACCCTTTACCCCCCCCCACCCCCTGCACACACACACATACACACTTCAGTCCTAAATTTTGCTGTCTACTCATCCACTGCCTCAGGCAAAATAAATAAATAAATAAATTCTCTTCCCTTTTGATCTTCGTTTCAGGTTATTCAAAATGTATGGCTGGCAGCCTTCAAAGGAGTAGTGCGGGCCCTGGATGTTTTATTCAGTGTATCTCTTCGCTTGCCCTTTGTGTAGCTATTCAAATGGCTGTGGAAGAGCCTGAAAGGTTGTCATGGATTTTGCCAGCAGTAAATGACAAGTGGTAATATATATGGTGAATGCTATAGGTGTTCTGGAAATTTCTGTTGCAGTCTCTATTTCATGCAAGTTTGCTTCCCATGTAGTGCTGGAAGAGCAGCCTAAATTCTTTAGTCAGAGATTTAAGTCTCAGCTCACTTGTAAGGCGTAAAATGGAAATAATTTAGAATGCAATTACTAGTCAAGGATGCATTAAAACACACACACACACAGTAACTTTTAAAACAGATTGTTTTTAATAATTCCGTGCCTTTGGGACAAAATGACATTCGCTTTTTATGCCCACCCCCTTTGGAGGTCCACTTCGTGTTTCGTAGGCTGCAGTGAAATCTTTTGGAGATCATTACCTTAGTGCCCCCTAATGAAATGTAAATAAAATGAATGATTACAGCTTGATTATGGGTCCAGTATTTATGAGGCTTCTGGTAACTCGCTGCATAAATTTACGTGTGTGAGTAAATTCTCTTAGGGGCAGTCAGTGCAGAGTGGGATTTTTTTTTCTTTTCTATTTTTTATGATGCACTAATTCTTTTCACCTCTAGATTCTTTATTGTTGCTTCTGGCCCAGAAGAAGGTCCGCATGATGTTTATGGTCCTTGTAGAGTTCAGATCAAACCCAAGTGGGCTGTCAGAGTCTGACCTGTCAGAGGAACATGGAAAGAAACATGCTTTTCTGCTTTCTCTGTATAACATGCCCGTCTCCCAAAGGAAAACATGTCAGCATCTCCCTCTTTCCATTTCTTATAAGCCAGCCTGATTGCAAGTCCATAGGCTGATGATAGCACAATGTGATGAGTTAGCAGTGTTTAGTGACTAGTTACAGTCCACTGTAACTAACTAGTGGTCCACTGTACAAGGAAAGTTCGCCCGCCCCCCCCCCATCAAGTTTAATGACTCAGCACTGTGCTTCCCGGCTCACTCCTCATTCTAGAATTGCTATTGTTGTGAACTGTTCAGAGTTAAGACTCTCACCCTTGCTCAACCTGCAAGGCACTTCCTGCCTCGAGAAGTAGAATAAGCTTCAAGCACGATAGGCATGAATAAATCCTAGTTGGGGGGTATGATTGTCAGCTTAGCACGGGGGAAGACGGAACCCCAAGTGAAGGGCTGCCTCCATTGGATTGCCCTGTGGACATATTTTGGTGGCATATTTTTTTGTTGCTTATTGATATTTCCCAGTCCACCCTGGACAATATCATCCCTAGACAGGGGTGGAGAGCTGTATAGGAACGATAATTGAAGGTGGGCATAGTAGCAAGACAGGGAGCAGCATTTCTCCATGGTTTGTGCCTCACATTCCTGCCCTGACTGACTTCCTTCAGTGATGAATTGTAACTTGCAAGGTGAAATAAACCCTTCTTTTCCCCCAAATGGCTTTTGGCCACAGTGTTTCTTTCAGGAAAAAAAAAAAAAAAAAAAAAAAAAGAACAGACAATATGCCTGGACTTCGTTGGAAAGGAGGTACGGTTGTACTTTAGATTTTAGATCGTGGGTAGGTTTCAGTTCTTAATGCTAGGTCTCCAGAATGCATGTCTATAACGCGTGTTCCCTCACTTGAGAGATTGAAGCAAAAGGGTTAAGAGTTCAAGGCTAGCCTCAGCTATATAGAAAATTCCAGTACAGCTTAGGGATTCTTATTTAGACCTAGTAATTTGTGATGTGGGATCTGTAATGTGAGGATGCAACAAATTTTTTAAGCTACATTTTAATACTTGTACAACTTTCTCATGTGGTCTAGAGACTTTTTAAACTCTAATGTGCCTCCCATCTGAAATGTAGACGAAAATATGGCTTCAAAACAACAAGGTTCTCATGTGTAGAAGGCCTTTCCTCTGAGCCCATGGTTCTCGACCTCTTCCTATCGCTGTGACCCTTTAATGCAGTCCTTTGTGTTGTGGTGGCCCCCAATCACAAAATTATTTTATTGCTCATTCATAAGTGTAATTTTGCTACTCTTATGAATCATGATGTAAATATCAGACACACAGAATATCTAATATGCAGCCCCCAAAAGGATTGAAAAGACCTGTGTCTAACCAGTAGTCAAGTGTCACAGGGCCCGTTCCGTCCGTACCCGAGCTAGTAAAGAAGACAGTGAGTGATAAAGGATCCTGGTGGCTCCTAAGATGTAAGTGTAAGCAAGCTGGAGAATGACTTCCCAAACTGCCTGGGCAGGTGGAGAGGAAAGACAAGGGGTGAGAATGAAAACCTCTGTCTGATTCAGAGTTGGGTTCCCTGTTTCAGGACCACAGTCTGAGTTGTACTGAATCATGCTAAGATATATGATCTGATTTCAAGCTTGAGAAGATCTGGGAAAAAAAAAAAAAAAAAAAAGCAGAGTCTCACTGTTGTCACGTGGAAATCCTGGCTACTGGTACCCAGATTGGTTTTGAGTAGATGGCTGCACTTTGGTTGCAAGAGCATCAAAATGTGCATTTTGTAATTCTGCCTCTCACCTTCTCTGCATTGCCCAAAGCCACAGAAGGCATTCTATCCCATCTCAACACAGCCCATCCCATTCCTCCAGAGCACTTCATCTGCTGGACTGATATAATTAATATAATATATCTGATCAAACAACAAACTTTAGACATTACAAAATATTAATGAATGAAAAAAATGCTTATAGATCCTAATCTATGATAAAGGGACAAATAGGGGATGATTATCTGTGAATCAAAAGTAGGACAGATGAAGAAAGAAATGCTAGGGCTTGGACACAGACGCACCCATAAAAAATGAAGGTATTTCTCAACTATGTTAAAGTAAGTCTTCTATTAAAGAATGTTCTAGAAAGTGAGTAGGCATGGTGTCCGATCTCCACAGGTATACCATTTATCCTCAGAACAGAAATAATAAAGCCATAGATATGAGCGGATCCGTAGATAGTGTTATATACTAGAGATGTTGGCTGTATTTTTCTACTGCACCTTCCGTACGTAAGATAATTCATCGAAGCTATTTCAGTAATCTGTCCAAGACATACCGTTTCTGCTCTGCCACTGATTGTAAAGGAGATTACAACGGCATAGATTTAAGTGGGTGAGAAGGGTAAGATCCCTAGATGTGTCATTGCCTCAGGAATATTGGCACCCAAGCATGCTTTAAAATGTTCTCAGCTCTAAAGCCGGTGTGACGGTATACGCCTGTGACCCTAGCATCCAGAAGACGGAAGACGGAAGTACAAGGCCATCTTATGCAATTTTGAAAGTCCGAGGCCAGCCTGGGATCCATGAGACCGTGTCTATAAGTCCATCAGTAAACAGACAAACAAAAACAAATTAACTCTCTTTTCTGGTTGGTTGACCTTGGGCTAGTGAAGCCCTAGTTCTCTCTCATTTCTTCCTTAAAATAGAGAAAATGCTAATAGGTTAGAGTAGCTGAAGTTGAGATATAAGAACTAAAGGGAGGACTCATTATAGCACAATCTTAGCAACTGTAGACATTAACATAAATCCTACAAAACAAATGTCATAAATAACATTTTTTTTTTCTGAATAAACTTTGCCTAGAAAATTAAAGCATAATTATGGGATAATAACCCTTTCAAATACTATAAAAATGTTTGATATTCTGCTCAGGAAAAGTTGATAAAAAAAAAAAAAAGAACCATTTTTTTTTTCAGCATCCTTGTACCAAGTGAGTTTAATCTTCCATCCCTACTTCTGCCTCAGTAACGACTTGATACGTTGGCAATACCCACTTCCTGAAGGTTTGGCAAGATGTTTATTTCCTGCCTTTCCCAAAAAGACATTGTGTTTGCGTAGGAAGATTATACTTTTATTTTGCTGTTTCTGGAGAAATGAGAGTTGAATGGTTGTCCACTCATTAGGAAGTAGTTATTATGGCTGTGTTTCCTTAGGGACCTTTTTCTTTGCCTTTGTGATGCCAAACAGGCCCAGCTTGTCTCTGTATTGCGAAGGGGCTGGTTGGCTATGAGGATGGTGGAGAGGAGTACAGTACATTCCTCTCAAAATCCCTGGCCTGCCTGCAGACAGCAATGTGCAAATAACACGTTTAGAGCAGCTTGCCGTTGTCTGGTTTTGCCTGGCTGTTGAGAATCATTTGAACGCAGTCCTTTGGTCTGGTGCTCTCACAGAGTACATAAAGTCTAAGCGTTACTCTTTCCTGTCTTCTGATTCATCTGTTCAGTAGAACTTGGAAGGTAAAGGACAAAAGCCTAATCAAAACTTGCTAATAAGGCAAATGAGTTTGGGCCAACTTTGCCTTCACTTTCTCTGCTCTCCTTCAATTTCCCAGAATATAGCAAATAAAACCTTTTTAAACTGGGAAATGCTGAGCTTTATTGTTTTAGCATTTGGCATGCAGTGGTACCCACAATCTTTGTTAAAAGAATGATGGTTAGCCAACATGTGATATAAAAAAAATTGGCATTTGTGGTTTTCCATTGCTGTGCTAGTCTCCAGGGCATGGATGGCATCTAGTCAGAGAAATCTGATGTTTCTATTCCCGTAGCTTCAAACAAAAACATACTTGGGCACGTTATTTAATATAAGTTGTCAGGTCACCATGGTATTTGTAACTGAAACGCTGTGGTTAGTTTGGAATTATGTGGAATATTAAGGGAGAAGAATTGCAGAAAGATGACTTTTATAGGATAGCTCTTCAGCGGTGATGTCACCTCGTACGTACTGTCTTCGCCAGCTTTCAAAATCCAGTGTCCATAAATGTTACACATGACATTTCCTCAGTAGGTCAACTTTGGCACATGGCTGTTCCTTTCCATTTGCTAATCGATTCAACGGGTGTCTCTAAAGTGACACGTTCAGATTGTGCCTTGACCATGATGAGCAGTCGTGGCATGCTTGGAGAATGGGGGAGGGGCAGGGAGTGGGGGGGGGGCGGGGTAGAGGAGAGGAATGCCACTCTGCCTTCTCTACTCAGGGTCCTAGAGGATGAGCCATTCCGCAGTTATTTTTGACCAATTCTCACTGATTATCAGACATTAAAAAAAAAAATTCCCTTGTATGATTCAAAACCTGAAAACATAAAATAATTAACGGATGCTATGAAGATAACCTGTTTCTGGGACCTCCTCTTGGAATGAAAGTTGCGCTGCCACTATCATTTGGATCCTTCAATGGCAACTCTGCAGGTTTATAATGTATGGTACTGCGTGTAACAAGGCATTCAACAAAAAACGGAACCTATGCACCATGTCTCTGCTAATCTTTGAGAACAGGAACTGGCTACAGGGTATGGGGTGGAAGCACTTTAAAAATCAGTTCTAACCTCTAAAAGGTGGATGGCATTATTTTGAAGACTTTCAGAAGTCCCATGTCTTTTGACTTTATGTGACACTCAGAGTTCTCTCACGTATGTTCTGCTCACCCTCTGGATCATGTAGCTAGTTCACACTTGACTCTATACAATACCGAGTGTTATAAAACGTACATATCTCGGCTTGAATTAAATGCACAGCATGTGTTACCTAGAGGAATTCTCTTGGAGTCAGTTTCATCAAACATGACACGTTGCCCATGCTGTGATCGGGAAAACTTTAGCTTATAGTAGAAAGACTGTGGCACATAAAGTGGGAAAATCTAAGTTCAAGTCTGTGCACTCATTGGGTGATGCTGGGCGAGCATGCTCCTGTTAGCCACAGACAGCTCACTCAATGGACCCCTTTGGGCATCTGCATTCTCATTTTGTGTTTCCCCCTGGGTTGTCTTTCTGTTTTAGTATTGTTGGTGTTAATTTACTTTTACTTCTGTATTGCTTCTTATGTTGATTTAGCAAGAAGTTCCTCGGTAGGCATGTGTGTGTGTTCTTGGACAGGATAGTGTTTAATATAAATATTATAAAGAGATGGCCATGTAAGAGAAGCCTGGAGGCTCAGAAAGCTCCGAAGTAGATTCTTTGCTCTTCAGAAAGAAGTAGCTTGAGACTTTCAGAATTTCTAAATTTACAAAATTGGTGGTTTTGACAAATGTAGCATGCTCATGTAACCAGCATTTTGGTGGGGAAACAAAAGCTACAGTGTAGATTCTTGGCTTCTGTCATTAGGCCTCTCTCCCCATCCTTGACTTCATTGCCAGTCCTGACATATAAAGTAAAGGTAGAATGTGAGACAGTTATGCTTCCTTTTTCCTTGTTTGCTTGTTTCTTTCTTTTTTTTTTTAATTGTGGCAAAATATGAAAATTCCATTTGATCCATTTATTTCCAAGTATACCCTTCTGTGATATTAGGTACATTCACTTTGTTATATAACCATCAACACTCCCCAATTCCAGAACAGTCTCATCTTCCCCAACTGTGACTCTGGACCATTCAGCACTAACTTAGCATCTTTACTGTTGTCCTTTAGAAGTGGCCATTCATTTTCTTTTCTTTTTCTATGAATCCGATGACACTAGATTCCTCAGATAAATGGTAGGAGTCACTTTATGTCAGATAGCAATGGCTGCATTCCTGTCTTCACTTCTTCAAGGTGTACACTAGGAGTGAGATGGGTCACTCATAGACATCTCTTTCTTTGTTCCCGGGGAATTACTTTCGCTTCTTTGCAGTGGCGGTACCATTTTAATTTCCCCACAGCATATTATTTCTATTAGCTATTTTTCTTATTGCTGTATACATGATATTGTGTAGCATGTAGTCATTAGCTCATTCTGCTCCGTAACCATGTCTCCATGTACTTGGCCATTTCTACCATTGGTGGTTGTCCTAGTTAGGGCTTCATTGCTGTGAAGAGGCACCGTGACCAAGGCAACTCTTATAAAGGAAAACATTTACTTGGGGCTGGCTTACAATTTTAGAGGCTTAGTTCATTCTCATCATGGTGGGAAGCATGGTAGCCTAGCATGGGAAGCAGGCTGTCATGATGTTGGAGAAGGAGCTGAGAGTTCCACATCTTGACCCTCAGGCAGCAGAAGGAAACTGTGTGTTACATTGGGCATAGCTTGAGCATATATGAGACCTCAGAGCCCGCCTCCTCTGTGGCACACTTCCTCCAACAAGGCCACACCTCCTAATAATGCCACTCCCTATGGGCAAAACATTCAAACTCAGGAGTCTATGGAGGCCATATCTATTCACACAGTGGTCATTTGTGTGAATTCTAGTTTGGGGCTATTACAAACAGCACTGCAATTGTGCTATATCTTCATCATTAGATATTGTGTAGCTTTCTGTTTTTTTTTTTTTTAATACATTACTGGAAGGAAAGCCTTAAAGTGAAGCTGGTCATGTGCTCACAATGATAATGACAGTGTATCTGCTAACTATATAGCCAGTCCAAACTGGCCTAAGAGAAGGGACTGGTTGCATCACCGAATCAGAAAGTTTGGGTGTAGGGCTTCTGGCATGGCATGATATGATACATAACTAAATAATTAACATCAGACTCTGCTCTTCTCTCCGTTCATTTTGCCTTTTTAAGTGTTGTGATTACCAGCTTCATGATCACAAGACAACCAATGGCACTTAACCTCCCGTCTTGAAATACAGTAGGAAAACAATCTCTTTGTTTCTTTTCTTTAATAATTTATTTATTTTAATTTTATGTGCACTGGTGTTTTGCCTCCATGTTATGTCTGTGGGTGTCAAATCTTGGAGGTACAGTTGGGAGCTGCCATGTGGGTGCTGGGAATTGAACCCAGGTCCTCTGGAAGAGCAGTCAGTGCTCTTAACCACTGAGCCATTTCTCCAGCCCTCAATCTCTTTGTTTCTTGCCCTGGACCTAACTTGAGCCATATACCTATCCCTGAAGCAATTCTTGTGCTCAGAGAATGGATGCTGTTATACCAGATTAGCCTGCCATTTGCACATGGAGTGTTTACCAGAGCCAAAGCCAGTAGGACGGAGAGAACAGAAGGATCTCCCAAACTAGTCTAGAGTACAGCCACCACACGAATGAAGACATTTGAGTTCAGGGTGTGGAAGGGTCAGTATGTTACATGGTTGCTGACACTGTTAGTCTGCAGCTGGCAAGAAAAAAGAACTATAATTGTAGCTACAGAGCTTTACCGCAGAATAAAAGTTGAAATCAAAGAGTGTCCTAATGGCAGGAGGGACCTTGAGGCGCACAACACCCGCATCCCTTGATATTATAAAACAGGATCTTACTAGTCCTGGCTGGCCTTGAACTCACAATCTTCCCTCATCCGCCTTCCAAATGTTGGGATTATAGGTGTGAGCCGCTATTGTGGATGCGGAGTATGGAGAGTATTCATTTCCCTTCATTTTCATGGACTAGTTTGCATTTTGTTTGCTTGCTCTCATTTCCTTTCTGTTTACAAAGGCTTTCATCACACTGATTATGAAGGAGATATCATTGTGCGAGAGAAAGTCACTCAGTCTTAGGGATGGAAAGGGTTTGCTTTTCTCCCATTTTAAAAATGCCATTGTGTCTAGCTGAATATGCTAGATAAAAAGTGCAAGGAAATTAGATGGTGTTTCAGTAAAAGCTAGTGCAGTAAAATGCAGATAGGCAGGGAGTTCCTGTCATCCCTGGCAGCCAAGCTCTCTTCTTAACATTAATTTTATTCTTATCAAAATACAATATATAGGGGTTTTCAGTCCCTGCCTCACCCATCCCCACCCTCCAGTCTTACCTCCCTTTGAGCTCCTTAATAATATTCTCTGTATTTCTCATTAACTTCTTTAGGTTCCTCCTAGTATCAGTTTCGTGCGTGGCACATTTAGGATGCAGGAAGGCACCATTCTTCTGCTTCCTCATCCCACATCACTGCGTTTTCTCTCTTTTCTGGTTTCACAATCTAAAGACATCACCGTCAGAGTATGATTTATTTATTTTTGTTATTAAATCACTTTTCAGTATTTATATTATTCCACATTGCTTGTGTTAGTTTCTTATTGCTATGGTGGCAATTTACTTCAAACTTAGTATCTTAAAATAGCACAAAGTTATCATCTTACAATTCTAGGGACCAGGACTCTGAAATGGGCCTTCTTGGGTAAGTCGAGGGCTGTCTTCCTTCTAGAAGCAGTTTCCTTCCCTTCTAGAAGCTTCTAGAGCTCCGTAGCCTTGGCTGTTTCACCTGACCATCTGCTTTTACCATTGCCTCCAAGTCTGGCTCCTTCCTCTTCTGCATTATAAGGTCCCTGGGGTTTACGATGAATGCACAGCAAAAGTGCAAGCTCATCCTCCTGCCTCAGCATCCTGAATCTGAAGAACCAAGTCCCTTTTGCAGTGTAAGACAGTGGGTCACAGACTGGTATAATAGCATCATCTTTCGAGGGCCGGTGTTCTGTGCATAACGTGTTGTCTGTCACCCCACGGATCACATTTCCATTTTTCCTGCATAAACGTTTTCCATGGAGCCAATCTCTGGGCTGCCTTTCCTCTACCTGGATTGCATTTAGCTACCATGCATTCTTTCCATACTCTCCTTCGGAGCGAGGAAGCCTTTGTTTGCACTTCTGCACTATATGAGTGGCATCGGGTAACCTCTCGTGTGTCCTGTATCAAAGCTGCTTCCTAAGCCCTGAGCTCTAGGGCCCAAGTCACCTTCCATGCTCTGGTGACAGCAGCACTTTCCTTTGAGGGTTTCCTTTTGCTGGTCATTTGCACCCTGGTGATTTGCTTCGTCTTTCTCTGTGCACTGCCTTTTCCTTGCTCTCTCTCACGCATTTCCCCTGAATGGCTTATGTCATTGCCCAGCACATCCTCCAGGAGTTGATAACAAATATGATCCCTTAGATTCCTTAACTTCGCTTTAGAGGGCACGTAGATAGCAAGGGTAATCTTTGTCTCACTGGCTGAAGGGCCTCAAGAGAGAAGGCTAGATGCTCTGTCCCAAGGTTCCAGCCTCCTGTGCAGACTTTAGGATGATCTTCTCAAAGGTCTCACACACTTGAAACATTTCACCAGTATCCTTCACAGAAGACACACATACTCAACCTCATATTAGTTGCCCAATGAAGTTGTAGAGAGGCCTTACATAAAGGATGTGTTTGGAGAGTTAGCACCAGCTATTAAAAGGTACCACTCCCCCCATAAGACCAGTTTCTGTTATCCTCGTCATAAAGAATGCAAGCATCAACTGTCCCTGTACAGTTCCCCCTGCTTCTCCAACCGATAACAACCTTAAGGACCTGCAGCAACATACTGCTGCATCCTCCGTGAAGCCCAGGCTGTCCTTCATGTAGGCAGGCTTCTTGATAATCATCAAATGAGCTGGTCTTGGTCCAGTGTCAGAATGCCTGCAGTGGATGCACGCCGCCTGCAGTGCCATTCTTTCCCAATATTTGTGGGTTGATAGCTTTTACCTGCCAGTGACTTTTACACACCACTGAGTCCCCTAGTCTCTGAGCCAAAGACACCATCTAGCCCTTGACTCTGTGTCATCCAAGGTGCTGATAACCCACTGCTATCAGAGACCATCTTGTGTATGTCCTTATTAAGTTTCCCAGAATAACGACCCTATAGATGGGCCTTTTTGATCTCATCCATTGTTGCATCTCTTGCACCTGGAACAGACAGAGGTGAATAGTTTATTAAATAAATGCGGATACTAGCTAGTAAGAGTTCCTGTTAAAGTTGGATGTAGTGGTAAAACCTTTAACCCCAGCATTTGGGAAGCAGAGGTAGGTGGGTGGATCTCTGTGAGTTTGAGGCCAGCCTGGTCCACAAAGCAAGTTCCAGGTCAGGAAAGGCTGTTACACAGAGAAACCCTATCTCAAAAAAATAAAAAAATACAAAATAAAACATAAAAATAAAAAAGAAAGAAAAAAAGGAAAAAGTTCACATTAATACCTTTATATTATAGAAAATATAAATATAGCTAATAATGTTTATTATCGAAAGCCTTATTTTACCTGAGGCTGGGCAGATACAAACCCTCTAAGCTACCTTTACCTCCCAGCCCCACATCCCATGCCAAATTCTCTAATAATTTCTATCATGGCTACTTCGTATCCCATAATTCCATAAATGCTTACTTATGGTTTCCATCTGGGTGGCTTAACTCCACACCAAACCTCAGGGACAACTTCTGGTCATGTGTTTCTTTTCCTACCCCATGGCAACTCTACTTCCTTCTCTTTCCTCTCCCTGTCCATAGTCCTTCTGTCCCCAAAAGATTTCGAGCCTTAGCGCCACCTCTCATTTTTGCCCTGCCCAGGCTTCGACAGTTTTTAATAACCAATCAATCACCTTTAAATTAGATAGAGCAGAGTTAACATAACAAGGACAGGTGTACGTGAGAGTGTGCTCATCTGAGCAGCAACCAGGTCCCTTCCACTCTTGCCTTTGCATCTCATGTGTTTCTTCTAGAATCCTGAACTCATGAGGAAAGAAAAAGAAGAACATTAGAGTTGGGAGCTCTGTCTCACGAATTTCACTGGAGAGGTCAAACTACTTAGCTTGAACTCTTTGTCTTGGCCGTGTGCCTCAGATGCGTGTGTATGGAACCACGGCTGGGTGAGCTGCTTCAGTGTGGCCCTCTGAGCAGCTGTGGAGCCCGTTCTCCATGTTATCGGTCCTCTTGCTCGACAGTTTTCTATCTGGGTTGCTGTCCGGGAATGGCATGGATTTCGTCCGTAATTGGGTTTCTGTGACTCAGAAGTGCTCCTGGGGCTCCGGCTATAAAAAGCCATTCCCCTTGAAAACAGGACTCAAGTCTCCATACAGTTCCAGGATAGTTAGATTGCTGGGAATTGGAAACGTGAAATGAGATGCGGAACAATAAGATGGTCGCTCCCACCTCCACTTAAACTGAGTGCTGTGAAACCAGAACTTAAATGGTTAAAGCAGGTGCTTGATGCCAAGCGCCTTTAAGATGCCCCTTGTCTCTTTTTTCATCAGGGTTTCCAGAACTACACCGGTGCTGGAGGCGGTTGGGGGTGGGTAGCTCTTTGCTGTGGGGGTGATGTCTGTTGTGTAGGATGCTTAGCAGCATCTGACCTGCACCTACTAGACGTCAGTAGCAGCAGCCTTTTTCCATATCCCAAGAATCTTTTTGACAGATGTTATTCAGGAAAAAAATATAGAAAGGTCCAAACATAAGCCATGGCACTGCGTTTGTTTAAAATGCGTTAATGTCAGTAGTGTGCCATTCTTATAACATGAGAAAGCTCCTGTTCTACGCCTTCTGAGGCCCTTCAAAGAAGTTTAACCAGCATCCTCTCCACTCATCCCACCCAAATCATGTCATTGCTCTAGGGTAAGCCTCTCTAATCTGCAACAGAATCTTTCTTTCCTTCCTTCCTTCCTTTTTTTTTTTTTTTTTTTTTTTTTTTAGTTTGTTCTGGGGTAATACTTCGGTGGCTGCCATCGGCACTGGAGATGCATAGAGCGTTTCATAACTCATATCACACCTACGTTCCAGGAGTCTCCAGTCATGCAGGTAGACAGTCAAATACAGAAGAGAGCAAGTGGTTATCGGTGCTAAAAAGAAAAATATGTCAAGGTAAGGAGAAGAGGAAGCAGTAGGCACGGGAGTGTTGCATATCCAAATAGGACAACCATGGTATGAAGAAAATTCAGTTGTCCAGGAAGCAAGGGACATGTTCATCATCCTGTTATGAGGAAATCACCTTAAAATGAGAATGGATTTGTGTTGTTCATTATTTCAGAGGTTTCTGATGTTCTGGGATGGTGGGGAAGCCCTCATCATGGTGGAGCCAATAAGCTCATGGTATCCGAGAAGCAAAGGAGAAAGAGCCAGGGTACCATTGCTCTCTTCGAGAGCATAGTCTGTGCCCTAACTTCTGTCCACCAGGCTTCTCCTCAAAGGTACCACTTTTGGTTGGGGACTGACAGGTATTAAGGTACCTTTAAGATCCAGCTGTACCAGGGGAATAAGTACAAAGGGAACAAGGTGGACATAAATGAGGTGTTAGTGACAAATAGTGAAGGGTTGGGGGGAGGGGCAGGTTGGTGTGGAGCTTTGGATACCAGCTTTTATGTAAGTCCTCATCCATGTTACCACCCAGGCCTTAAAAAATAATAGAAAACCACAGCCGACTTTACAGCCTTTCCTTTTTTTTTTTTTTTTCTCTTCCCTATTTATTTGGAACCAAACCCTTAGGTATGTAACTTCATCTGTGAACATTTCTATGTACATTTCTGAAAGATAAGGATTTAAAGGTGATCATTCGATGTTATAACAAAAGGTAATTGGCCTTCACCAGATAGCTGCGTCATGTGTGTTGATTGTGATGGTGATTGTTAACTGTCACTTAGGAGATGAGCTTCTGGGTGTGCTTGTGGGGGATAATCTTGATTGTGTTCATTAGGTCAAAAGACCTGCCCACAGTGGGCAGTGTCATTCCCTGGCTGGAGTCATGGACTGTATAAGTAAGTAGAGAAAGAGGGCTGAACAATTTGTAGGTCTCTGCTTTCTGATTGTGGGAGTGGAATAGCCAGCTGATTCAAGCTCTTTCCACCAGAACTCCTCTGCCATGGAGGACTTTATCTTTGGTGTGTGCATCTAATAAACTCTCTCTGCCTTAAGAAGTTGCTTTGTCAAGAGTATTTTATCATAGAAAGGGAACTAAAATATGTATACACGTGTATGTATATACTCTGTATGAATTAAATATGTTGTATAAGGTCTTATATGATATTGGTTATTGTTGAAATGTTGAATTAACTCTTTATAGTTTCCTTGATATCAGCACCCACAGAAGGTTCGTGGGTCTGGTGGTTTGAATGAAAATGGTCCCCATAGGCCCATAGGGAGTGTCACTATTAGGAGGTGTGGCCTTGTTGGAGTGGGCATGTCACCGGGAGTGGGATAGTGGTTTCAGAAACTAAAGCCAGGCCCAGTGGCTCACTGTCTCTTCTTGCTGCCTGTGGATCCAGATGTAGAACTCTCAGCTCCTCCTCCAGCACCATGTCTGCCTGCATGCTGCCATGCTTCCCACCATGATGATAATGGTCTAAACATCTGAACTGTAAGCCATCTCAATGAAATGTTTCCCTTCATAAGAGTTGTCACGGTCATGGTGTCTCTCCACAGCAATAGAAACTCTTAACTGTGACAGTGGGTTATAGCTAGTTGCTATGTATCTTAAGGCTCTTGAGTGTTATAGGATTAACTTTCTGTTCCTCTCCTCCTTACTAAAAATAATTGTATAAATAATTACATAAAATACTTGAATAGAACATATCATTTTAGGAAGCTACATTTGTTTTGAGTTTCACAGTTTTACTAGCTTTTGCTGGTCATGTCTCTCATACTATTTTACATGTTGTCTCTTTACTTCTTGCGCACTGATATTTTGATGTAGAGTTTGGCTTTCTCCAGGGCTCTGGGACATTTTTTGGTAAGACTGAGGCTCATTGCCGCCCCCGGAGACACATAAAGGCCAGTGTAAGTCTATCCATGGTGTCAGCAGTCATAAGTGCTCACAGCCTAAATCCACTGATTCCCCAGGGTTTGGAAAACAGTACTGTTCTGAGTCTGCCATCTCTTTGTTGGCCAGTTGGGAATCTGTATAAAAGAGTGATTTCCCTAGGTATGCAGTACAGTACATAGGAAAATGAAGGTGTTTGATTCTTCCCCCTTTACAAGGTGCTGAGGGTCATTTGGTAGCATCCCCCATGAAGGCCCTGGCTACTCTCCTTCTCTCCTACCCTTCCTCCTCCTTTCTTAGCGTCCTGGCTTCAGACAACTGTTATGCAATTGCTCCTACTGACACTTGACTATCTCATCTGGACCCAAGCATGCCTGGTGTTTGGCTCTTATCGTGAATGAAAGGGAAGTTATTGGGGGTTTTGTTCAGAGACACACCCTGCTTCAGAAAAGACCGCTTTGGATTTTCTGTGGTCTCTACAACAAAGAGGATACCTAGGAAGAATGTTGGGGGAAATTAATCCAGCCGAGGAACTATGTGCCTCGGATCTGGGTGGTTTCAGAAGCAAAGACTAGTGAGAAGCTACACGTATGACATCAGGAGGGGCCTGGCTCAGTGGGCACCGAGAGTCATGATGGCGAGTCCAGCTTTGAACATCTTAAATTTGAAGTTTGAAAGGAAATGCTAGTGAAAATGGCCTCTAGCCTATTGGCTTATGGGACTAAAAAAATCACTTGAGAAGATCTGTGTGTAGAAGTTTATTGAACTGGATTAGTGTGTATTTACTAAAACTGAAGTCTCTCATAAAAACTAAACAATTTCAGAACAACTATTTTTAATATAGGTAACTGATTTTTTAAAATGCTTTTGAAAAAAATCACCATTTCTGAGTAAAATTGATCTCTAGTGATCTCTAATTCTTTATTCTTTTTTTTTTTTTTTTTTTTTTTACTAAATTGTCATTACTTTATACCCTTCCTTTGTACTCGCTGTGGAGACAATGATTTTCCAATGGCTTCCTGTCCATGGAGGTGATGGATTGGATGCTTCTAAAAGCTAAGAGGGTTGACTACTGGCCCTTAAGGAGAAGTTGGTGACTAGTTAAAACCCAACAACTTTCACAGAAAAAAAAAATTGGCAAATAAGGGATTCAGTGTGGTTCTGGAGCAAAACACAAATCTCTGTTCCTCTGGACTCAGTTCCAAAGAGTTACAAACAGTTGCTGCAAGAAGGTAATGCCAGAAGAAACGTGAAAAAATGGGTGGGGGCCAAGTGGAGTCAGATGTATGGGAGGCCGTCAGCTCTGCTTTCCTTCTTGGCCCTTTGTGTAGGACACAGTCCCGAGCACAGTTATCATGGCACGAGTAAATGGTCCAGCGTCTAGCCTAGGTACTACCACAGTCTGTGTACCTTACCAGGCGCTCCTGCAAAAAGAGGGCATATGGCTCACGGTCTTGGAATGTAGCGGTGTGGGAACTGCCACGTCACCTAGGATGGTGTGAGAACATGCCATGTCACCTAGGGTGGTTTACAGGTGTGCAGGTATGTGTGCATGTGGCCTTGTAGTACTAGAAAATTTGAATTCTTGAGGGAAGAAAGTTAGGATTTTTTTTTTCCTTCTGGTGTTTTTTAAATTTTTCAACCAACCAGTGGTTGCCAAACTTTGAAACATTTTAAAATGCATCAGAGGAAATGACTCAGATACGTTCTTGATACTCGACAATAGAAATACAGTTAGTTCCAAGTTTGGAATACTGTGGAAAAAAAAAAAACTGTGTTCCTTGAATAAACACAGGATGAAAGTTTCTAGCTCATAATAGATGTGCTGCTTCTTTCCTTCTTAACTCATATTAGATTGCTGTTGTAAAGTATGGTACACTGAGGTCTTCTTTAAAACCAGCTTTGCAGATCTAAGAATACACGCTCCTGTCTCTCGCATTCCTAGTTGGTACTTTCCCACCGCTGCGTTGTGCCTGTTCACACAAGTCTCAGCTTTAAAACAGAGTTCAACTTCCCCCAAATTAGTACAGTTAGTTTATTCCTCTTTCTGGTGATTGCCATATATAGGAAAAAAGAACCTAATTATTTCCACCAGGCACCGTCCTTCATCTTTTGTGGACCATGAGCGATGCTGTTAACTCCAAGGGGAGAGAGAGTAAGCCTAGCTTTCCAGGGGTGGCAAAGCCAGACCCTGAGTGTCACAGGGTTGCTGTGTGGGGAGGGGGAGCTGACATTTTTCTTAAATGAACTCTCTTGTGTGTGATACAGTTGCTTTATATTTTTTCCCCCAGCCTGCACTGTGAAAGGGACTCTTCATTTTACTGAGGTAAAAAGTGGGTCTGTGAGTGTAGCGACTTTCTTTAAAAAAAAAAAAATCAGAAACCAATTACTTGATATGCAGAGCTGCGAGCATCGTTCCTTTAACGAAACCAGTGCAGTGCGCACCACTGTTAACCTGAGGAAAGCAGCTGACAGCTCTTGATTCCGCTGGAGGTGGAAGGACCCAAACTTACAGGATCGCCCTCCCCCTTGAGAGGTTGTTAGTCCAGTCCTTTAGAGAGGCTCCTTTTGGCTCTCTGTCATCGCTGGGACGCTGGCAGAGTGTGTGTGTCATGGTTACAATAGAGCATGGTAACAGATAACAACCATGAAAGCCCAGCGGGAAAGACTACAGATTCCGGGGCTGACCTTGGAGTAAGTATTGTCTGTGTTTTAATATTTTAATGCTTTCTGCATGGCACTCGCTTTCTCTTTCCGGGGGACCAATAGCTATTTAGCATTTGTTTGTACTGACAGCCTCAGAGCACTGCAGTGTGAGGTAGAGGAACATGTTTTAAATGCATGGCATTTGGTTCCAGCTGATGTGCAAAACCCAGACCCGGCATTTTTTTTTTTTTTTTTTTTTTTTTTTTTTTTGCATTGCAGTCGGAGGGTAGGTGCCGCTGCTGCATATTTAAAGTTGCTGAGCCTCAATTCTGGAAACATCTTAACAGCTCATTGTGAAAGAATGCATCAGTAGGCCATGGTATAGCTGTCCTTTTCTCTTCTCTTACTGTTTGTTTACGCTCATAATGCCTGCCTCTGAAGAAAGGCCCCTGTCTGCATTGAATAATAGGAAACATCAGGGTGGGTGAGCATGCAGGAGAAGGGTTATTTGTGACAGTCGTTAGATGTGTGATCCGTGTTTCATCAGTGCAGCCGAATATTAATGACCTGAACAACATTCAGAACCCTCTCTGCAGTCTCCAGCCATAGCATGCAATGTGTTTACCTAGTTAAGGTCTGTGTTTGCTTAGCTAGTTTTTTTTTCCCCCTCTCCTCTTCTTCTTCATTTTTATTTATTTATTTTTTAACCCATGAACGCATCTTACTGCCTTCTGATTTGATGCAGCTACGTGAAAATGTCCACATCAAATTTGTGGCGCAGAAGTTAGACATCTGGGATGCAGGAAGTGTCAGCAAATTTTTATTTTAAATCTGTTAGTCGAAGATGCAGAAGCTGTGAGCAAGTCTGCACTGACACACTTTAAGGAATAAACAGTAGAATATTAATCTGGTAGGAAAATATAAATATCTATGTCATTTACAGCACAGATAGGGTATTATATTTTTGTGAAATCTGTATATCCTCCATAATATCACACTTCAGGGAGAGAGCTATGTCTGCCTCTTATATGCCCATCAAGAAGTGTCCATTATTCCATCATTGAGTTCTGTAGATGCTCCGTGCAAGAGAAATTATATTCTAAATTAATACATAAGTGAATGTACAACATTCTGGTGAATAGTTCTTAAACCATCCCTCCCCTTAAAAATCTATGCTTATTTTATTCAAATAAAATGATCGCTTATAAAAAAGTTAGAGGGCTCTCACAGCCTTCTTGCTAGGTGTAGCATTTTCCATAGTGGACATAGAATTAATGTTTACCCACTGCCATAGTTGATTTTCCCGCCTGACCCACGAATAATGGGAGCATTAAGTGTCATGCTTTTGTTGGAATATTTTATTGATGGGCATGCATTCTTCTACCTTCTCGTCCCTCCCACCCACAGCTATAGGTGTAGAACCAGAAGCATTACTCTTTGTCAGGAGGTGTACCCCTGGTTTGGAGTCATGTACCCTTGCTCCCTTTGAATATCAAAAATCTCATTTCACACTAAGTACTTCCTCCTTTCATTTTCAAACCACCTTGTCCATAATACAAGGAAGGAGGCACTTAGAATAACTTTAATCCATTCAGTTGATTGTTGCGTGTGTCCTGTTTTATGCTTGAAAGGGTAAGAGGGCACAGGTCTTATGAAGTTGCTCGTGATGACACAGGCCACAAGAATCAGCTGAGTATGGGGTTCCCTGGATTGTGATTGGGTATCAGATGTTCCTCCTCTGTGTGGTAAACGTCATGGTGCATCTAGATTGCTGCTCTCACCTGGGGAACGTAGATAGTAAAAATTCAGCATTATGCTTCCACACCATGGAAGTAGTCTCATGTCATTTACTTTCATTGTTTTACCTTGGAATGTAAAATTACAATACACACGGCTAGCTTCGCATTTGGTCAAGAGAAAACTAGCCTTTGAGTAACTTCAGCATCCAGGCACTGGAGAAAAATATTAACATTTTTGAATGAAGCCCTAACCCTGACATTACTAAAAACATACACAATGTATATAATGTGACTATTTGGAGATCACATGACGAGGTCTCAGCTCACAAACCCAATAAGCCTAGAATAGTGTCTTCCTGAGACAGTCTGATCTCCTTTCAGGAGAGTCTGTTCCCTTGGCACTGCATTTCTGGAACAGTGCACGAGCACCCTTCATTCCCTGCAGATTATGTCTGGAATCCTTCAAGAACACAGGGGCAGTTGTGATTCTCACTTTTTAAAATGTAAGTTCTAGCTGTGAGATAATCAAATAAACAAATATTTTTAGAAGCTAACAAACTATAAGTTTATGCAGAAATTTATGACAACGTTCTACTCCCTATAAAGCCATTTTGCTTTTTATAAATGTAATGTCTGCTTTATAACACTTCACAGAATACGTCACACAGGTTTCTGTCTGGAGCCAGCATGGTGTGAGGGCCCATGCATGGCTATTTTAGGACAGGAATTAGGATAGATAAGACTCTATGAGACATAGATAAAATGAGTGATGTATCTGAGCATTCCTAAGAGGTTTCCAATGAGCTGCTAAGTTCAAGTACAGTACCTTTCAAATCAGCAACTTCTGAAGTGCTCCATAACTTACTAGGTATTGGCATCAAACTAGAGAACGGTTTTAGAAGCCATCAAGCTTTGTTGGAATTCCTTAGTACCTAGATAGAAATGTTTTGAGCAGTATCACACTTCAGTTTGTGACACATAGAGCCAACTCTCAATTAATCACACAATGGTAGACAAAGACAGTGTCAGACACTTTCAAATACTAGTACACTTAAGTTTTATTTTAGCTACTGTTTCAAATTCTCTATGCTACCCAATGAAGGGTGCAGCTGGCTTGAAACAGCCGCTGTAGAGCCTCATACTCAGACCCTGCTCTCTGAGGTAAAGTGATCCAGTAGAAAAGCAGTGCTGAAACTGTGATCACTATTGCTCCCTTCCCTGGAGGAGTTAACAGTCAAATAACTAATCCCCTGTCTGATATTCTCCATGTAAAAATAATTGAGAATCGACAAGGATCAACTCCACCATTTTTTTTTAAACCCCTTCTTAAAATAAGACCTATTAGTAAAATTGTTAATGTCCTGTCCAGGGCTAGGGGGCAAAGTGTTGCCACTATAAGCCTAGGGACCTGAATTCTGTTCCCAGAACCCATGGAACGGGCAAGCCTGGACGTACATGCCTATCATCCTACAACTGTGGGGGTGAAAACAAGTGAACTGACCCCAGAGGCTGAAAGAAATGACAAGCCCAAGGTTCAGTGAGAGGCACTGACTCCCGAGAAATATGGCAGAGAGCTATGGAGGGCCACATCTTAAAGACAACCTCTGGCTTCCACATGTGCACCCACGTGGGCAAGCTTGTACACACACACATACAAACATATGAAAAAAGAGTCTTTTTACCTCTCTACCAGTGAGCAGGCATGGGGCCAGAATCACAAAGGCTAAATGGATCTTTCTGACCGGTGTGTGATGAATATTTGAGAGTTGGCTACTAAAAAATGCTTGGTGGTTTGGATGAATTTGGGGAGCAAGAATTACAATGGCCCAGTGATTGTTGAATTGGAAAAAAAAAAAAAAAAAGAAAGAAAGAAAGAAAGAAAACTTTTCTGGTGTATAAAATGGTCTGCAGATACATGTAAGAATTTTTTTTAAGTTTTTTAAAATTATAACTATAAGCGTGAGAGGCCTTTTTATCATTGCCCTTGAGACTGAGGAAGGAAAATACTGGGTCATTGCCATGAGGAAAAGTTGCTTTTCATTGAGTGCTTAGGAACACATCCGTCTTACAAGGAAACGTTAACGTCTGCTTTTTTAAAGCTTCAGGATTTAACCTGCGTTGTTTATCTGCATTGTCCGGTCACCGCTTCCCTCTAGTTCTGCTCTAGATTTGTCAGCGGTTCTCAGCCTAGAAAAGCTGATACCCAGTGTACATTCCATATAAAACAACAGTAGATTGTCTTTGATGCAGAAATCGCTGTGGCGATATCAGGCAAGTTGCTTTGTGACAAAGAAAAAGGCTCAGATGAAAATGGCGGCTGTCATTTCTAAAATGTAATTTGCCGCAGGAAGCCACCTTCTTGTTCTGAATTCTAGAGCTGAAAAGGGTAAGTGATTAGATGATTGCGTGGCGCTATTGGTAATCAGGTCCTGGGGATTCAGGCCCAAGGGGAGGACAGTCCCTTCAGTGAGCTCTGCTGTTTGTCCTGCAGTCATTTCTCCCACTCGGAATGATGTTATTTTAACTTTCAGTCTCACTCCAAGGAGCCTGAGTCCAACCCCGTCCAGCCCGGGCAGCCCTTGTAGTCCTCTCTTGGCCTTTCACTTCTGGAGGTAAGCGCACCCCAGGGCCTGTTAGGACTGCTTTATTTTTGATTTCCCAGGTCCCACTGAGTCCTGGAACAGTCTGCCACAGTTGGGAGCCTGCATTTGAATTGGTGCCCTCCCGGCACCACGTGCGGCGAGGGAACTGGTGTGTGCATCTTAGGAACATCACTTGGTCTTGAGTTATTGCTTGCCTGACCTCTGTATGTCTGCTGCTAGGTTTTCATAGGAAATGACATGGCTAAGAAGTCAGGGTTCCCCCTGACTCCTGAGTGGGGTGGCATGGATGTGATCAAAACACATTGTATGAAGTTCTCAAAGAATTAGGGTTTTGGGTTTGGCTTTGGGTTTGGGTTTTTCGAGACAGGGTTTCTCTGTGTAGCCTTGGCTGTCCTGGTCTTCCTTTGTAGACCAGGCTGGCCTTGAACTCACAGCGATCCACCTGCCTCTGCCTCCCGAGTGAAGAATTAGTTTTTAAAGAAAGGAAACAGTTTTAAGATTACTTTTAAAGTTTTGGTCCCTCTCCGAGGATAATATAACTTATTACAGTTTCTAGGAAATTTTCCTAAGTCAGCTTGTGATATAATACTGTTGGTCCTCAAAACTGTTTGATGCACTATGATTTACGGGATAAAGTTATTTATTTAAAGGGCTTGTATTTTTCAAAAATCTTTTTTCAAACTCTGACCTGAATACCCTGAGCCTATAGGCCAATTTCAGTCCATTCTTCCCTGTTCGTTAGGGAAAACCTGTGTTTGTGTTCTCTGTCACTGGGGACAAAAATGCCTGAGCTAAACAACTGAGAAAGAGGAAAGAAGCATGCTGGCTCCTGGTTTCAGGCCATTACCATGGAATCTGAGAGAAAGAATTAATTTAACTATGGAGGTGAATTGATTTAGAACTTTGCCTCACCTGCTGATCGTCTCAAGTGACTTTCAACACCAGAGATAAGAGGATAGCACTGTGTAGTGCCACACTTCCTGAACCTGTGATGAGGAGGGCCGTGATGGTGGGAAGCGCCACTGATCATGCCCTGACAGCACGAAGCAGAGAGACAGGAAGAGGCCTAGAGGCCAGCCGCCTGCCTCTGTGAACTAGGCCCTGCCTCCTAGGTCCCATCATCCCACAATGCCATCAGCAGTTGGCCAAGTTGAACACTTACTCTTTGGCGGAATGTTTTGGCAGCCTGTTGTAAGACCGCACGATAAAAAATACAAACATTGGTGTATTGTGCTGTATCTATTCTAATGGTGTCTTTACATCTTGGTATCTTTTTATCTCCATGTGTCTAACCAGAATATTTATCCAGAGAACACAACCTTCTTTTTAATCTTTTTAATCTTAAGGAAGAAAGCATAATCAATGTTTTAGTTGAAGTTGACTTTCAGTTGGGAAGGGCAACTTAAATTACTCATAGTAATAAATAATCTATTTTATATAACCAAATGAATACACATTTTTTCATTCATGGCTAGTGCCTTGAAAATACTAACATCATCTTTCGATGGTATTTGCATAGTTTTACATATGTTGGGGGTTAGTCTGATGTACTCTGGCTTTAGATGCTGATTTCTGTGCCCAGAATCTGGTTGCAGTCTGGATGTGGGCATTGTCATGATCATTGTTCATTGTTGTGTAAACATTGCTCCCCAGCTATCTCTGACTGGCTAATAAACTGGTCAGCCTGTAACTGGGCAAGAGAGGACAGGAGGCAGAACTATCGTTCCCAGTCAAGGGTTCTCAGGTAGAGACCATGAGGAGAGAGAGAGAGAGAGAAAAAAAAAAAGAACAAAAAAGAATAAATAGAGAGAGGACGTAGTCATGAGGACTGGCCTGATGGAGCAGAAACAGCCCAGGCAGGACCAATATAGCAAATTATTTGGGATGTGTGGGTGGGAAATAGCACAGCAGATTAGATTATAGGAATATCTGCCCAGCTCTAGTGCCTTAAGCTTGTTGACTTCGGACAGCCAAAGCCATACATAGAGAAACCCTGTCTCAAAAACGTTTTTAAAAAAAGTCTCTATCTCATTATTTGGTAGCTAGAATGGGTGATTATAAAAGGCTCCTCAAATTATACACTATCTTTTCATACGTATTTGTTTCTGTCATTTCTAAAATAAGGTTGAATGGAAATGAGTAGGGAAAATTGACTAGGGGGAGGAATTAATGACTTTGAACTTTGCCTCTCGTGTCCTGTTAGGAGTATGTTTATTACTGTAAAAGTGAATTTTAACTTGAAAATTATATGTAGTAATTTTTATAAAGCATCATACTGATCCTAAAACACAGCAAAATGGTTTTTGTCTATCTGGAAAATTCCATTGCTCTTGGGATAATGAAGTTTTTTTTTTTTCTGCATTGTCATATCTATATGTCTTTCCTAAACCAGTATGTAACTCAAAGTGCAGGCAGACAGAACGCTGTGGTAGCAGAGGATGGTGGTGTTTTAGAGTGTTGTGGAGAAAAGTTTAGGAACTAGTGTGCTTTAGCTGGACCACGAGACATCCTGGAGGCTTAGCATAGCGGGTGTGGGATAGTAGGCAAAAAACAGAAAAGAGCAAAATCTAGGTGGTGAGAAAGTGTATCTCTGCTGGGCTAATGAGGCAGGTCAGCAGATAAAGGCACTTGTCATCAAGCCTGATCGCCTCAACTTGGTCCCCAGGACTCATAGGATAGAAAGAGGGATTTGACACTTGCAAGTTGTCCTTTACCTCAACATGTATGCTATGGCTTGCACACACACACACACACACACACACACACACACACACACAGACACACACACACCATACATGTCCTTCTCACCACCTCCCTGTACACACACACACACACACACACACACACACACATACACAGACTCACACATGCTCAAACTAATGTAGTAAGTTTCTTGAAAATCATGAGCTGATAGACTTTTAGGAGGGTGCAATGGAAGAAAACCATAGAGTTGTTAATAGATTGCTAAGGACTAAAACTTGATTGGCAGGGACTGAGGATGTAGCTCAGTTGGCAGCGGGCTTATTTAGCAGCATGCATGAGACCCTGGATCTGATCTCTAGCACCACATAACATTGAGAGTGCTGGTGCAATTTG
The DNA here is from genome assembly GCF_903995435.1 of Acomys russatus. Lineage (NCBI taxonomy): Eukaryota > Metazoa > Chordata > Mammalia > Rodentia > Muridae > Acomys > Acomys russatus. The sequence continues at coordinate 23,631,445 of NC_067166.1, read as the reverse complement.
TAATCCCTGCACGCTGGTCATGGTGACAGGAGGATCAGACATTCAGAGTTGTTCTTAGCTCCATAGCAATCTCAAGGCCAGCCTGGGATACGTGCGACCATCTCAAAAAAGATTAATTTGATTTGGGACCTTGCTGTGTGGAACCTTGACTACCAAACTAAAACTTTTCACTCGTTTCTATCTTCAATTGTCAGCCACAAAGAGGATTGCTTCTGTCTACAGATGAAAATGCTAACAGAAAGAGAGAGAGATTAAATAGCTTCGATGCAAACTGAAGTCTCACATCTTTCCACTGTGAGTGACTTCAGACATCCACACTGCTATGGAGACATTAAAATAGAATTTTAATTATCTGCTGTAGGTAGACCTTGTGACCTCCGTTTAGACTCTTTTATTTCCCAAGTGCCTTGCTCAACACGTGGAATGCAGTAAACATCAGAGAAAGGTTTGTTAAAGAAGAGATGAATGAAGGAGAAATAGGCCTGGATTAACTAGTATGCTGCTAACCAATCAACCATCCAATAGAAATGGGACAGCTTAAACACAAAGAATTGTGCTTATCACTCAGCATCCTAGAATTTTGAAAAGGATCTACTCCATCCAGGGACCCATGGCACATACCTTCAAGGATGCCTTGGGTGCAAAAACATGACTGGTGGAGTTTATAGGGAATGGACCACAGTGAAAACTGTTGCACATTCCATTACTAAGATTATGTGGCATTCTGGTCACACCTAATGAAATCTGGCGGGCTTACTTGGATTTAGGGAAAGGAATAAACAGGTTCGGTAAGTTGCAGGCTTCGTCACAGAAGTCAAAGTTGATGAAAAAGAGAGGTGTGTACAGTAGGTAATTTCCAAGGATTGATTGAAGCTAAGGGTTCCAGCATGAAGGCTGGACTGGAACCTAAGAGCATAGATAGAGTTGGGAAGGCAGGACCATGTAATGGTGATGAATTAGCCCTGGAACACACAAAAATTGTTCTATAAAAAGTTATATAATTGGCAGCTTGGACATAAGTGTCCCTGAGAGTGTACTCCAAAATGATTGTCTGATTATAAGTCCTGAGAATCTAAATGTGTTTATGCCAATGCAAAGAGTATTTATTGTACCTTGGCACTGATGACTTTGTTCTCCCTTGGGCTGCAATGGGTCAGATTTCTCCTCTGTGCCTTTCTTGTGAGTGGATATGAAGGTGTAGGGGAGAGTGACAGTCATGCCCTTTTGAGGTGCTGACATGGACTTTCTAAATGTGGTGGTGGAAGACTCTGCTCCTTTCATGGTAAAGCCCTGGAGGCAGGTTCTGTTGACAGCTGAGTCAGCCCTCCGTCTGCAGCAGGTCCCTATGGGCTCCTCCCGGTCAGCTTTCCAGGGGACTGGCCAGAAATGAAGCTGCGAGCTCCAAGGCTGCTCTCCTGACGAGGAAACTGTCTGTCTGGGAAACAGAGGCCTAGGAGTGCTGTGCCCAGGTGCCAGCAAAGTGACTTTGGGCTCTGTGCGAGAGGAAGAATTTCTCAGGAAGTTTTCTAAAGATGTGATGGACTCTCTTCCTAGACCATCAGTTTTAGGGAGGCTAGATGCCCACCCCTATATGTGGCAAGCAGCACACTGTAGCCCTGCTCTGACAGAGAATATGAGGCTATGTATTCCAAGAGGCCCTTCTGTCCTTAAATTCTGAGCTTTTTTGTTTGTTTTTCAGTCCTCCAGCCAGCCTGGGAAAAGAGGTAATACCAGCACATACTTTACCTCATAGACAAATGATGCATGTATTTAATTCTGAACTTCATTTTATCAGCTATCAGTGTAACTGAGAGCACTTTTGAGTGTCCCTGGTACATGCCTTCCCTCTCCACTTCTGAGACAAGTATAGCAATTCAGAATTTCCCATGATTCCAGTGCTTACAGTATTCTGGTCCTTCTTGCTTGTCCCAGGTCCTTCATCTCTCAGCCATGACTGAAAACACACATGCTGCTTTCCACTTCACAGAGGAGCAGTGTGACTGTGGTGTAAACTCCACTGGGAGAACACACTTTGTCTACTTGTTCACACATGTCTTCATTAGTCCCCCAAAGTTCTGATAGATACAAGAGAGGCCCCATAAATGGATACTATTTGAACATGTGACTATGAGGCATGTTATTGCCTAGGACTTGGGTCTGGCCTGATTGTTACTTGTTAACCTGTGCTCAGGACATGACATACTGTTCAGTAGCAATGTGTCTGATACCTTATCACAGAGAGCTTGAATTGTGCTCCTTTCATAAGCTTCAATTGTCAAATATATAAACACTGACCAGGAACCAGCATTGATGGAAGGAAAACCCTAGGCTATGCTAGTGACTGTACCTGACTAATGTGAGGGGCATAAAACATGTTCTAGAAGCCAAGGCATGACACACTGAAGAAGAGAATTAGAATATACACTCTGGGGCCAGGTGTGGTGGCACACACCCTTAATCCCAGCACTAGGGAGGTAGATGCAGGCAGATCACTGTGAGTTCGAGGCCAGCCTGGTCTACAAAGGGAGTCCAGGACAGCCAAGGCTACGCAGAAAAACCCTGTCTCATACAAAGAATATACACTCTGGAGGGAAAGGCTAGTCTACTTCACTTTTTTTTTTTTTACCATCTTTCTAGTATGCAGAACACAAGGTAGCATGTACTGACATTTCCCAGTTTGCAATGGCTTGCCCAAAATAGGGGCATATTGACTTTTCCATAGCACAAAAGTGGATATGGCCAGGCGTGGTGGCGCACACCTCTAATCCCAGCACTTGGGACACAGAGGCAGGAGAATCACTGTGAGTTCAAGGCCAACTTGGTTTACGAAGTGAGTCCAGGACAGCCAAGGCTACACAGAGGGACCCTATCTTGAAAAAAAAAAAAGTGGATGTGTTCAGTAGAAGCCATACTTCAAGTTTTGGGTATGTGTAATCTTGTCCTTTTGTGCTTTGGCAGCAGCACTGAGCTGTAGTTCCTAGCCAGCCCTGCAATCAAGAAGGGGAAAAGGCAAACTGATGCTGTTGATACGCCGTGACAGTACTTGGTTCTGGACATTAAATATGGTTTTATTGGGGCATTGTAAGTTGAGGGCATCAATACCAAATTCTAAATCAAGTCCGTGTTGCTGAGTGTGTTTTTGAAAAACTAGAGCAGAGTCTGAGAGGCAGTTCTGTGGGTAAAAGTATTTGCCATGCAAGTGTGAGGGCCTTACTTTGAATGCTCAAAACCCATATAAGAACTCGTCATGTAAAAAAAAAAAAAAAAAAAAAAAAGAACTGGTCATGTGACGGCAGGTGGTAGTGGCGTACACTGGTAATCCCAGAGGCAGGCCAATCTCTGTGAGTTCTAGTCCAGCCTGGCCTACAAAGTGAGTCCAGGACAGCCAGAGCTACACAGAGAAACCCTGTCTCGAAAAACAAAAGGAAACCGACAAAAAGGAACTGGTCACGGTGCGCATGTGTCTATAATCCCAGCATCTTTGTGAGGGGATGGCAGAGGGCAGAAACCTCTGGAAGGTCACCAGCCAGATAGTCTAGTGAAAGAAATAGAAACACAACACAAAGACCCTGTCTCAGACAAGGTGGAAGGCAAGAACTGGCACCTGAGGTTGTCCTCTGACCTCTACGAATGCGCCATAGCACATGTGTCCCCATTTTCGCACACACACACACACAGTCCTACGCATATGCAAGTGCGCACAAAAGGAAAAAAATAGAGAGCTGGGATTGGAGGGGTGTGGAGCTCCTATAAGGAGCTGAAGACCTTTACTGAGCCGGTATTTTCTCTGACAGCATTTTGTCTCTGAGTGGGTCACTGCTGCCCTTGGTCTGCGGGCTCCTTCTCTTCCGTGCTTTTTTGCATGTGTCACTTCACTTCATTCATTCATGTCAGCTGACTGTCCCTGCAGGGATCTGAGTTTTTGACTGGAAAGACTAGAGAGGTGCTTGAGTCTTGGTGAGGTCCTCTAAGCCTGCAAAGCATTGTGACCTTGAGGACACTGTGAACTCCCTGAACCTGTGTGTAGAGTCTCCATCTGCAAATCACTGACCTCAGGGGCAGCTTAAGAACGGTGGCTTCTGGTCGTTGAGGCTGACGTGTGGCAGCAAGAACGGTGCAACGTGTTGTTCCTGGGAGTGGTGGGCAACAAAGGCAGGCAGCGCCTTAGCAAGGTGGGCATTAAGAACGGTGCCAGCTAATGCGGTCCTTCCGAGAGCCGGACCGTTTGTCTTGCTGCTGGAAGTGTTGCTGGGTATCCACGGCTGCCCGGATTCCCTTCACTTCACTTGTTGCCATGGTGAAGGGCAGACGTAGTGTTTACCAAGCGGGTGGCAATATGTTCTGATTCTGTGTCTCCTCCTCACTGGGAACCTCACTGTGTCCCTTTCTCACTAGAATGTCACCTGACTGCAGAGCCACTGCACCCTTTTGGTTTCATTCGCTCTTAAGATGAATGCAGCCACTCGTCTTTTTATCCTCCTCCCCGCCTCTTCTTCTGCTTTAGAGAGAACATTGCAAAAAAAAAAAAAAAAAAAAAAAAAAAACTGAAAAAGCTGGCAGCAGATGGTAGTTCTCTGTACCCTATGGTACAAGTTCCTGTGCTTTTGTGAATGTGATGGTTTAATGAACTGCCTTCTATGTTCCTGAGATTTATTTCTGAATTATTCTGTAGTACTAAATCTATGGGAAGTAGTCATTCTGTGCAGAATGGTTCTGCCAGACGGAGATGACCCTAGTGGTGCACACTGTGCCAACCTTGTGGGCGTGGCTCAGAAGGACATGGGAAGGCTGGCAGCGTCGGATGTCACTGAAGAGGTGGCAGGGGCCAGTGTGGACAAGCCGGTTAGCACTTCTGCTGCTCCACCCTTGCCAGCTTTCTGCAGGTGTCACTCCTGGGAGACTGCAGTTGTAAGAATGCAAAGGAGGACGGAGATGCTCTCTGGGGTTCCCTGGGATGGATGAGTGCAGGGTAGCAGTTGTCATCTGGCATGTACAATGGGTGAGGGCGCAGAAAACAAACATGGTGCCTTTTATTCTACTGGGACATAGTAGCGCTACGGAGACAAGTTCCTGTCCTTGAATTTTTGAGGTCTTATGCATCAGAGTCCTAAGTGATGGGATTACGGATATATGCTACCACACCTAGCTTAACTATATGTATATATATGCACATATTTGTGTATTATATATTAATGGGCATCATAACCTTATAAGCTTATCTGCCTTACAGTCCCACAATCTAATTAGGGGACAACGTTTTATGAGGTCAGATGGTTGGTAAGCAAGGTTTTTGAGGACAGTGGAGTCTCAGAAATGTCAGTCCTTGTACAGGCCTCTGTGTTTGCATGCATCACGGTAGGCATGTTCCTGACCCTGGGACCAGGCAACTGGCCATTTGTCTTGGTGATTATGTTTTCCAACCACGTGCTTACATTTCCGCATTCACTTTTCCGTTTACTCTACTGACAATAATCAAACCCCAAAATCCGGAATCTAGGCGTTTGCATGTGCAGGGATTTAATTTCCAGCATTTGTAGGGAGCTCACCCTGTGCCTGGCGCTGCTCTTGGTGTTTCACACATGTGGACACTGCGTCTAGAAGGTGAGAACTGGATTGGTTTGGCAGCTGAGGCATTTGAGGCCCAGGGAGAACTTGTCTGTGGAGACAGCATTTCCCCCTTTGCCCTGGTCCGGATCGTGTTTGCCTTTGCAACGCTGTAATGTTAGTGCTCTTCTTGCACTTCGACGCCCTCCAAACGAGAACTACAGATTATTCCTATTTCCCAGTGTGTAGAATATATTCTACGGTGGGTCTCACCCCAGCACCTGGCTGCAGAGCACCGTTGCTCTATTCTGACACCTTTCTGCCCCCCAATTTCCACTTGCAGTCACAGCAATTATGTTTTCAGAATATAATATTCCATTTGGGGGGGGGGGTTGTGATTAAGGGAAAACCACCACTTCGTCCTGCATGCATTATTCCATTTTCTGCCCCCTTCACCTTTTTACGATTGCTTTAGACACAGATGCTGTAATGTGGGTCAAGTTGGGTTCACTTGACAGCCAGGCCGTGGGTCCCAGAAGCTCCAAAGTCTGGGCTGCTGCAAGCTGAGCCAGTTCCCTTAGCTGGGATGGCCTTCTGCTGCCCATGGTGACAATGTTCTCACCACTGCTGTGACCTTTGGAGGCTCCTCTGAGCCCTATTAGGACAGTGTCCTCTTCGTAACTGAAGGAAGAGTGCCATTCCATTTGTGAGTGTCCAGGCCCCTTCCTTTGTACCACATGCTCTTAGCCCTTCCTTTGGCCCATTCTTGAGCTCTTTCATGGCCCAGATATTCTGGCTACTCTCCACTGAGCTCACTTTCTGCTCTTGGGTTTTATGTTGAAGTTAGTGTATGAAGCTTTCACCATTGTCTCTTACCAGTTGTTCTTATGGTATTGTTGAAAATAAAAATAGCTGATAGGGCTGGTGAGATGGCTCAGTGGTTAAGAGCACTGACTGCTCTTCCAGAGGTCATGAGTTCAATTCCCAGCAACCACATGATGGCTTACAACCATCTATAATGTCATCTGATGCCCTCCTCTGACCTGCAGATGTACATGCAGGCAGAGCACTGTATACATAATAATAAATAATAATAATATTTAATAAAATAGCTATTAATGCTTACTTATCATTACTATCTGTAATTATAACAGTAGTTTTATTTAACCTGCTATCAAATAATAAAAGACACAGACACCTGATAGATTGTAGACAAACCTTATTTTACCTGGGGCTTGGCACATTTTAACCCTCTAAACTACCTTGTTACCACCCAGCCCATTTCCCATGCCATTTGGTTTAATCATGCCTATCTGGGCTACTTCCCGTCCAATGGCCCCATAAATACATGCTTTCCATCTGGGCCAGTCCTCTCCACGCCACTCGCAGGAGTCACTCCTCCCAGCCCATGTGGTCCTTTACCTATCCCATGGAGGCTCTCCTTCTTTTCCTCCCCCCCCCCAACTCCCATCTCTCCATCTCTCCCGTGGTCCTTCTCCCTCAGAGGCTGCGAACTTTGGCCGAGCCTACCTCACTTCTATCCTGCCCAGGTATGTAGGCATTTATTCAGCCTATTAGGCATAATTTGGAGGCAAAGATTACAAACATCATTTTGGCATATGTGAGGCGAAATAATTAACAGTCAAATACAAAGCACCAGACCATGCCAATAAATCAGAGAGAGACAGAGACAGAGAGACAGAGACAAAGACACAGAGAGACAGATATTTTGTCAAATGTCTATTTGAGTGAGTGAGTGAGTGTGTGTGTATGTGTGTGTGTGTGTGTGTGTGTGTGTGTGTGTGTGAGAGAGAGAGAGAGAGAGAGAGAGAGAGAGAGAGAGAGAAGGCTCTGTCTCATGTTCCATTTTGTGACTATAAAAATGGCATATTCTACATCATTTAAAAAATGTTTCCTACATTTAAAAAAATATGGATACAGCCATTAACACCCACCATGTTGATGAGTGAATGAAGTTGTGATATTCTTTGAAAGCACAGAGTGGTGATACAATCGAGCACAGAGGTTTCTCAGCTAGAGGAGTCATATGAATGCAAAACTGAAGGGGGAAAAAAAAAAACGGCCTCTCAAGTTTCTCAGCTATAACGTGGATAATAATACCTCTTGGGTGGAGGGGGTGCTGTGAGAATTTATTAGGGAACATTCGTGAACCATTTCAAGATGAGTGCTCGCTCTGTCTTCTTCGTCTCAGCGTTCAGTTGTTCTTGGAAACCCAGCATTCAAAATGAACTGCAAAGTTCAATCTCGCTGCCGAAGATGCTACCTGTTCCAATGGCGTGTGGCAGGGAATGCTGAGGTGTGATGCGCATGCTATGGTTGTGCTGATGGGCCCAGGGAGAACGGGAGATGCGCTGCATTGCATGGAGCCCTCTGCTTTTCCACTTCCTTTTCCACGAGCTTTACTCTCAGCTGGTTTCCATCACTGGTTTCAGGCAATAAGACACTAATAGACATACCTCAAAATGAGAGGAATGTTTATTTCTCACTGTGGCGTCAGAATTGATTTCTCGCTGCTCTTTATGTAAAATAACAGAATTGCCTATACCTTCCTGAGACCAGGATCTGAGCTCCAAAGTCATTACATTTATCAGTTTTGTTTTCTTTTTCTTTTTTGAGATGGGGTCTTACTACATAGCTTTGGCTGGCCTAGTACTCAGTCTATAGACCAGGCGAGCCTTGAGCTCACAGTAGTTCTCTTGCCTCCACTGCTTGGCTCAAAAGCCATCTTTAATTTCTTACGTTTGAAATTTTTCATTCGTGTGCAAAAGCACATCGGTGAGGGGGTCTGCGTGTGTGACTGCTTGGGATGTTCTGGTAACCGTGTGTGATGCTCAGCTTTGTCAATGTGACCGACGTTTAGAATCATCGGGGATGTGTGTCGTCCAATTGAACTCTGTGTGTGTATGTATGTGTGTGTGTGTGTGTGTGTGTGTGTGTGTGTGTGTGTGTGTGTGTGACTGTGAGAGACTGTATCTGGATTAGTGGGAAGACTCGCCCACTGTGGAGAGCACCTCACCCTGGGCAGGGCTCCTGGATAGTAGAGCTCAACACCAGTTTGCCTGCCTTAGTCTCTTGTTCTTCGGGCCTTCTTGACTGTGGTTGTGATATGACCCGCTGTGCCTGGATCTTAACAGCCTTGACTTCATGCAGTGGTGGATTTGAACAGGAACTGTGAGCCACATAAGCCCTTTCTCCCAGAAGTTGCTTCTTGTCCGGGTGGTTTAACACAATGAGAAATGAAAATGATACAGTTGCCTCCACTCTGGAGTGTCGCTCCCCTTCTCTACAATCACCACCTTAGTCTAAGCTGTTATCCACAGATGGTTGTAATAGCTTCCGCCAGCCTTCCTGCTGCCTAGCCCAGTCCTTGTCCTCTGTCTGTGTCTCCCTCCAACTCTTTTGGGCAAGGCGAGCACACTCTCCTCTGCTCAGACCCTTCCAGCAGCTGCTTCCCAGTGGCTCATGTCCTGTTTCCCATCGCCCCTCACTCATTTGCATGGGTCACATTGACTGCTTTATTTATGTACATATTTTATGTATTTATTAACATATTTTATGCACATGAGTGCTCTGCCTTTTTGCATACCAGAAGAGGGAATCAGATCCCATTATTGATGTTTGCGAGGCACCGTGTTGATACTAGGGATTGAACTCAAGATGTTTGGAAGAAGAGCCGGTGCTCTTAACCACTAAGCCATCCCTCCAGGCTCCTGGACTGCCTTTTCTTGACTGTTCTAAGCAGGTTTGTATGTTGTAGCTTATGATTTTTCTCCTTCTGGAATGTTCTCTTATTTCTTCAATTAAGAAAAGAAATTCCAAAGCTCCAAAAACATGAAAAGAATAGTGCAGTCAACAGCTTTGCTCACTTTTACCTCACCAGCTGACACCCACCGTACTTGTCTGCTCTTCCCTTTCTTTCTTCCCATTCAACTGCTATATGTACTTGCAAGTAATTTTCAGATACCTACATGCATACTCTTTGAATACTTCAGCATGTATTTCCTCTGAACAAGTTTGTTTTCCTTCTTAACCACAGTGTGGTTATTTTTACCTCCAAACAGAGCATTATAACAAAGGTGATGCCAAGGACCTCAATGTGTGCCTTTATAAGGAGGTACAGCTGTCTATGAAAGTTTTGTTTATATTTGTTTTTATTTCTAGTGGTGCCAGGCATCAAAATTTGGAGCGTTGTGTATACTAGGCAAGAGTTCTACCACCAAGGCCTGCAAGTTGCCTTTTTTTTTTTTTTTTTTTAAATCCAGGACACAATTAAAACTCAGATTTTTCCCTTGAATTGTCAGATACCGCTACCTCTTTTAGCTGGTAAGCCCATCCTTTCCCCCTTACCTCTCCCCTTCTGAACACTGACAGTGCTGAAGTGTGCCTCCCGCTCTCTAGTGGACCAGACCACTACACTGGCCGCAGTCTGCATTGTGCTGTGGTCCCCTCCTGCTCAGACCCGGGTTCGAGATTCTTGGCAAGAGTGGGCAGAGACCGTTCCTTACCGTGAAGCCTGAAGCCCAGGAGCAGGCAGGAAGGTGTCCTCCTGTGGCCTCATCGAGAGGCCTGAAGCTCTATGTCTTAAGTTGCCGACATTCCTGTCTCTCTTGCTTTACTAAACACTCCCTGAGGTGATGATATTTTGATTGCATGTGAATATCTCCTACTAACAAAATTGCCCCCACTGGCTTTCACATTCACTCATGACCTCGTCCGAATGAGCTTTGTACTGAAATTTGTCACAGGTTTCTAATTCTGTCACTAATTCATCAGCTAAAAAAACAACAACAAAAAAAATCTTTATTTCCCTCTCAGTTTTAGGCATGTTACTGTTGACTCACATGCATTCTTAAACAAGAAAATAGAAAGCCAGTATCTATTTGGTGTATAACAACTGACACGCATCATGTCTCTTTAAGGCCAGCATGCTATCTTCGGACTCATCAGTGGGGACCCTTTTAAGCTGATTCTGGGTCCTTCTGACAATGACCCTATTAGTCTTTGAGAGTGTCCTCATTTTCTGCAACAACAAGACGTTCTAGCTGTCCAGAACAGCTAAAGGAACACCCACACGACGCCCACATTGTTCTCTCCCCTGCCGTCTGTACTAAACGTTACTGCCACAGAACAGCGGTCCCCAGGCACAGCCTGAGCACCTCGTCGCCCCCTTTCACCACTGCCTGTCCCTTCCCGCAGCGAATGTGCTCACCTGACATACATCGTTTGTTGTTCTTGTTGCTTGTTTCCGGCAAGAATGCGACACCCAGGTTAGCAGGGACTTGCCTGTTCTGCTTGCCACCTGGTCCCTCGTATGCGAGGCATACCACACTCTTAACAAAGGCCCCCTCGGAAAGATGAATGAGCTGACCCATATTGCCGGCCCACATCAAGCCTTCCCAGATTATCTGTTGATGAGATGAGTCAGACAGACAGCAAGAGGCTCATGGCCATTTGTGGGAAGTCCATTGCGATTTTGAGTAGTTCCCTGACTTTGTCTTTTGGGGTTACTCGGAACTGTTACTAACCATTCATTACAAATGCCACTCACTCACGCAGTTGGCAGTTGACAGTGGAACATTAATGATGCGATTCTTCCTCTCCAGCTTCTCCGAACAGAAGGTCTGGCTATTTTAGAAATTAGAAAGAAAAAAGAAAAAAGAAAAAAAAAAAAGAATATGTAGCACTTGACTATGTTAGACAATTTTTTGCATGAGATCTAATGTTGGTAACTAAAACTTGAGCACAATGAAGGTTTTCTAAACAGGGCCGGTGGTGTTCTATACTTAATGCAATAAAAAAGCCTTTATGGGACTTTTAAAGTCTGAGCAGTACACTGACTTGAAAGAAGTTTTGTTTTTGTTTTTTTGTTTGTTTTGTTTTTAATTCCCCTGAGATGGTAAGAATTAAGTGAAAGATGTGGGGCGGGAATCCCACGGTTTGTTTAATGTAGTTGATTTCATGTCAGAGTTGAATGGCGACCCTGAAGGTACCACATCCTAAATGATGGAAGCAGAAAGTGTTACCTTACATTAAAAAATTAATAATAATAATAATGATAATATAAAAGAGCCTTGACAGACATGATCAGTTTAAGGATTTTTGAGATGGAGAGATGACCCTCCATTATCCTGCAGTCTTTCAATGTAATCATAAAGTTATCAGAAGAGAGTAGGGCGGCTCTGGGGAGATGGCTGGCTTCATTGCTGAAGCATTTCCTATATAAGCCTGAATTTCTCACAACTGTGTAGGAAGCCGAATGTGGCAGCGTGGTTAATTCCAGCGCTGGAGAGGCCAGTGAGGACGTTGAGGCTTTGTTTAGTGCAATTAGTAGCTCCAGATTCACTGAGCGGCCTGCCTCAAAAAGTCAATAAACAAATAAGTGGCTTCCGATGGACGTGACACCCAACGTTGATCACTGCCCTTCGCAGAAACAGACAAGTGCGCACGTGTCCACAGTAAGAGGGACAGGGAGACTTAACATACTGAGAGGCAACATTCTGTCTTAGAGTCTCCAAATGACCATGGCCTGTGGTCACTTCGATTTGGGCTTTCTTGGTACTACTTTCTGACCTCCAGAGCATGCAAAAATAAATTTTCACTTTTTTAAATCTCCCGAGTTCACACCAATGTGCTACAGCAGCCTCAGAAAGCAGCCCCTTCCGCTTAATGCTATCATCAAGTGGCCCCACTGAAGGCAGCATAGTGCATTTCCCTCTGTTTAGTGGGGAAAAGAGGAAGGGTTGAGCCACATGACTGTGTGACTTAGACCAGCTTGTCTATTCTCCACCTGGAAGTCCTTTCACTAGATAGCCCAACCTTTTCCTAGACATGAAGCAACACAGGATGCTCCGATGGCTCAGAGATGCTTCACTGATCAGTGTGGCTGAGGGACACATTGTGGTAGGAACTGTGGGTGCTTCGGAAAAAACATAGATGGTTAAAGGATGAGAACATGACCAGTGTGCCAGCTACAGTCCAGGGGCCTTACTCTCAGTTTTCACGCTGGCCATTTATGACCTTCTAGACTTTCGATGCTATTCAGCCTGTGGGCCTTCATGGCGAGATGCGAGCCTTGCTATCTCAAGAACACTATATCAGGTCTCCTCTCAATGAGTCACGTTTTTTATGTGCAAAGTAGCTGCCTACGTGATGACATGCCCAAAAAATTAGATGGATGAGGTAGCACAGGCTCCCAGCCCTCTCCTGCTGCAGGCCTGTGCTGTAGGCATCATGGCCTTGACATCAGGGATGCTGTTACCAACTTCTCACACCACCAATTGGGTCTTTGTGATCCCTGACTTACTCAACAATCCCTCTGCTGCTGAGACCTAGGCACAGTACTGTGGAGATATTTAAAAAAAAAAAAAAAAAAAAAAAAAAAAAAAAAAAAGGACTCCGTCTCTCGCTCAGAGAACTCTCAGATGTGTCTGGAAAATAGCCAGAGAGCTGGCATGGTTGACGTGTGATTAGCCAGGTATGGCAGTGACGGTCACATGCTGTGCCTTATGTCTGAACAGTGGAACATAATGTTTAGTGCACAGGGCTGATCTCTCCCTTACAGCGGCATTCTGAGAAACAGTAGTGATTTCATTGGAACTCAGAATTCAGAACCCTCTGGTATTCCTGTTTTCTACAGCACTTTGGGCTTCAAAGTAGTTTTTGTTACCGTTTTCTGTATAGGATCAGCTTATATAATGTTACTCTAAAATCACACGTATATAAATTTTTACATGGCTTGCTTATTTTGAGGCATGATTTTACTTGGTCATTTTGTAAATTTGACTGTGAATGAAAAATGAGAGTTACATCTCACAGTTCTTGTGATCCTTTTAACATTATAGTACTAGATTCGGAAATCATCTTTCTAGTTAAATAAAATGAACCCTTCTATTCCCTACCTCCCTCTAGAAATTATATGGTTGCTTATAGGCACATCTAAGGTTGGGAAGTCCTCTTGTGAGTTGTAGGAAGGAAACCCATGTCTACTAAGAGTAGTTAGCACCTAAAATGGGTCTTTCCAGTGGTCTAGAATGGTGGCTTTTGAATTCTTTGTTAAACTTTATAAGCTGAAGTATGTCAGTCAAGTTGGCCAAAAGATGTATTGCTCTCTCACTCAGTTGCCAGGGGAGAAGTAAGACAAAGGTCTTTAGTGTAGAAAACTTCAAGCCACTGAGTTAGGGCATAAATGTTACATGAGTGGCGTCACCAGTGGATATCAGATTCTGGAGAAGGATTTGAACCTGACTCTGAGGGATGTCTAGGGAAAAGTAAAAAGGAGAAGAGAGCATCCTTGGGGATGAAGAGGAGAACAGAAATGAGAGGACTGCTGGCAGCATGTTGAGGGAGAGAGAACAAGCCACATCTTGAGAAGCTTTCATAATGCTGCAGGAGAGTAGAGGGGGGCCCCCATAGAAACGGAAGATTGAGATTAGTCTACGTACTGCCTCATGTGCCATTTTTTTTTTTAAGCTTAGGGAGAGCCTGAAAGTTTTTAATCTTGAAAATGCAGAGAGCGGCATGATAGCCCACCAGGATATTTGCACTGGAGAAACTTGGTGTAGTAGATGGAGTGGAAAAGAAATGCGCAGAAGAACCCTGAGAATGGACAAAGAAACCATGAGAAGGGAAGTGAGGACCACAGAAGGTACCAGGAAACAATAGTAGGACCCATTGGACGATGGAATTATTGCCTGGGAGAATTGTGACATCCAAATAGAAGAGATTAAAATCAGTTTTAAAGATGGATAATGGTTTCTCTTTGAGTGATGTCAGTCCCGTGTCTGGTCAGGCCAAGAGGAAATGTACTGGCACACACCACCTGAGCTGGGGGTGGTGTTCGAAGACGGATGAGGGTAGGGAGGCATCAACAGAGATCTGTTGGCTTATTTAAAATGGTGGGTCAAGAGGCACATGCTCCACAAAACCTGTGCTACTCCATTGTCTCATGGTTTAGATGTGGAATCTGGAAAAACAGGTACCAGGAACAGGTATTAACTGGAGGACCAGCAGAAGTGTGTTCAGCTGTACCCAGCGCTAAGAAGGCTTGAGTCTAGTTACAGGGAAGTAAGTCCAATGCTCTGACCAGAGCTCTAACTGTGGCCTCTACCTTCTAGATACCCCTGGACACATCCCAGGGCTTGGGAAGGATCCCTGGTTGTGGATAGAGACACTTTAATTATTTGTATTTTATACTATTACAGTTGAACTACCCTGGGTCATGTGGCTTTGAGGGTCGTTAACACATTGTGTTGACTTGACTTTAAGAACCTTCCCATACCCGAGGTATGGGGCTTCCAGGCAATAATCTAATCACTTGGTTGGCACTCTCCAGACAATGCCGAAGAATATCTTTGGGCTTTGTGAGAAACGATTGTTAAAACTCATCCAACCCTGCAGCGAGCAAAGCCGCTGAGAGTGTGAGCATGTGTCTGTTTAGGCAGCATTCAGCTCAGGACAGCCTGCAGATTATGAACATGGGCGGGTTGCTGTTCATTGTACAGCACACTTCGGAGTGCTGTCCTCTTTAATTTGTCAAGGGTAAATCATTGTCACACATTGTGATGGTGGTGGAGGGGTGTGTGTGTGTGTGTGTGTGTGTGTGTGTGTGTGTGTGTGTGTGTGTGTGTGTGTAGAAGTCATTTGAGGAGAAAAATGCCTCCTTGACTTCAAGATGCTTGCTGGGTGTGAGATTCTATTTAGATACAAAAAAACAATTTCATCACTTCTGAACCACATCTGGGTAGCCAGATGTAAGGGACTAGCTCGTCAGATACACATCTGGCACAGGTCAGTGCCCTGTGTGCCAAGGCTGCCCTGGTAGCTATAGCCAGCTGCAGCACAATGCATGACTGAGTTGTATTTAAATCTTAAGCCCACAAAAATATACGTATCATATCAATTTGGTTAAAATAGAGGTGCTCAAGGACTTGAATTTTTGTGCAGTGTATTTTTTACATTTGACACTGGAGTAAGATTCCTAATGTGAATATTTCACTGAGAGTCTCTGATGCTCAGGGCCACAGCAAAACCCAACTGATCTCTCTAGTGAAAGAGAACACTTTGGTTTTGGAGCATTGTTATTCTCTCTCTCTCTCTCTCTCTCTCTCTCTCTCTCTCTCTCTCTCTCTCTCTCTCTCTCTCTCTCTCTCTCTCTTTCCCTTTTTTGGTTTTGCAAGACAGAGTTTCTCTGTGCAGCCTTGGCTGTCCTGGACTCACTTTGTAGACCAGGCTGGCCTCGAACTCACAGAGATCCACTTGCCTCTGACTCCCAAGTACTGGGATTAAAGGCGTGCACCACCACCGCCCAGCTATTTTCTCTTTTTTTTTTTAAGGATAAAGTGTCAGATTGTGAAGTCAGATGGCCTAGAGCTTACAATCTAGGCCTGGCTGGCCTTGGAACTCCTGCCTGCCTCGGTCTCCCAAGTACTGGGATTAAAGGCATACACTACCACACCAGGCCTTCCATGTCTTCTTGATTTGGAATTTATAAGAAATGTTTGTGTTAATGAGTAATGACCTTAGCCAGTCATCAGAAAACATGACGGCATCACATGCCATAGCCCTTGTTACACGGCACACTGAAGAATCTGAGTTCTCTGTTCCTCTCTAAAAATGTTGCTTTTCATCAGTGACTTGAGAGAGCTAGAACATAGCAAATTTTATGAACAGTGTGCTTTTCTGTGTCTTCCACATACCACTCTTCTGAGCATGTGTGGTGTGTTCTGGGCTGTTCGGGTGAGTTGAGGAGAAACCTCTGCTGTTGATATTACAAGCAACCCAAGGAATTCTAGCAGACAACAGTGTTTCTCATATAAGGAGAGGGATTGCAAGGTGTGTTTTGCCCAGGCTATTGCTTAGTTGATACTGTTCGGTAGTTTCTCAAGAAACGACAGACCGTACTAACTAGTACTAGGCTGATACTTCAAGATGAATGTACATGAGTGAGGGGTGGGGATGTCATCTGGTTATAAGATTCTTTAAGCCAAATGTTGGGATGTGCAATCTCTCCCATATACCTTATAACATAGAATGTATGGCTTGGGCAAACATTGCTTGTTTTTAGCCTTCCAGATGTAAGTTACATAGAAAATGTAAGAAAATGGTGGAATTTATTGATTTGAGAAATGAAATTATGTGCTAGTGTTATTTTTAATCCTCAGAAGGTAGAAAAAGGGTTTGAGGATACACTTGAATGTGCATACGTCATAAGTTCCTCTTTATTCTTAAGGACTGCTGAGGCTCGGTGCTTCCCTTTGGTTGCCTGCCGTTCTGATGCATCCACAGAGAACTCCACGTTGAGAAGGGTTCTGAGGCTCCATTTTAGATTCTGTGGTAAAAACTGTTTTGTTTTGTTTTGTTTTGTTTTCCAACTCCACAGAGTTTACGGTGGTAATGGCCCAGGAGAGAGTGAGTCCTTACATCCCTGTGCAGCACCTGCTCTGTAGACTGTCTTCCCAGATCAGGCCTGGGATGCCCATGCAGAACCTGTTATCAGTGATAAACGTCAGATTGTATTTTCGTGGATGTTGTAGAAATCATTTCCACTTCCCTTGCGTACAGGGCATATGTCCATCACTCCGTGAATTAATTTGTGTGGTTAAGAGGGAATGCAGACGAGGGCCAGGCTGATTTTTTTTCCCCCCTCCTCGTTGAAATCTGGGGTTTCAGTTCTCCAGAGAGACTCTCTGACCCACTTAGATTCTGAGGACTGCTGAGTGGCACGGCTCCCAGAGATGCGCGAAGCACTCCACGGCTCTGCCAAGATCAATTTGGCTCCATAATTGTGAAGTCCTTTCCAGTTCAGACTCTTCCTCACATTACCAGCTCCAATGCAAACCCCATGAAAAGCCCAACGAGGTTGTTCTTGCTGTTTGTTTATTTGAACTCTGCCCCGTCCTTTGTTTGTGGCTTTCGTTCCAGGCAGCCTGCCAAGGGACTTGAGGCTTCAACTTGGAGAGGCTAGAACAGGTGGAGTTATGTCGTGGTGGTATCTCCATCACAAAGATGAGGAAGCGGCTTTTTACGAGGAGGAAATAACTTGTGAAAAGAGTTTTATGGCATATCGAGTCTCTTCTTGATGACCTATTATCCTTCCTCTGAGTGCCACCAGGCATCTCCATCCAAGGGACATGGTCAAATATGGGGCATCAGAGTTTGTGTGAAAGTCAGATCTCCTTCTCCACTTAACGATGGAGAATGTCCTGTCCTCGATACCCTATGAGCATATACAGGGGGAGGAGGTCTTCCTAAGTCACAGACATAGGGGAGGGAAATGGGGGGGAAGCGGGAGGGAGGGAGGAATGGGAGAATACAAGGGATGGGCTAACAACTGAGATGTAATTTATATAAATTAATAATAAAAAAAAAAGAGTTTTATGAACTGGGAAGTGGCAAGGCCAGGGCCTGGTCCACACTGTGTGACCTTGCACAGTTGTAGCTTTTGGTTGGTGACACATTCCACAACACCAGCCATATCCCATTCCAAACTATGGGTGTATGTTTGTGAAAGCACACACCGGCCTCCATTGTCTCCATCTTCTTCTGGGTCAGGAGACTGAAATGGATTCTACTGAGGACTCAATAAAGTATCTCCCTTGCCTGAAGGGTTGCTTAACAATGCACTTGAGTGATGTCAATTGGTCTGGGCACTGTTACCTGTATTGCATGGTCATGAAAGAGTAGTTGAGGGTGACAGGAAATTTCTATTATTTATCAAGGTGAGTACATCTAAAGACATCATGGCAAGCAAGTGGGATCTCCTGTTGGTAGTCAGGGAGTCCTTAAAAAAAAAAAAAAATGACATCAATAAAAATCACTTGAAGAGCTGACATTTAGAAAGGAAACCTGTGTTCCCCTTGAGACTGTCATCTGGCAGGGAAGCCTGTCCCTGGTCTGTCTTGGCATAGTAGCAGGTCTTTCTTTGATAGCCTCTGTTCTCGCTGGCTGGCATTTTGGCGGCAGATACCATCACATCAGCTAATGCACTCTGCCTCCTGTAGGTGCTGATTTGACTGCAGTTATGTTAGCTCGGTTTTTTTGTTTGTTGTTTTTTTTTTTTTTTTTTTTTTCCGTCATTAAAGCACCTATCTGCGATTTGTTCAAAGGGGGTCCCCTGCCTACAACCACTATTGGAGCCCTGTGCCCTTTCACTGGAGATTAATTTGCCCAACTCCACAGAGTTCCCTGTCTAGTTAGATTTCTTTTTAATGTTGTCAATCTAAAGTCCAGTAAAATATGTGGCGACGAATGCTATCCCATTCTTCAGAGAGTTAGGGGTTTCATTTAGCACACAGAATTTGGGTAGCGTTTTTTCTTCAATGTGCTCAGCCGTGCCTTTTGCTTTGACCATGAGGCTGGAATCATTGCATAGGGAAGGATACGCAGTGCAGTGGTGCAGTCTTGCAGCTACTAGGCAGTGCGTCATGGGCCCCACGTACCTGCATGTAGCTTCTTCAGCAAACGGCTTTGGATGGATGTCTGTGGTTAATATCTTGTGCATAAGATCCGTGGTTAAAAACCCCAAGGTGTAGATTTTTCCTAGGAGGGATTAGTCATTGTCAATCAGTCATCTCTGAGGTCTTTTTAATTTTTCCATGCTTACAGATAGCCGTATTTGACTTCATCTTATTGGCCTTGCTTTTACGGAAGCTGGAATGGAAGGGGCTGTCTTAGAGGTGAATTGAAGGTTATTCAGCAGTCTAGGGCTCCTCGCTCAGACCTTTTGAATAATCTTTCATTTTCATTTGCAAGAAACATTCTCCCACCCTCACCCTGAGACAGGCTGCATCCAGGTCTCCTCCTCCTCCTCCTCCTCCTCCTCCTCCCCCTCCTTCTCCCCCTCCTCCTTCTCCCCCTCCTCCCCCTCACCCTCTTCCCCCTCCTCTTCCTCCCCCTCTTCCTCCTCCTCCCCCTCCTCTTTCTCCCCCTTCCCCTCTTCCTCTTCCTCCCCCTCCTCTTTTTCCCCCTCCTCCTCCTCTTCCTCCTCCTCCTCTTCCTCCTCCCCCCTTCTCCCTTCTCACTTCTTCCTTCTTCAAGACAGAGTTTTTTTGTGTAGACATGACTGTCCTAGACTCACTTCATAGACCAGGCTGGCCTGGAATTCACAGAGATCCACCTGCCTCTGCCTCCCTGAGTGCTGGGACTAAAGGTGTGCAACACCACACACAGCTTGTATCCAGGTTTCTTTTCTTTTTCTTTCTTTCTTTTCTTTTCTTTCTTTCTTTTTTTTTTTTTTTTTTTTTTTTTTTTTTTTTGTTTTTTTTTTGGTTTTTTTTTTGGTTTTTTTGAGACAGAGTTTCTCTGTGTTAGCCTTGGCCATCCTGGACTCACTTTGTAGACCAGGCTGGCCTTGAACTCACAGCCATCTACCTGCCTCTGCCTCCTGAGTGCTGGGAGTATCCAGGTTTCTCAAAGGTGCCTTTCACAATAATCATCCTTCTCCAGACAGGATATGGGCAGGCAGTCATTAACGGTCACACTCCCTTCTTGGATGGCCTACCAAAATCGGAAAGCTACTGTAAAACCTAATGACTTCTCGGCATGATGCTTTGAACCAGGAATGTTTGGGGTGAGGGCTGATAGGTCACACTGAGAATGTCATTTAACAGCTTTTCACGTGCTGACCTTGCCTTTCCAGAAGCAAAATAGAAATGGCAGAATGATCAATCTAAAAAGCCATGTCCTTTTAGGAAAGGACCTTTTGCTGCTCTTTTGAGGGGCACCATCTTGGGGATGTCACTGTAAAGACCAGATCACCCGACACACCGGCAGAATCAGGTTTAGAAGAGTGAGTCCCAGCAGGACTCTGGAGTTTTAAGTGAGGAAAGTCTGTGTTAAGGGTGGAGTGAGAAGACAACACGAAAGGGAAGCTTGAGCTTTCCCACACTCAAGGTGCTTTGTGACAGGGTGGCCTCGTGTGTCAACATCAGGGAATCTTTCACTGAGTGTAGCAGAGAAAGGTGTTTTCCCTCACATCAATCCAACTTGGGAGATATTCTGTTAGTAAGATATATTCCTTCCTTAAGGAATAATCAAGTATTGTATGTACTAACAATGCAACTTTAAAGAAAGTAAAACAAAATTCTGTATGTTTATACAAACTGGTAGTCCAAACTACACACCGCAGCCATCCACAGCAACAAAAGGGCACACGCTTCCATCAGTTGTCTCAGTTCTCTGGGTCTGGTCTGTTTGACATCACCATTTTCTTTTAAAATTCATCTTTGTGTTATATGTATGGCTGCTTTGCCTGTGTGTATATCTGTGCACCACATACACAAAGTGCCTTGTACATGAGGACTGTGGATCTCCCAGAACCAGAATCACAGACCACCATGCCACCAAGTTGGTGCTGGGAATCGAACCCAGGTCAGCCGGAAGAGTAGCCAGAGCTCTTAGGCATTGAGCCATTACCCTAACCCACTGTTTTCTTTTAAAGATTTATTTATTTGTTATGTTTATAATGTTTTGCCTGCGTGTACACCTACACACCAGAAGATCTCAGTATAGATGGTTGTGGGCCACCATGTAGTTTCTGGGAATTGAACTCAGGACCTTTGGAAGAGCAGCCAGTGCTCTTAATCTCTGAGCCATCTCTCCAGCCCAGCCCACTGTTTTCTACATAGTTGTTTCCGTCCTTGACAGCATCAGCCCCTCCCCACCCTCTTTTTCCCTTTGCGTGTCTTCTCTCCTTTCTTAGGCCAGGGCTTTGGCTTTGGGGGAACATGGTTAGCAGACAACCATGTACCTTGATTTTATCTCTTTTACCATCACCTTTAGCCCATACCAGCTTCATCCTTATTTCTTCCTCACATGTGGTTTGGTTACTGGCTGCTTAATTATTTGTTTTAAAAGGCATAGAGCTATTTACATAGTCCCTCTGAGGTGTGTGTGTGTGTCTGTGTCTGTGTTTCTATGTGTATCTGTGTGAGAGAAAAACTTGCAGAAGTCAGCTCTCGCCACCTTGTGTGTCCCTGGGATCGAACTCTGCTCGTCAGATTTGGCAGCATGTGCCTTCCCCTTCAGAGCCATCTCACCAGCCCTTGAGGCCCCAGCTGTTGCATCAGGGTAACAGAGGAGTAAATGTCAGGTACACAGAGATGATGAGTGACTAATCACTATAATGCCAATGAAAAGGGCAAGGGAGGCTTTGGATATTTCTCTTGCATCATATTTTGATTCCTTGGCAGAAGGAATGTTTTTATTGTGCGCATACTGCGAAATGTTATGCAAGATGGAAATCCCAGGAAAATACAAAGGTATTTCCTATAATATTAGCTAATGGAGTTATAGCATAAAATATAATTTATATATATGAAAATATGATTCATATATGTGTATATACACACACTCACATATATATACACGTATATATGTTGTGTACATATGTATATGTATATACATACATATATGTGTTCTGTATATGTATATATGTGTGTATATATATACACACACACATACATACATGAGCAAAGAAGCAGGAAAGGAGTAGTCCTGGACCACACATCTTCAGCTTTTTGTTGAATGTGTTGAAGGATGCCACAGGAAGCTGTGCATGTAGCCTGAAAGTCACACAGCCTTCACTTCAACAGGTGATTTTGAGCATCTACTAGCAACCAAGGACCCTGTCCCAAATGGAATAGAGAACGTCTGTCTGCCCCTGTGAAACTTACATCGTAGTGGGCACAGAGACTGAGGTTCGGGATGTGCCATAGGCGTGCCAGTGACAGCAGTATGAGGAAAAATACAGCAGCTAGAGAGATTTCAGTTTCTGAGAACTGGAGACATGTGAGGTAGAACTAATGTCAATGCGGTTGTAAGGGGCCTTTAGAATAGGCAAGTGAGCAAGGCCCACCTTGATTAAGATGTGGACAGATGAAATAGGACAGAAATGTGTGTGATAAGAGATGGGGTATTGGCGGAACTAAGGCCGGATTGGTTTCCAAGTGTGAAGCCACTTTTTCTATATCATCGAGGTGGAAAAAAGATGAGCTGTGAGTTCAAGGATAGAACCAAAGACTCCAGCAGGTTGTACAGCAGCTGTGAATGCCTCAGCTTCCTTTATTCCTTGTATCCTCTCTACCTCTGAAAAAGACTTGAAGTCGCCTATACATAGACATACGCTGTTGAACTGCTTACTCGTCCTACCAACACACACCGATTGCCAATAATGACCCAACGGTAGAGCCCAGGCTGCCCATGACCCTTCCCTCAGGGAAGACAAACAGGAAAGCAGTTCGCTCTAATATAATAACAGACCGGGAGAGAGAGAGAGAATGAATTCTGTGTGATTCAGTTTCCACAGGATGTAGATGGGTGAAAGTTGCTGATTGGGAAGAGATGAGGTACTAAGAGGGGAAGCAGAGGGCAGAGCAGGGACAGATGTGAGCACAGCTGTGGGCACAAGCTAGGAAATCAGTGCTCTTGGGAGCACCTGGTGGAGAGATGCTCTAAAGCTCTTCCTGCTCAGGCTAGAGAAGGAAACAGACCGGCTGGGAGCTTTATGCTGCAGGCAGTAGAGAACCCTAGGCTTTAGATGGATACGTAATTGATCTTTATTGTTGAAGAAAAAGTATGACCTTGCAGATCAGCCAGCCTTTCCCATTTAATTTTTCCGCTCTGTGCCCAAATAGTTCTGAGGTGAACTGTCACCACATCACATAAATTGCTTCTAGAGCTCACGGTCTTCCCTTTCCAATACTGTCTATGTTTTGTTCCACCGAAATATGCCTGTGCATACGTGCACTCTCTTACGCATCTCACAGTGTCTTCAGTGAGCATGAGATTATATGGAGATTATATGTTATATCTTTGATGGCACTGTGTGAGAGCATTCAGAAATGTTGGGGGCCGCCCTTTCTCAAAGTAAAAGGTGCATACATGTCTGGGTGAAGTTTATGTAAAAAAAAAAAGCAAGAGAGCCTTAGTTAGGAAGGTCTTATTTATCTTGAAGGTGCCAAATGTTAGGCTTTGGGTGATTTACTTTTACAGTGAATTTAGTGGACATTCCTTCCTCCATGAGCAGCATGTGATCACATACAATGCACTTTTCAAATCAGAACCTTCTAGAGGCATCAGACACTGGTGTGGCTGAAATGGTTCAGCATGTAAAATGCTAAAAATAAATAAATAAATAACTTCAATAACTCTTAAAGAAAGCCCAACTCCCTTTGTAATATATTCCTAATGTAGCAAAACCATAGTGAAAAAGTGAGTTCCTTCCTTCCTTCCTTCTTTCCTTCCTTTCCCTCTTGTTTGCCACCTCATAGCTCTAGGAAGTTAATGGTTTAAGGAAAATGCTCAAGCCCAGCAGATCATGTCAAATATTAGGTTTGGTAGGATTAATATTTTACTGCGGAGTGACAGTAGGCGCGCGCTGTCCTAGTTTTAAGGATGATTATGTAAACTAATGAGCCTCATCCATTACAAAAACTTAGAGAAGCAAAAAGCTATTTATCATGTGGATTGCTTGCCTGTGCTTGGAGGACACTGAAGTTAAGTATTAAGCTCTCACAATGAGGTTGCATTTAATTAAAGTTGCTCTTTCTGTGCCACTGGGGTTCATAATACGTGACACTGTGGACATGTTTAATACTGCTTTATTTTGCAAAAACTCAGTGCTTTGTTTTCCTTTGCCTTGCCCCCACTGGCTCCACATTGACTCTCATTTAAGTTTACCACCCTCTGAGTTATTTCCTTTACAATAATTCTCAAGAATCAGTAGGGTGGTGGCAATGTAATTCTTTACCTCAGCCACTAGAGGGAAGTGACTCTAGTATTTATTCTGGGGAAGGACAAGAGACCAATTAGCTCTGACTCTGTCCCTGCTCATTGAAGAGTTTGTCCTTTGCCTTGGGATCGCCTCTGTATCTCTCCTGAAGAGAATCACAAGGAGGAAGGAGTGGAATTAAAGATGTTGGTCTAGGATGTGAAATGCAAGGTCTACCTATTTTCTTCAAGATAGCTCCTAGGGCTGGAGAGATGGCTCAGTGGTTAAGAGCACTGGCTGCTCTTCCAGAGGTCCTGAGTTCAATTCCCAGCAACCACAACCATCTATAATGAGATCTGATGCCCTCTTCTGGCATGCAAGTGTACATGCAGATAGAGCATTCATACACGAAAGAAAGAAAGAGAGAGAGAGAGAGAGAAAGAAAGAAAGAAAGAAAGGACAAGACAAGACAGCTCCTAATGGATTCTTCCCACCCTCCTGTCCTAAGACACTATGACCAAGGCAACTTACAGAAGAAAGAGTTTATTGGGGCTTATGCTTCCCGAGGGCTAGAGTCCATGACCATCACACTGGAGAACATTGTAGCAGGCAGGGAGGCAGGCAGGCATGGAGGTGGGGTAGTAGCTAGGTGCTTACATTATTAATTGAAAATAGGAAGCAAAAGCTAGCTTACTGGGAATGGGGAGGGCTTTTGTATCCCTCAGGGGCATACGTCCACCGATAAGGCCACACCTCCTGATCCTTCCCCAACAGTTCTACTAACTGGGGACCACACACTCAAAAGTTTCTGATTTTGCTTTTTGTTTTTGTTTTTGTTTTTTGAGACAGGGTTTCTCTGTGTAGCCTTGGCTGTCCTGGACTTGCTTTGTAGACCAGGCTGGCACATCAGTCCGCCTGCCTCTGCCTCCCGAGTGCTGGGGGTAGAGGCGTGCACCACAACGCCTGGCCACACACTCAAATGTATGAGTTTATGGAGGCCATTCTGTTTCAAATCAGCCTTCTAGAGCCCTTCTGTCTGTTAGGGGTCTTGTGACTCCCACTTCCAGAATATGAAGCACTGTCCTAAATACTTACGGTATTAACAAAACGCTAGTTGCAGCCTGCGAGATAAGCACCGTTATTCCTATTTTATAGAATTAGGAAAGTAGGGTGCGTGGGGTTTAAGAAACATCCCCAAGGTCACTGAACTCCTGAGTTCTGCCACTGTCAGGCTGTTGTTATGAACCCGAACGAGGGCTCCAGCAGCTGTGCCCTTCCCTGTGGTACTGTTCAACGCTGCCTCCCTTCACACCAGTTCCTCAAGCATAAAAAGACGTTTGACGTCCACAGAAGTGTTACATTTACAAACAGTTTTCATCTTGTATCTTTGCAGTCTTCCAAGTATGTGTGAGGATTGCTGAGATGTAAAGTAATGTGTATATATATATATACACACACACATATATTTATATGTTAAATATAACACACTTTACGGGGAACCAAAAAAAAAAAAAAAAAAAAAAAAAAAAAAAGGTTTGATGTGGGATGTTGGTGTACTGTGATACCTTTGAGAGGATGTCAGGTGAGACTGCCAAAGGTCAAAACTGTAGGATTTTCATGTTTGTTTGTTTTTTAAAGATTTATTTATTAATACATTTATGGTTCTCTACCTGCATGTCAGAAGAGGGAGTTAGATGGCATTATTGATGGTTGTAAGCCACTGTGTGGTTGCTGGGAATTGAACTCAGGACCTCTGGAAGAGCAAGCGGAGCCCTTAACCTCTGAGCCATCTCTCCAGCCCCAGATCTCCATGCCATGCTATGCTTTCTCTCAGATTCTCTGGGCACACCTGAACTGCATCTGCCTCCTCACACATCCCTCCCTGCTCCTTACTGTCCTTGTAGGAAATCAGCTCTTATCCTCAGACCTGATGATTTGGTGCTCTCACTGTTTCAGTCTAGGCTTCCACGTCCCTCAGTGAATGTCAACAGTTGGGCATCCTTGGCATCTGGGACCAGAAACACAACCTCAGCACAGGTGTCACAGCCTGTGGTCTGTGGGAATGGAGGTATCATCTTAGAGTGGAACAGGGGTTTGATGAAAATCCCCTTCAGCACATAGGTGTAGTCCCAAGACCATCTTGTTTCATATGGTGAAACATTATTTATTTTCTTCTCTGGCCTTCTAAAACCAGTTTCCTTAAATAATAGAAATTCAGTTTTTAATAAACTTTTTCAGAGCCTTCCCAAGCTTATAATAAAAAACACTAAACCATTTTTTTCAACCAAGGGGACAAACATTTTTTATAAGTAAATTAACATGATGGATGCTCTTAGTTACGATGAAAGGAATTTTCTAGGCTCTCTCAAATCTCTATTCTAAATATTTTTTTCATGTCTTATTTTTATCAATTTGGAAAAAAAATTTTTTGATCAGTGCCAGGATATTTGGAGAGTGCGTACATGTGAAACTAGCTAAGAAATTTGCCTTTGTAGTTTGACTCTTGCCACACTCAGCCCTGTTGCAGGGAGAGACAGAAAGTAAAACTGAGACTCACAATATGCTGATTGTTGACAGCTCTCTTGGAGGATTCAAAGTGGCCAGGACCAAGAGTGGTTCATATACTGACATTTATAGATGGTAGGTAGATTTTTACTCACACTGTACTTACTCTCTTTAATCCAAAAATAAAATAATAAAATAATGACCTCTTCTAAAACAGTTGTATATGTCCTTAGAAGCTGTCAAGGTCTTTTTAAAATCTGTTTATATTTGTTTATTATGTCAGCTTCACATTGAGAATTCAAGAGCCATATGGCCGTTCTATGCCACTTTATCTCAGTTGATGATAAAAGTGACTGGCCATATTTATTTTATTTTTTGAAAATATCTATTTGTGTGTGTGTGTGTGTGTGTGTGTGTGTGTGTGTGTGTGTGTGTGTGTGTGTGTGTGTTTTCTCTGCCTGTATTTCTCTGTCTGTGCATGCCCAAGAATGGTTGTGAGCCATTGTGCGGGTCCTGGGAACTGAACCTGGGTCCCCTCAAGACCAGCAAGTGTCCCTAGCTGCTGAGCCACCTCTCAAGCCCCCAGGGCCTGAATCTCTGCGAGTCATTCTCATGAGTCGCTCGGCTGGACTTGGAGACTTGCAGGTGGGAATACATTCCAGAATATTTTCAGATCTGACAAGTTGATTAGATGTCATCTGAGAAAGAATAGCATTTTATGAATTTAGTTTCATCCTGAAGTTTTGACCCTTTGGCTAAAAAAATAAAATATGAGCAAAGTTCAGATTTGTTTCAGTGGTAGTACAGTGTAGCTGTGAGATATGGGGCGAGTTTGCCTCCTCCACTTAAGCAATTCTGCCCTGGTTTGTCCCCAGGGACCTGTGGCTTGGGGGAGAAGGGGTGTTAGAAGACCTCAGGACTGACACGGCCTTCTGTTGATTATTGTACAGCTACTAAACACCTGCTAGGACTGTAGAGATGGTTCAGTGATGAAGGACCCATGATGCTCTTGTGCAGGACGTGGCTTTGGTTCCCAGCATCCATCCCAGGCATCTCCCAAATCACTCCAGCTTGAGGGATCTGAGTCTTCCTTGTGGTCTCTGCACTCACTTACACAAGCCCACGTGTAGATCCCTGTATGCATATAATTTTTAAAAAATTATACTTTTTTTTTTTTTTTAAGGAGAAAAAGATAAAACTGGCTGTCTTTTTTTGTTGTTGGTTTGGCTTTTTTTTTGTTTTTTTGTTTTTTGTTTTTTGCCTGTGTACTCTTTCTGTTCATCTATTTATTGTTTCCACATTTGGTGTTGTCTGCTTCCCTTGAGAACGTCACATTGAAACAAGTCTGGGACGTACGGCATAGCTTACATTTATACAATGCCTCAAAACCTGCTTTGACCTTTCTCAAAACTGACCTTATTTGCATATTTGTATACAAAATGATGGGTGTGACCCATTGGGGACATGCAGGTGGGTGGGGATCAGGTCCACCCAGAAGGGATCAAGTCCCTTCACTCCTCTTTTTTCTGATTTGGGGGCTGAGATGGGTCTCTGTCATACACACCTGGCTTGGCTTTCTGGTAAAACTAAAAGCAACTAATAGTCCATCTTTTTAGGTTTGGTTTGAGTCTGTCCCCAAAGAGTCACATGTTAGAAGCCCAGGGTGATGCTGAGAGATGTTGGGACTGCTCAGAGGCCTCCAGAAAGTGTTACTATGGTTCTCACGTTCACTCATGTGAGAATGTGTTCCGAGGAGAGCAAGCTCGGCCTGACTTTCTGTTTCGACATACTGTGATGTCACCAGAACTGAGCAGAAGCTGATACCAACCTTCGGAGCCTCCTGTGCAGGGAGCCAAGCAACCTCTTTTCTTCATAAAGTGACTGCCCTTGAGTGTTTCATTATAGGAACACAGCAGGCTAACACAGTGTTCTGCTGGCCCATAGCAGCTCACTGAAGAAGCTCAAGGCCGTTTCCGTGGCTGAATTACTGGATGGATCTTTTGAAGCCAGGTGTTCTACAGTGGAGTTTTTAAGGCCGCACTGCTAGGCACTTGCTAGTATAAATAAGTAAAAGAAATTATTCTTTGGAAACGGACAGAAAGGACTTTAACAGTAATGTCTAATATCATTCTAAGTCCCTGCGCAAGGGTGACACACAAATTTGTGAAGTAGTCCATATTTTTATGATTGGGATGTAAAATAAATAACAAATTAAAAGAAAACAAGGTTGTAAATGATGATTATCTTTTAATTTCTGGCAAATTAAAGTTTGGCTTTTTGAGCAGGTAGAAGTTGCCCACATACACCTGGAGAAAACCTGGGCCTGCTTACCCTCCTGTGGGGTTTTCACCAAACAGTATTATTTGGAAGTAGCCGGAATTGCTTCAAGAAAGATGAGTTGGTATTCAGGTTCACTGGTGGCATCATGGGATAAACACTAGAATTTTTTTTTTCTTTTGGAGACAGAGTCTAACTATGTAGCCCCGGCTGTCCTGGAACTTACTATGTAGACCAGGATGGCCTCTAACTCACAGAGATCCCACCTGTCTCTGCCTCTGCCTCTGGAGTGTCAAGATTAAAGGCATGTGCCACCATACTTGGCTAGGAAACAATTTCTTAAAACTGTTTTTAAGATTTATGAAACCGTATCAAGAATAAAATAGCTAAATTTTCTAGTTTTCTGTGAATCCCCCAGGTCTTTTTCTGCATGCACATATGACTATTATTGCAAGCATAACACAAGCCTTTTCCTTTCAAGGAACAGGTTGTCATGCTACGTGCAGCATTGCTTCGCAAAAGCTGTTTATTTTTGGTGACTGCATAGTCAGCAAATAAATCTTCTCCCCTTGGTGACTGGGTAAACAGTGTCTACATCACTGACGAGCAACCTCTCTGTGTTCTGCACCTTTATGCCCTTGGTCCAGAGGAGAGGCATGGGGAGATGGAGTGAAGGCCCACCACCACCACCATCACCTGTTGGGAAGCTTGTTTGCAGATGCTTAAGCATCTCTCACTGAGTTCAGACTCTGTGGTGGTGAGTGGACTTTCCCCATCACCAAAAGCCTGTATTTGTCTCTCAAACTTCCAGTTCTAAAACACGCCCCTAGGGGATGGTTCACATCTTCAGCGTGATCAACGGAAGCATTGCTTCTTAGTTACAACTTCGGGTAAAGATGGCTAATTTTGGAGTAAGAACAAAAAGATGCAGGAATGGCCATTCTCTGGAGGAGGCAGTGTGACAGGAGAGGATGCCTACAACAGTGCCCAAGTGCCAGATCTCACTCAGGTCAGGCAACTAGTCTGCTTGCCTTTGCAACTTCTCTTAAAATGGAATGGAAGAATTTATAATGGAAACTGACCCAATGCGAGCCAGAAGGCCTGGGCTGTAAGTCGCAGCCAGAGGCTTGTAACCTTGAGCACTATTGATGTGGTACCTTGAATTCTCATCTGTTCTCTTTTGGAGTTGTACACATTGATTGTGTTCCCAGCAAGATTGAGTTTCCAACCTCAGAAAAAGGTCACTCTGCCCAAGCTCCTGTTTTTATTCACCCTTTCAGGAGACAAAATAAAACTATATTCCATCCATTCTTATTGTAGAGGAGAGCTAAAAAGCTAATAGAAATTTGGAGTTAATTTTTAAAAAATAAACCATTAATGTCTGCCTCAGTGTCATGGGCTTAAATTTGTATTGTCATTTTTGTTATTCATTATGAAGATTATCTATAATGACAGTGCTTAAAAGAAAATTGTCCACAGGGGCAGGAGAGATTAGTCAGTGGTTAAGAGCGTTTCCTGCATTTGTAGAGGACCTGGGTTTGATTCCTGTGCCGGCACAGTGTCTCACACCATTTGTAACTCCAGTTCCAAGGGATCCAATGCTGTCTTCTGGCTTCCATAGGCACTGTATGCACGTGAAACATGGTAGACAGGTGGTGCAGCGGTTAAGAGCACTGGCTGGCCTTTCAAAGGACCCAGACTCAATTCAACATATATAATGGCTCACAACTATCTTTAACTCTAGTTGCCAGGTATCAGACACCCTCCTCTGGCCTCCCCAGGCACTAGGAATGTATGTGGTGCTCAGACATATATACAGTCAAAGTACCTATATGCATAAAGCATATTTTCTCTTTTCTCTTCATTCCTTCCTTCTTTTCATTTTTTTTCCAAGACAGGGTTTCTCTGTGTAGCCTTGGCTGTCCTGGACTCACTTTGTAGACCAGGCTGGCCTTGAACTCACTTTGATCCACCTGCCTCTGCCTCCTTAGTGTTGAGATCAAAGGTGTGTGCCAGCACACCCAGCTGGTAAAATATGTTTTTTCAAAGTGTTATTTTAAAAAAATAATCTTTTTTTTTTTTTAAAGTAAAAGAAAGACAAGCCATTCAGCCAGTTGACAAAAGGCACCATGAGTTTAAAATTGTCCCCTTATGGCTTGTATGTAACAGTTGGAGGAACAGGAAATTAACAGTTCTGTTTTTTTTTTTTTTTTTTTTTTTCTTTCCCAGAAGCTTAGAAAATAATGTGTACATCCATTCATCCTGAGTATCCACTTTGCACTTGAGACATACACAGACGAATAGAATCTGTCCTTGTACTTGGAGAGCTCCAAGCCTAGTGGGGAATCAGACCTGTAAACACATCATCTTGCTGCAGAAGAAAGATTGTTAATCAAGAGGCATGCAATGCATACATTCATTGGGGAGCCTGCAGGAGAACCGCTTATGTGTGCAGGAGAAAGCCAGGCTGACTTTGCTGTAGGGTGACCTTCCAGCTCACCCTTGAAAGATGAACGGAAGTTTCCCGGGCAGAGGAGGTGGAAATTCTAGAAACAGGGAATAGGAGATACAACGCGTGTGCCGGGGCTTTCCTGTGTCTGGGGAGCCAAAAGTAATGTGTATTTCTGACAAGTGCATATTTTATTATTGAAGTCTAAATCACAAGACAGGGACAAGGCAGGACAGATAATGATAGATATCCTAATTTTAAAAATCCCTTCACAAGAGATCTTTATTTTCCTGAGATGGTGCCTCTCAAACTGTACAGAAGTCACCTGATTTTTTGGTATGATGCAGACTTCTGAGCTCCAATCTCAAAATTTGGGGATCATTTGTATTAGTGTTCAGGTGATTCTGCTGCCTTGCCCTCAGGGACCTGGCAACATCTTATGTCATTACCTGCCTCTACTTTCCTGTCTGTCTTTCTCTCTGTCTCTCCCTCCCCTCTCTCTCTCTCCCTCTCTCCCTCCCCCTCTCCAGGCTCTCCTCTCTCCTCCCCCTATAAGCCTTACACCAGATCTGCAGATTTTTTTTTTTTTTTTAACTTAGTATGGAGTGAGTCAGTGGTGGGAGATAGAAACCACCCTGGGAGAAATACTACTGAGGAATAGTGACAAGCTGTTGAAGGTTGTTTCCCGGGTAAGTGATAGGACCACAGGCAGCTGTCACAGCTGGGCAGGTCGGAAGGAACAGTTTCACAATGGTAGTAGGGAGGCTGGGGAGTAAGAAGAAGATTGTGTTCATCCAGATGGGAAGTGACGGGCACTGTTCGGTGAAAGCGAAGAGTCAACCTCTTGTTTTACTTGGGAGGTAGAGGCACATGGATCTCTCTGAGTTGGAGGCCAGTCTGGTCTAGAGAGTGATTTCCAGGACAGACAGGACTACACAAAAAAGCCTGTCGTGAAAACAAACCAACAGCTTATTTGTTCTTCTAATCATTTTATATATTAAGAAACCTTTTTACTTTCTCCCCATTTTCCTGTTACTTTAAGTAGCATTTGCTCTTCCCTTTTCTCATATTTATCATGTACATGTCAACTGGGTTTTCTACTTGATACATTTTTCCTCAATAAATTAATATTCTTTATAGTTTTGTATGTACTTGGTCTCCGAAGAGCCACTAACGGGGAAAGTCCTTATTTCACTGTAATTTCTTCGTCTACTTCTGTCTTACTGGTTGCTTTTAGTGACTCTTGCTGTAGTTCTCATTAACTAAACTATCTCTTTAAGAAACATTCTGTGATCACCGTAGTGCTTATTATGAATCTTTTGTAATGTCTGGGACAATATATCTGCCAAGGAACATTTATATTCTTGGCACCCAAAATTTGTGCTGTTCATTTCATCACAGCCAAACTAATGAAAGACAGTGAAGTCTGAAGGCAACAGGTTTACGTGTGCTTAATTATAGCCATTCAGTCATTTCAATGCGGACCACCAGGCTCTGCTTATACTTTCCTGGATAATTGTCTTAGTGGCTTCCTTTCATTTCTAAGCAGCGAAAGAAGAAAGTGTGTCATGGAGAAGCAGGCTTAGAATTCAAAACAGTTTGCATGAATGCACAGCTCCACCACTCTGCAAGTAGCCAATGCATATATTCAACGTAAAACAAAGCACTGTATAGATTTATAACCCGTTCGCTTTCAAAAATACCCATTTGCCCAGTTGCCACAGACAGTTAAGGATTTATGCCTGGAAGACAGATTTTTCTTTTCTTTTCTTTTTTTAAAAAAATATATTATAAAATTCCTGGGAGTAGGAAGGACTTCTCTTTAAAAGTAATTTCAGTATTTATATTCAAGACTCATAGAGCTTTTACGCATCCGTCTTATCTCATGTGTCAGAAAACATCAATTGCATCTTATGAAAATGTCAGTGAGTGCGTGTTCTTTCTTGATTTTGTAAACTCATCAGAGGAGCCTCCCGTGCTGAGCCTTCAGAGTCTTGGGAGCAAAGCTGCCAAATGTGTGTTGGTTTTGAAAACCGAAATTTTACTTTTTTAAAATTAAAAGTAGTAAACTTAAGACCTGGAGTCACTCAGTTGGTAGCGTGCTTAGCTGTCATATAAGAACTCCTGAGGTGGGGGAGGGGGGATAAAAAGAACTGCTGGGTTTGGTCTCTGAACCTCATAAACTGGGTGTGCTGACTCCCGCCTGTAATCCCAGCACTTGAGAGGTAGAAGCAAATGGATCAGAAGCTCAGGGTCACCCTTGAGTGAATGAATGACTATACATATATACACATCCATATGTATTATGTATGTATGTATGTATGTATGTATGTATGTGTGTATATGTATATGCATGTATGTATATGCATGTATCATATATATGCATAAGATAATAATCTTAGTTAAAATGTAAAAAAGTTTAAATAATAAAAGCACTAATCATAATCGCAAACAGATGTTCGCTGACATGCTTTATTTTTACTTTAGATATAACATTTTAAACAATCATAAGCTCTTGATTTGTGTTAATTGAGGAGCAGTTCTCATTCCATCCATATTGTGAAAACGATGTTTTTAGCTTCCTCTGGGTACTGTATCCACTTAGGACCAGGTAAGAAAGTGTTTGGGGCTTCATACATTCACTCTCTTACTGTGTTAGAGGTCAGGAGCCCAAAGTCACTTTCCCTGGACTGAGCTGAAAGTGCTGGCCTGTGGTCGCCGCCCCCCCATCCAGAGCTTCCTCTAGCTGCATTCTTTGCATTCCTGGCCTCTGGTCCCCTTTCTCTTTCTGACTGCATTAGCATCTGACAGAAGCCTCTGTTCCTGTCTCCCTCTACCCTTTCTGAGAGATTGTTGTAATTGCACCTATGGGCCATATGGATAGCCTGGGACCCCTGACTTTAATCACATCCTCAGAATGTCTTTTGTCACGCAGGTACCATATTCACAGGTTCTCCAGAGGTTAGCCTGGACACCTCTGGAATTTATTATCTAAGCTATCGTCCTGGTCTGTACTGGTTTTCTTAAGTTCCACTTTCTGACCATATTAGAACTAAAGAAGAATTGCCCTTTTTTTGAACCTTTAGAATATGCACACACACACACACACACACACACACACACACACACAATTACAAGCAATTCTGAATTGATTTCCAAATAGTGTTAAGTTTAAAGATGTGAGGAGAAAGACCACCGACCCAAATCATCATGGCCAAATTAATTAAAAGAATCAATTAGTAAAAGCAGGCTCTTTTTTCTTTTTCTTTTTTTATTAATTTATTCATATTACATCTCAATTGTTATCCCATCCCTTGTATCCTCCCATTCCTCCCTCCCACTTTCACCCTACTCCCCTCCCCTATGTCTGTGACTGTGGGGGACCTCCTCCCTCTCTATATGATCATAGGGTATCAAGTCTCCTCTTGATAGCCTGTTAAGCTCTTTTATTTGCATACACAGGCTGCCTTACCGTAAGGCAGAGTCAAGAGGTCTGCATTGGACATGGACAAGATAAGCGGTTTTTATAGCTCAGAAGTAAGGGGTTTCCAAATGGGGGATTTGACAGGCAAATAGGCAGGGTTACAGGAGCAGAACATAACAAGAGCATCATTACAACCTCTTGTAAAACAGAGACATGGTTGCAAGGTGGTCGTAACAAGGTAGTCATAATAAAGTGGTCATAACAACAGGTGGTCGTAACAACCTTTCCAAAACAGTGGCATGGCTGCCATTCCCTGGGACAGGCAGTATAGAACCATTTGTAGTTAAGGTTACAGGTGGGGGCATAGCCCAATCCTTGAGAAACAGGTTTAATCATAAACAGGAATGAACCTAGTTTGTCTTTACTGTAAGATGGCTTTCAAGCCTAAGAGGGAGGCAGGCTGATTTACCAATATGCGCTTGTGTGTATGTATACATTTATGTATTTTCATCCTCCAAATTGCTTCAAGAACACTGGGACAGAGTACTTGTCTCCCCGTGCCCTGCTGACATTGAACGATATCATTTTGTAATCTGTGGCAATTATGTAAAAAATGGCACCCGATATTTTTTCATCACATCTTTCTGATAGCTATTCATGACTGACATTC
Source organism: Acomys russatus (assembly GCF_903995435.1). Lineage (NCBI taxonomy): Eukaryota > Metazoa > Chordata > Mammalia > Rodentia > Muridae > Acomys > Acomys russatus. Next base: position 23,595,849 of record NC_067166.1, on the reverse strand, counting down.
TGTTTATTCCCGTATGAATTAGTATTACTTTAAAAAAAAAAAAAAAAAAACTTCTAATGGCTTAAAAACGACATGACTTAACTCCACTGCAACCCTGCTTGAAAACTGCTTGGCTAAGGTCCATGTGCTCACTGACATACCGTCCTGCTGTGTGACAGTTCGAATCAGCTTTAACAATAGAGTGAAGTTGCAGAGGTGCCATCTCTACCCCTGTCTGCTTGCTTCTTTGTGGTTATGTTCATCACACCTCCTTCCTCTCACTTTACTGAGATAATTCTCTACAACCATGGCTATCTGACCTGGAAAAATAGTCGAGAAGAGACGGACTTATAAATTAACCATAATCTTGCATTACAGAAAGGCCTTGGTGTCAGCTCTAAGGGGCTAAATATAACCACACTGACCCACTTCAACCGAATTGTCACTTCTTATAATTGCGCTGTAATTCATGCTTCAGAGCCGAGTTGGAAATGATGTACCTCGGACCCAGGCTTCTGGATCAAGTCGCACCATGTCCTTGAAGGTAACTCCATACTGAGATGTATTCCTTACTGGCTAGGGTTCACTGTTTACACACACACACACACACACACACACACACACACACACACACACACACACAGAGAGAGAGAGAGAGAGAGAGAGAGAGAGAGAGAGAGAGAGAGAGAAGAAAAGAAAGCACTTAGCATTTCATCTAAAGCCAATCATATACCTCCACCATAATTAAGTGCATATGCATAAGAGCCTATGGTGTGGCATTTTGGAGCCGGAGAAAATAGATGTTCTTAGTGGATACAGTACATATGAGTAATGGAATGGACTTATGGCTCTCTGAAGCTCACATAAAAGTAGGCAGGAAGAGCTTTGAAAAACATGAACAGAGCCATTCTTCAGAGTCTCCGGCTGTCGCTGCCTCTTTACCTGTGAACAGGCTCATCCTCGCTGCTTTCTTACCCTTGCTGACCCCTACATTTTTCATTTATCACCCCTCAGTCATTTCTCTGTCTTTGCTCCTCCTTCTCCCTTGTTTTAACATTCAGCTCAGTGTCGGTATTAAAGATTTAAAGATGAAAGAAATACAGCCCCAGCCTGCAACGAGTTCCTAAGGAGAACTGATCTGGAGCAAATCTGGACATTGACAGCGACTGACCCCTGTATGCAGCTGCTGTCTGAGATGGAGCCCAGTAGAGAGATTGACCTAACCTACTGCGGGTGTCAGGCTTACACAAACACTACCTAAAACAGATGGCTGTAGATTTCAGCCTCAAGGCAAGGGAGGTGTAGTCTTGCTTCCTGTGTGTGAGAAGAGGACCCTCTGAGAGTTGCCCTTACTTCCATCGTTATCTTGGTATCCTGTGAGAGGTCCAAGTGACTGCCGTTTGCTGATGTATATATCCAGGCAGCTGTTTTAGGGACAAGGAGCCCGTTTGTCTTATTTCTCCATGGCTGTGAAGAGAGATCATGACCAAGGCAACTTATAAGAAGAAAACATTTGGCGTGGAGGTTCATAATTCCAGAGTGTTAGAGTCCATGATCACCGTGCCAGGAACATGGCAGCAGGCAGGCAGGCTAAGTGTGTGGGAGCAATGGGGAAAACTTAGGTCTGATCCACAAGCAAGAGACAGAAAAGAGTGTGAGATGGGAGTGGGTGGGCTCTGGGAGCCGCAAAGGCTGCCCACAGTGGCACATCCTCCAATCTTCCTCCTCCTCCTCCTCCTTCTCCTCCTCCTCCTCCTCCCCCTCCTGCTCCCCCCTCAAGCAGTTCTACCAACAGGGTTCATTCTCTCTCTCTCTCTCTCTCTCTCTCTCTCTCTCTCTCTCTCTCTCTCTCTCTCTCTCTCTCTCTCTCTCTCTCTCTTCTCGAGACAGGGTTTCTCTATGTAGCGCTGCCTGTCCTGGACTCACTTTGTAGACCAGGCTGGCCTCAAACTCACAGCAATCCACCTGCCTCTGCCTCTGGAGTGCTGGGAGGCCTTTCTCTTTTAAATCACCACACCGCTTGCTCACTATGGATCTGGTAGCATGCCTTGTTCTCGTCTGGGTGAGGGTGGGGGTGCTCTGTCCAGCTCAGTTGTGGCCTTTACACAGGACCTTTGCAAGGGTTTCCTTCCCAGAAGAGCTCCCCTGCCTGCTCCCTAGGCCTGTCCCACCATGCTTATCCGTCACACGTATCAAGGGACTACTTTGGGTAGAAAAGTCCCCATTTCCCGTATCTGTCCATTCGCCTCTCAGATTTACTGAAGTTACTGGCTTTCTGCTCCCTTTCTGAGCCTGTTTCTCCTGAGATCAGAAGGCCTGAGGAACAGGCAGCATTCTCTTTCCATTTTGTCCCATCTTCATCCTGTCCTGTCACCATTTAGAACGTATCCTTCATGTCATCCATGAGGATGATATAGTTCTCTGGTTGGCTACTAGGAAAGAGAAATCAAGTGGTTTTGTTTTGTTTTTTTTTTTTTTAACTATTTGTTTTACCCAATAACTTTAGAAGTCTGCATCTTACCTTTTGATACTGTCTTTTTTTTTTTTTTTTTTTTTTGTACTTTTCCTAGGAGGATACCACCTAAGTATTGTCTGCCACTGGTTTCAGCCTCCAACTGTATCCATACCAGTTCATTATTATTTATCTTTTTAATATTTTGAGTACTGTAGGCACTCTTTTGTCTAACAATACTAAGAGGCTCTCCTACCGCTGGCTACTTATTGTGTTCTTCCTCCGTTCTCCTGTGTACAGCATCCTGTCTTCGTATTTCCCTTCTACTCTTTTGCATTTTGATCCCACTTACTTCAGTTCTATCTCCCGCAGGCTTCTTCCTGTAGAAAGGCCAGTGCGCTCATCAGACCTCCGCCCTTAACCCCAGGAGGGTGCCTGGAAGCTGATCTAGTGGACTTGGACATGCGGACAACCTTGGAAAACAGTCCCTTCTAGGTGCTGAACATAGGGCTAGGAAGGAGTCAGGGCAGTTCCCAGCAGAATTACCTCTAGGCCAGGATCAGGTGGCATCTTCCTGGAAACTCGGGATCCAACCCACTGTCCCTGCTGTCCTCCCTGGATGTTGATACATAGACACAGGGTCTTGCACTGAGTGCTGAAAGCTCTCCAGTCCTTACATCTTGGCCCAGGAAAAATTAATCTCCTCCTGGCACGCACAAAAGAGTCCATAAATACTAGATTCTTAGTACTATTCTACTTGGGCATAGGACTTCTGGAGGGAGAGTAAAAAGTCTGTAATAAAAAATGTATATGAAGGGAATCATATATACACACACATATATGTATACATATGTAATACACATATATGTATATATGTGTGTATGTATGTAAATGAGGGGAATGAATTGTGAAGGGTTAGACCTTTTATTTTATACCCATTTCTTCTAGAGCTAGCCTTCCAGTGGGATGACAAGCTTATTTCCCATCTCATTTCCCCTCCTTGGGAAAGCATTGGCTGATAGTGACATTCCGATAAATGAACGAGCAACACAAACTGTATCCATTGTTGTGCTGGCTTAGTGGCTGTCCAGTATGTACAGAATCCCCGCTGAGTGCCCGTGTGGTGGCCTAGACCAGCGATGTGCCTAAGAACTTGTAAGGCTCAGTTTCCTCTCAGCTCTGCAGTCACACCCCTGTGGCAATTGCAAGTCACCTGTGCTTCCTTTTTCTGTCTATATAATTATTTCGTCCGTAGGGAAAATGTCAGTAGTTCTGACAAATTTAATCCTGTGTTTACCGACTGCCTTGTCTTCTGAATCATAGGTTACTAAATCAAGTCAAGCAGGTTAGAAGGCAGGCCCCACTTGCGTGTCACACCTACTCTTATCATCAGTGAGCGTGGGAACCTGTCAAGTAGCTGCTCTGTGCTAGCTAGTTCATCACCAGCTGTGTGTGCGCTTTACCTAGTCTTAGGTTTCCCGTGTGGATGAATCCAAATCTTCCCAAAAGTTTTCAGTGAAAATAACAAAATATGTTTAGGTAAAATGACTAGTGTTTGAGACTGGTGAGGTGGCAGGCAACACTTAAATCGTGTGCCACTCCTGCAGAGGACCAGAATTTGGTTCCCAGCACCCATGTTGGGTTGCTCACAACTACCCGTGACTTCAGATCCTGGGTATCCATTGCCCTCTTGGACTCTTTGGGTACATGGGAATGTGTATCCACAATCCACACTTTCATACACATAATTATATAAAAAACAATAGCTCCTTGTAGCTGAGAGTTGCAGATATTCCTCAAAATGGAGGAATGTCAAGCAATGAAGAGGAAAAATAAATAAATAAAGATTTGATTATATCAATGTACCCATTTTGTTGCTGCCATCTTCAGAGGCAACGCCAAATAAATGAACTTTTCTAGAAAAGGGACCATGGAGAATATTATGTGGGTTGGGAAATACAGACATCAGGTCTTAAATCCACCCAGAGCTGAATTCTCACCCTATGTATATCCTCCAACTTGTGACTAAACACCCTTCTTGGAAAAATTGACCCCTCCTCCCTCCTTTCTCCTCTGTGGATGCAAACCTAGTTCATACTGTCTTTTCAGTGTTCATGGTCAGCTGGCCAGCTATTTCTTTTTAAAAAAATATATTTTATTAATTTATTCATATTACATCTCAATAGTTATCCCATCCCTTATATCTTCCCATTCCTCCCTCCCTCCCTCCCTCCTATTTCCCCCTTACTCCCCTCCCCTATGACTGTGACTGAGGAGGACCTCCTCCCCCTATATATGCTTATAGGGTATCAAGTCTCTTCTTGGTAGTCTGCTATCCTTCCTGCCAGCTATTTCTTATCTCTCAAATATCCTCTGCTTTTATCAGAGAGATGCTTGAATTCATGATTGTTGTAGCACAGTTTCAAATCCTCTCTCACCATCCTGGTTGTTCTCCTCTGTCGGCCAATGGGATGTAATTACCCTTCTTCATCCAAAAGCTCAGGAAGTCGCTGGCTTGTCTGTGGAATGTGGTGATGGTACTTAGCAGGGACTTTGCCTTGTGTTTGGCTGGGCTAGGTCCTGAAGCCATGCTAGGATCTGAGCGGTTTTAGCCCTAACATCCTTCCATCACTTCGTGACAATGAGTTGTAGGAGAAAACAGCTGTAAGCCACCAAGTGTGGGTGCTGGAAATCCAGCCTGCAAGATCAGAAAGTGTTGCATGTGTTCAGAATATAATAACATTGTTTTAAGAATATTGAGATTCAGGGTCCTGTAAGAGTATTTTTTAAAAATACATGCATGCATATATACATACATACATACATACATGTTTCAGCCTTCGTGCACACCAGAGGAAGAATCAAATCTCATTGCAGATGGTTGTGAGCCACCATGTGGTTGCTGGGAATTGAACTCAGGACCTCTGGAAGAACAGCCAGTGCTCTTAACCTCTGAGCCGTCTCTCCAGCTCTGTATGAGAGTATTGATGGATCTGTTCATATTGTGTATAATGGGAGAAATAGACATTTAGACATTGGAACTGCCTACTCAAAAAGCATCTGTGTAAGTTTGGGCTGTCCGGTTCTGGAAATACAGAGATCAATATAGCAAGGTCTTAGCCTTGAGAAACTCACAGACTAATAAGAAAGGCAGCAGTGATCAGTCAAAGTACAGTGTGGGTAGACCCACTTTCAGGGCCCCGGAGAGTACAGAGAGCGTGCCGTAATGCTGTTTGCTCCAGGCTTACATCACACAGTGAAGCGCTCTTTTCAATTCCTTATACTATCTTATATTGTTTGCATTGACTCACTGTACTTGCCAGACATTACATGGAGGGGTTTTATATGTGTCATCTCATTTTCATTTATAGATGCCAACTCCCAGAGGTTGGTCCTATTATGGACCTATATTATAATTAGGGAAAATGGGTAGAGCTTAAGTAACTTGCTTAAGGTGAGATTAAGTGTTGAGTCTAGAACCCGAAGACAATATGGCACCTTTCTCAGAGGGAGACATTATCTAGAGCAGGTGACTCCCAACAAAAAGGCATTGGCAGTGTCTTCAGATGGTTTTTAACGGGCACTTCTGCTGTCTAGCCCAAAGAGTCCAGGATGCTGCCAAACATTTTTCAAAGTGCAAGAAAGCCTCCAAACCACTGTGGCCCAAGCGTCGGTGTCACTAGGGAGAAACCCTACTGAAGTGCGGGAATTACTTTACACCATTTAGAGTGGTCAGTCATCTCTAGGTATCCATGAGGTACGCGTTCTGGGGTCGCAGAGACCATGGGTGCCCAAGCCTCCTGTAAATGGGGCTTGAGAGATGGCTCAGCAGTTTAGAACACTTTCTGCTCTTGCAACTTGGGTTCCTAGCACCCACATTTAATGGCTTATGACTGTCTCTAATCCCAGTTCTTGGGGATGTGATACTCTCCTTTGCCACTGTAGGGTACCTCTGTGCACATGGAATGCGTATGGATAAACAGGAACACACATATATACACAAACAACATTTTAAAAAAATTTTTTTATAAGACAGAATATTTGCAGTGTCGACTTCACATCCTTCCATGGATGGTAAATCATCTCTAGATAATGTTCCATGTAAAATAAAATGGGTATGCTGAGTAAATAGATGCTATAGCACACTGGTTAGGGGATGAGAAGAGTTCACACACACACATGGTCACTAGGCATACAGTGTTATTTGCAGGGTTTGTTACTGTCGCTGTCGCTGACATTTGTTTGGTTTTGAATTCTTGTGATGGGGTCTTGCTGCGCAGCAGAACAGACTGTCTTAGGACCCAGGCAGTGGTTTGTCTTCGCCTTCCCTGAGTGCTGAGATCCCATGTGTGTACCACCATGGCTGACTGTTCTTACATACGTTAGGTGAGGGTATGCTCGGACCTGCAGGTACAGGAGGATGGCTCCAGTACAACATATTAAAAAGCCAGCAGAGGACGACCTCAGGGAGAGCAAAGACACTGAAACAAGGCTCTTACAATATTGGAAAATGGGTCGTTGGGTACTGCTCAAAGCCTTAGTTTCTCCTGTGTAGAATTGGGTGGATTCTATGGTTTTCTTTTATTTCTGAGACTCTCAAAGGTCTGTGAAGACTCTACAAGAAAGTAGGATTGTGGGGATGAACGCCCTGTTTAAGGATTGTCATCAAATCCTTTTGAAGTTTTTTGGGTGAGAAAATACTTCTGTGGACCAGAAGACGTAACAATATATGATATAGTATTAAATTAAAAGTAACTCATTTAAATTCTGATTTTTTTTCTTTATATACTTCTGAACAAACATTTGTGGTTTAGGGAGTCAAATAAATACCAAGCCTTTCTTCAAAACGAAAAACAATCGGATTCGTCCTTTTCCTGTGTTCCTTTCCATCAGACTCTATTTTACTGGGAGGGAAAGGAATTTGTGTTGCTAAATCAGAGCCAGCTATTATATGTACATGCGATAGGTGATCATTAACTAGATCCATCTTTCGAGGCCATGAGGCCAAACAGGTGTGCACTGTAGCATTCGTGGTGAATCTTGTTGTCACTGAGGTTTTTGGTGAGGGTGGTGGCTTGGCGTGCTTCTACCAGACAACAGGTAGCGTCACCTCCGGGAGTCATCAGGGACTTCCCACTCAGCGCCACAGTTGTGCCTGGTCCTATGGTGAATCACCCAAGCTCTCAGGTGTGCACAGCTCACACTAGCGTTCCAGTGGAGCAGCTGGACTTATTTATTTATTTCGAGGGACCGATCCATTTCAGGCCCTGGGATGGGGGGAGATGCACTAGCCCTGAGCCTGCTCCTGGGCACAGTACACCAGAGGCCCCTGTTCTCTTTTCCAGGAGGCCCAGCTGGGGACTGAGCCCGGGCCCCTGCCACCTTCCTTGCCGCTGGACTCTACATAAAGGTGTCAGATTCAAGTCCTCCCATAGGCCAATTTTCTAAAAGTGCTTTCAAGTTTCCATGGTGTTGGGCGCACCCCCCCCCCCAACCAGAAGGGGAGGGCGAGAGAAGCTTTTGCGTTCAAATTCTTTTCCTTGTATGTAGACGACGTTAAAAGGAAGCTTTGCACTGGGCATGTTCGGATGTGAATGGGTTTGCAGATAAGCAACAGCCTGCCGGAACCATAGGCTTAAAATAGTCCTCCTCCTACCAACCCCCCCCCCCCAGGAGCTGCAAATGGTATCTGCCAAACAGATGACAAAGTACCTTGGACTGAATCACAGGGAGACAGCATTTTGAGCAGAACGCAGGCTAAACTCTTGTAATTACTGTTTATAGCTGGCCCAGGCTTCCTAGGAGAGGGCAAACACTAGAGGAAGTAAGTTTCCTGAACCTTTCAGATGGCTGTGCGTTAATTAAAGGCCAGCAGAAGACGGGTAATTCTCAGACAGGCTCGGAGTTGTTCCTGAGACCACAGTTCGCCGCCCGCACGTTTTCTCTGGAGGGGAGTGAATAGATATCTGGGATTTTTTTCCCCCTTTATTTTTCCTCCCCATCTCCGTTTTGATCCCATGGCCTCGAACTCACAGTGAATTGAAGAAAGAGAGAAATGGATATGTCCGACCCCAATTTCTGGACTGTGCTCTCAAACTTTACTTTGCCTCATTTGCGGAGTGGGAACAGGCTTCGGCGCACACAAAGGTAAAAACGCGGGATCTCCCCCCCCCCCCCCTTTGCTTTCTCTGCTGGAGACAGGGGGTTGCCGGAGCCCCGTTGCCTCTGGCAATTTATTTGTTGGTGACAGTTTGAAAAGTTTATGCCGTGTTGGGGGGGGGGTCTCTGTTTCAGTGCTTCCCCTCCTCTCTGGGTATTCCTGAGTGTCCCATCAGTGCGTTGTTCAGAATTCTTTTGCAGTGTGGATAAATCGGACATCGGACATTGCCTTGCAACGGGCGCTTTGTCTCTGTCCATTTATCTACTTGTATTTTTATCATTTCATTCAGCCAGACCCACCCGGGCTGCTGGCCTTCCTTCCAGAGCCTTCCAGAGGCTCCTCCTGTGTTATCTATCCTATGGATCACTTACCAGATGCGAATTTGAGTCGCAAGGTAACCCAAGCGAACCTATTTCACATTGACTGCTTTTTAAAAAAATCTGTGCAACTTTGGCTTTTTGACTTTTTATCGCTTCCTTGACATTTATTACTAACATACGGCCAGCCTTTCATTTGTAGCATACACACACACACACACACACACACACACACACACACACAATGTATGTCGGTGGGGTAGAGTCAAGGTGTTTAGAGTCAAGGTGGGACTGGATGCTGCAAGTTTGAAGAAGTGCATTTGCAGACAACCAGAGTGCAATATGATTTAAAGGAGGCAGTCTCATTCCCTTTTCTGTCCAAAACAAAAAGTAGCATTAGTGTCGTGGTTTTGGAGAGCTACATTCCCCCTGCATTGTATAAGTATATATTGTTCGTTTCAGTCAAAATTTGGCTTGGTGTGTACATGCGAACATACTTGAAACAGCCCAGTCAAATAAACAGGATGCGGACATCAGATTTGGAACTTTGTAATCTCTGTGCTCTGCTGTTTAGAGAATACAAGAAAATGGTTCTTTTGGAGGGGGGATACCTGTAGCTATGGATAGTTAAATGCAAATGAGAAGTGCTTTCAAACACTTAGTCATGTTGCTTTTTAAATGTGCCACAGTAGTCCTTGCACTTTAGAGAACGCCTTCATATATGTACATGCACAAATTGTGTGTGTGTGTGTGTGTGAGAGAGAGAGAGAGAGAGAGGGAGGGAGGGAGAGAGAGAGAGAGGGATGGAGGGAGAGAGAGAGAGAGAGGGAGGGAGGGAGGGGAGGGAGAGAGGGAGAGGGAGGGAGGGAGGGAGAGAGAGAGGGAGGGAGGGAGGGAGGGAGGGAGGAGGGAGAGGGAGAGAGAGAGAGAGGAGCGAGGATGGGAGAGAGAGAGAGAGAGAGAGAGAGAGAGAGAGAGAGAGAGAGAAGGCTTTATAATCATATTATTAATGCAACTTGAACAATGCTGATGCCCTAAGTCACATAGGCACATAGGATTCATCGTGGATGTTTTTCTTCTTTTGTGATATAACTGGAAATCTTAGTTTTGGCCATTCCCAGTCTCCCTATCCTGTATCCTCCGTGCTCCAAGTTTTCAACAAGTGGAGGAGAAATACAGGGTCTCCACAAGTAGGCCATCATGTCTTGCCAAGCTAGACTAAGGTTCTTACTTGTTCGGTTTGATCAGAGCATTTTCTGTTTTTCCTGGGGCAGTCCTGGCTGTCCCACCACTCCACCCTGATGGGGAGCCAGTTCTTGTAGAGATAAGGAGGCCTGGCCATTACCTGTGTGTCTGGTCCTGAAAAGCAGGTGGAACTTTTCTTCCTCCCCATCCCTGCCCACCTGTTGCTGGTCCTATGGAAAGAGTCTGACATGTGAGGAATTCTCAGGTTGGACAGGCCTGGGTTTTAGGATAATATCTGGTCCAGCCTGGTCACTCTAATTAAGTCTGACGTAACCTGGGTCAGGAAAGGTGAGGAGGGCTGCTTCCAGTCTCTCATTCAATGGACCTATGTCTTCAGTTCAGGGAAGCAAAGCGGGGAGGGGGTGGGGGTTTTCTTCTTCCTTTCTAGGAGTGTGGATTTTGGAAATGTGCCTGTAGACATCTTTGCAGCCATCCATCTAATTATTGTCTTGTAACAGGCCAGCCTTCCTTCATGCTTTCTGGTCTGGTATCCCTGATCCAGAATGATCAGGAGCAATTCTTTTTTTTTTTTTTTTTTTTAAATTTCACGTTTTTGTTTTTGTTTGTTTGTTTGTTTGTTTGTTTTTGAGGTTGGATATCCCTAGTTAGAAACAACTCTAAAACCCAAAACTTTTGAATAGACTCAAAGTTTATGATTTTTCTGGCAGTTTGAATTTGGAGTTTCTAGATGAGAGAGCTCAACTTGTATGTGGATTTAGGAAGTTGAAGGGCAGGGACCCCCCCTCCCCTCCGCCCAGTGGCGTGTGCGGTGGCGTGTGGGGTGGCGTGTGGGGTGGCATGTGCGCTGGCATGTGTGGTTGCGTATGAGGTGGCGTGTGTGGCCCCAGCCGTGTCTTTCCCTAAGGATATGGGAAGTGTATGCTTACACTGTGGTCTTCTCTTTCAGGGATGTCTCTTAATTGATGTAAACCCTGACTTTCCCAAGGCTGTCCTTAGCCTGGAAAGTCTGTCCCTTCCTGTTGCCCTTGTCCTCTCTGTCAGGCTACTGTCCTGACTGCACAATTGTCACCTGCTGTCACCGCTGTCCCCTGGCTGCTCTTCCTGGTTTCTGTTAAGCTTCATCTCAACCTGTTAGTAACTGTCAATTTCGACGAGTAAACTTCGCCTCTCCAACCTGTGAGTGAGCAATCACAGACCCCACTGGCACAGGACGGAGGCGCCACTCAAACTAAACCTCCGATGCTTCTTCACGCTCACCTTAAAAACCCGAGCTATGAGCCACACATGGTGGCGCGCACCGTTAATCCCAGCACTGGGGAGGCAGAGGCAGGTGGGTCTCTGTGAGTTCCAGGCCAGCCTGGTCTACAAAGTGAGTCTAGGATAGCCAAGGCTACACAGGGAAACCCCATGTTGAAAAAAAAAAAAAGGAAAGAAAGAAAACAAACCAAACTGAACTATGAAAGATGCTTTCACCATACAAGCCCCAACATCACAGTTTCCTTGTTGGTCCAGCGTGACACCGGATCTTAGTTTCTCCTCTCACAGGAAAATATTTATGCTTTCTCTTCTAACTCAGAGTCTCCTCCCCGGCCTATAACCCCTGAAGTTCTTGGGGAACGGGACTCACAGATTTTCTGTCTCACAATAGATCTTTAGGATTCTACCATAATCCTTGTCTACCAAACATGGCACAGCCATGGGAGGGATGGGTCGTCTGGATATATGCTGACTAGTTACTGCTTTACCTTAAAGCTCAGAGAGCCAGCCATTAATGACTGGTCCCTTGTGTGGTTGTCCTTTCTCCCTTTTTTCTTTCACCCAACACGTCAAGGCCATCATCTCAGTACCACCGCTCTGCTTCATACAGGGCCACAGAGCTGAGCTTCACTGACAAGCCCTTTCCAGCTTCTCAGCTTAGAGTGGAGCGAGCTCTGCATGTAGCTTAAACTTCATAGAGCTCTAGATCTGGTGCGGCATCTGTTGAGAATTTCCTCACAGGCTTTCTGTTCCAGTGCACGTTCTTTTCCCATTGGACTAAGAACTTGGGGAGGAGGAGGTCCAGCTGTAGCTACATCTTCTCTGGGTCACATGCAGCTGAGTTTCTGGGTAGGCCGTTGCTTGATGTGGAATGCTCTAGGGCGGTGGTTCTCAACCTTCCTGTGACCCTTTAACACGGTTCCTCGGGCCACGGTGACCCCCAACCATAAAATTATTTTCATTGCTACTTCATAACTGTAATTTCGGTACTGTTATGAATTGTAATATAGATATCTGATATGCAGGGTATCTGATATGTGACCCCTGTGAAAGGGTCTTCTGACATGTCCCCAAAAGGGGTCGTGACCCACAGGTCGAGGACCACTGCTCCAGAGGACCTGAAGGTGCTTGGCATTTAACTTTCAGTTTTCAAAATACAGCATGTTGCCATTGGTTTATCTGGCAATCTCCTAACCTGAGTGATAGCCCCTCCTCACCCACAGCGAGGAAACCTTTATCTATGCCAATGCATAGGCTAGTTCACTTGGTCACTCCAAGCAAATTTTTGAATATATTTTTCTGAGGACTCCAACTTGTAAGAACCAAGGATCCAAAGAAGTTTTGTTGCTATCGTTTTGTTTTTCCCTTCATTTGTTTGCTGAGATTGCATTACTTAGGGTTGTTCTGAGCAGCAGGTATATGCAAGGATTGTTTTTTTTAGCTGTCATAATTGTCAAAATATATTAACTTTATATGAGCATCACGCCCTCCCTTTCAGAAACATCTGTAGTGTTTAGTGAGTTTTCTGTTTGTCATGCATATATGAGAAAGATGGAAAATGGACTTTGCTTCTGCCCTGACATTCAGGGTGTCAATAAGTTGCATCCACCTCTTCTTCTTTTGTAATTTTTTTTTCAGACAAGGTTTATCTGTGTAGCCTTGGCTGTCCTGGACTCGCTTTGTTGACCAGGCTGGCCTCAAACTCACAGCAATCCGCCTGCTTCTGTCTCCTTAGTGCTGGGATTAAAGGTGTGCACCACCTCCGCCTAGCCACACTCACCTCTTTCTCTGAAAGCTAAGTTGATAGCTCGCTGACAGCACAACACCTTCCCAGAGTGGGTAGACATGGTGTGAGCAAACGCTCAATAGCCGTGGTGATATGACACAGAGGTCAGAGAAGACTACAGACGTTGCTGGAACAGAAAGGACCAGAGCGTAGATGGACATCGCTGGAGCAAACACAAAGGGCGGCAATGGCGGTCTTGGGCAAGTTCACTTTCTTGAACTTGGTTCCTCCATCTTTGAAACAGGGATAAGTGAGTTACTTATTGAATTAGCACATGTGCAAGCTTCATTACTGTTTCCTTTCATCCTTAACAGGGCTTGCCTCGCTGCTCTCTCATCTCTCATCAGCTTCAGCTTGCCTAATGTGCCTTTTATTTTCCTAATGCAATTACCGGTGAATAAAAACTCTGAATAAATCAGGACTGTTGACATCACCACTGTCATTACAACACGGGGGGGGGGGGGGGGGGGGGGGATGAGTTGGCGGCGGTGTGGCTGAGGGGAGCTGAGGGAGCGTACCCTTAATCCAGTAGGGGAAGCAGTGGGTGAGGGGTGTCTGGTGGCTCTGGGGAGCTCTGGCCTGGAAGTAGGGTGAGATCCACCCACCCAGGCAGTCACCAAGCCATTGCGTTAGCCTAGCTGAAACTTTTTTTTTTTTGTAAGTTTAAAAGAAAGGATCTGCTGCCTGTGAGGGAAGTTAAGGATGCGAAATTGATAGAAGTCAGGGAGCCATTGGCCCTGAGGGACAAACAAGGATTCTGGGATAGCCCTGGAAAGTGTTTTTTTTTTTTTTTTTTTGCCTTGAGGGCCATCTGGATAGTAATCTGGACCCACCAAACACGTGAAAGTGGGGGGTGGGAGAAGAGACGGGGATGTATACGGGAATGTATCCACCGGATAGTTAAAGCCACATCTGTGGGGTTCTGATTATGTTCTGAGGACCATAGGGAATTCATTCCTGCATTCAGTTCACGCTGAGGCAAGGGACAGAGTAGTGAGTAAGACAGGCAGTGTGTGTCAGCCACCCCAGTAAACAGATATCCAAAGCAGCCCATTGCCAAATTGAGGTCAGTGTTCCAACAGCTGTAGCAAGAACTTAGAAGGGAGAGTAACCTTGTGGGCGTGGAGTGGGGACTGCTTTAAATAGTGTGGCCAGGGAAGAGCTTTTGAAAAGGTAATGTTTAAAGGGAGACTGAAGACTACGGGAAAACATTCGGGGGCAACTATCTGGGAACATCAAAGCTCTGAGGCAGGACAAAAAAGAAAGTCCCCTAGACAGGAAGTTGCACTTAGGTACAAGTCATTGGCCTGGAAATGATCATTTATACCATGGGAGGTGGAAATTAATCTGGGAGAGCAACAGAGCCTTGTTAAAGGACTAGGTGGAGGTGAGACTGGGGATAGAAAAGATGACTTTTAAGGGGGAAAGTCCCCTAAGGATGAAGGGTGCATGCATGTGGGCGTGTTGTCCCTGGCACAGGGGAGGTCATCAGTGCCCCAGCAGCAACACTTGTCCAGTGATGCTCTGAGTAGGCGTTTGACAAGCAGGAGCAGAGTGAAGTAGAGAAATGCAGAAATGTAGGGTGGCGACCACTTTCTGTGGGCAGCGAAGTCCAGTGGTCACACATCACGATACCAAGCCTTACACGGTCAGGCAGCCGAGGAGCCTTCTTCTTGAATCATATCCCCTTACTCACTGTTGCTCACTCCACGCCTGGCTGCCTCGTCACCAGAATTGGCAGCGACAGAAGTTTCCTTTTCACATCCTCCCTGGAAGGTCAAGTCCCTCCCCACAGCCTGTGAGTCTCCCCTCCCCTCCATGCTCGCAGTGGCAGTTTCTCTTTAAAGCCTTGACTCAGCTGGGTGGGGTGGGCAGCCTCCACCTATGAGGTCAGCACTCAGGTGGAAGAGGCAGGAGGATTGCTGCAAGTTCAAGGCTAGCTTGCCTGAGTTTCAGGTTATCAGGGCCAAAATAGTGAGATGCTGTCTCTCCAAACAGACATTTCCCCCTCACCATCTGCTTGCTCCCTCCTGGGCCCTGGCATCAGGCCTTTTCCCTGTAGCTGGTTCCACAGGTGGCTGAAACCTGGCCCCACGTGTTGCTCCTCCTCACCTCTCCACGCCTGACCTGCAGGCTAGGCCCCTCCCTGAGTCTCTGAGCTCACGCCCTCCCACTCCTTGCCTTGCCCAGGCCTGTTTCATAACTGCTTCCTTTCATCCTCCTCCTGTCTTCATGTTTTCCACTGTACCTGGCCTATTGCTGCAGGACTCGCCCTGCCATTCTCTCATCCGCAGTCAGCTCCGACTTGGCTGATGTGCCCCGAAGCTGTCTTGTAGTGTTCTTTTCCTACCACACCCTGCCCAGCCTTTTCTTCATGAATACTCCATCCAGGGTAGAGAGGGTTGAACTCCAAGACCTTGACATTGTGGCTCTTCCTGCTGTCTGCTGAGAACCTGGCCTTCCACATAGGACGGGGAGTTTATACAGACTCTGCAGTTCCTCTCAAGGTTACCCAGATCCCAGCAATGAAGAGACAGAGGCAGATGCATCTCTAGGAGTTCAAGGGCAGTCTGGCTTAGAAACGGAGCTCCCGGATTGTCTGGGATGGTCCACGTGTATTGTGTCAGGCAAAGGAGGCACAGAGAGGAGAGGAATATGTAGATGTGAAAAAAGTTGGTTCCAAAAGAAAGGTATTGAAAACAAGCCCTGAGACTGTGGAGCATAGGCGTTGAGGGGCGGGGCGAGGTCTTCATCCTGTAACTGGGTAGCACTGGGTACTGTGTCTGTACTTCTCTGGCTCATTTGTTTTAACTCTCAGGGTACTGGGACGAGGAGGAAATAGTATAATGGAAGGTCTGCAGTGGAGAAGAAATGTGTTAATCTTTTATGGCTTTGCTTGGTTTTCTTTACAACTATATCTTGGTGTCAAGAGCTTAAATAATATCCTTAAAGCAGAGTAGTCATGAGCTTTGAGGCAGAGACGAAAAAGCTGATAGATATCGGTGTCAAGAAATCCCGAATCCCTGTGTGGAGATGAACTATAGAGAAAAACGCCTGGAATTGAGTTGTTGCTACATAACTCTGTGAGAGTCTTTTCTGTGTTGACTAGAAGTAGCTCTTCTCTTAGGAAGATTCACATTGGAGGCTCTGAAACTCCTTCAACATGGTCCTGTGCACACCCAACTCTAGTGCACAAAGGTATTTAAACCTGACCTGTCATAGTCACCAGATGTCATCTATTCATTTGAGTGTGATGTCATGGTAATTGATTAATCTCTTCGAAAGTTAAGTAGGAGAGCCAAGATTTTTTTTTAAAAGCACCTGGGGCTACCAGGATGAAAGCAGAACAGTGAACATAACCTTGCTTCTTAACACCCATCACTCACTGTCAGTAGAAGTTGGCTGTAGATAGTCACAAATGTGTTTTTCATGACACATGGGTACATTTTGTAACTAGAGAAATCTCTAAGTAAGAGTTCCCAGGGGCTGTTAATACTTGTAGTTTGAATACTTTCTGTTTTCTTTCCCCTGTATCTGCCTGGAAATTAGGGATGGTCCATCAAGAACCTGGCTGTAAATTCTAAAACTGTTGACCTTAATCTTTGTTCTGGAATAGGAGGACCTGAGGGAGTTTTAGCTAGACTGAAGGCTATTGGGCATGCCTATTAGAGAAGATAATTACCCTACTATCAACTGAACAGTCATATTGTTTTGTCTTAAAGAAGAAAAGGAACTTAGTGATCAAAGACTTTAGGCTTTGATCAGCGCTTGAAGGTAAAACAGATTGCTAAGAACAGACAGTTGTTAATGTTCATCTCCTTACTTAAGCATGCTTGTGCTTGCTTTACTATAGAACCCTGGGGATTTCTCCATTCTGCTCCTGGTTTGGTCTTCAATTTATCAGTGTGTCCAGTTTTGTTAGCATAGTGTCTTTTATCCACTGTAATTGTAGATAAAATGCATATCTCAACATGACATCTCAACCTCCTCATTGCTGAGAACCAACTCCCCATGACTCCAGAAAGTTTCTAACGCGTCATGGAAGTTGACATTGCAAGCACCTTTTGGAATATGAATTAGGTTCTGGGCAAATCGCCTGTTGGGGAGAGAGCCACTCGATGGATCACATTTGTTGTGAGGTTGCTGAGGTTATGGGGTTAGAGGCAAGAAGAAGTCCGAAGTCAGCAAGCCCATTTTCCACTCTGAATACTATAGAAGCTTCTTTGGCCATGCCTCATTCTGCCTAATTTTAAATGTTACATGTTTATGTCTCAGAATTGACTGTGTTACCTCCCTAAGGGTCACCCTTGCAGGGTTATCTACCCACTGCCCAGTTTCTTGGCTGTTACATCTGAAGGAAGTCATCGCACCTATAGCTTACATAAAAACACTTAGGCCCCATTCATGTTCAACATGTGTGTCTTGGAACGCAGTATGCTTGATGTCTCTACATCACACTTATTCAATGTTTTATTTTATAGATTCGTGGAGGGCTCCGGTAGGGAGAGTATATTTGTCCTGGGAAAAAGCTACCAACTGAATAAAGCTCTCTAGGAAATGCCAAACGAACCCTTTGTACTGTAAAACAATGGCCATTAAGTGGCTATTATGTAATGTTGTTTCCTAAGTCTGAGTTGGATGGCTTGTTGATCTTGGACCTTGAGAAAGAATGCCTGTGTTAAAAAAAAAAAAAAAAAAAAAAAAAAAGTGTTACTTTTACAGGGCTAAATTCTAGACTTTTGATGGAAAAAATCAAAAGCATTTTCCAGACAGGTCACTTGAACCAAACACCAAGCACCTTAGGTAAAGACAGATGAGACTAATGATCTGATGTTTCCGAGTGAGGATCAAAGTTATCTACTTACTGCACTTCGCCCGAATGCCCGTCCACATAAACAGGGAACTAGTTCACCCCCCAAACTAGTTTTGCTGTGCTGCTCTAGAGGCAGGCAGGTGGCCAGTCATCTGCATGTCACCTGCCTCTGCAAATTGAACAAATGGTTCAATTTACATTTCCCATAGATGGTAGCTTCCTGAATGGTGTGTGTGGGGGGGGGGGGAACTAGCTCTCTGTCTCCAGGTGGCCAGAGTGGCAGATGGGCACTTACGGAAGTTCAGACTGCTTTGGATAGAAGTTGTTATTGCTAGACTCTGTGAAAGAAGCTCCCGTGCTTATGAATCATAATCCTCTGTGTGTCTTGGGGCTTAGCGGCCAGGGTTAGATGTTTAGGCCACGGCTTTGGTATGCGCCGGTTGCCATATTTTTACTCTGCCAGGAGTACTTCTCAACAAATGTCAGTGGAGTAAATTAGCCTTAGAAATCAAGAGTTTTTAAGCTGAGAAAAAAAAACAGTGTTGCTTTTTCTTTTTAAGTTTTAATTAGTTAATGAATTAATTGGTTTATTATAGGTGCGTGCATGACTGTGTGCATGTGGATGGGTGGTGTGTGTGTGTGTGTGTGTGTGTGTGTGTGTGTGTGTGTGTGAGTGTGAACATACCAGAGGACAACTTTCAGGAGTACCTTCTCTTCTTCCAGCATGTGTTTCAGATCCAGAGACTGAACTCAGACCTACACTGTTTTTATCCATGAAGCCATCTCACCAGCCCAGCGGTGCTTTCTTAATAAGAATTTAGGCTCAGGTTGAAGACCTGCTCCCTTTAGCCCATTTCTTAAACCTGATGGCTTTGACACCAACACCTACCAGGCAGGCTTGTGAAGACTGCTTATTCCTTAGTTCCTTTTCCCAGAAGCTCTCAGTGAGCAGTTCGGGGAGTTCTTCCGTGTTGAGAAGTTACAGTAAATATTAGTCTACCATCCCGAATCATGCTTGGGGTAAACTGTGGGCCCTAACTTGTTACACATTAGTGTGATGCCACGATTCCATGGCATTCCTAGGATCTGTGCCCGTTTGTGGAATGGGACCCAGGTTGGGAATCCATGAGGGAAAAGGGTTCTGACTCTTGGCACTGAGAAACATTCAGAAGCATTGAGTCTGAGCCAGAGTAAACACATGTGCCCTTTATACTTTCTCCCAGTTAGCAGAAATCACTTCTGAACACTAACTTTGGCATTAAGGAAGCTCGTCACGACCTATTGTTCCAGGGAGACTGGAGCCCTGTGGTAAGCCAGTTCTTTAGTTCCCATGTGAGTGACACGCTCAGCTGGGAGCTGAAGAAACAGCCCTTCTCTTTGCAAACCTTCCATTCTTATAGGTGTGTCCAGCAGGCAGTGGCTTGTAGCTGTTCCTTCAGCCACTTACCAGGTTTGATTTCAAATCTATTTCATAGAGAGAAAACTAATATGGTTGGAGGGGATTCATGGCCCAGCATGCATGGACTTCGTTGGGAAGTCCCAGGTGTGTATGCATCTTAAACGCTATGTTAAAGCCATTAGGCTAACAGTGCTTTTTGGGTTTGCTGTTGCTTTGTTCTGCTTGTCTTCTGGTCACAGATGAGGTCTCAGGGATGCAGCAGGCATTAGATCAAGCAGGGTGGGAACTCCAGTCCTCCAATCCCGAGGCTAGGTAGCTCCTTTGGCTGTTGGACAAGCTCTCAAGAGCGGCAAGATGTTTATAAACTCAGCCAGAAGATAGCTCAGAGGAGTTACCTCGGAAACATGGCAACTTAATTACAGTTAAAAATACTTAGAGGGGATGACTTATCAGGCATGCAGATCTGTGTGACGACCCTTTTACTACTCTGGGAGTTTGCAGATGGGCCTGAATCATCCTCTGAAACCCGATAACCTAATAACCTAATTGCACTGTTTGACTTCTGTGGATGGGGTCCAGGGCTTGCCACATCGCCACGGTCTTTGTTTGTTTGTTTCGGTCCCCGCTACTTATCCAGTGCCTTTTATATGACTAGGGCCATGATAACCATCTGGGAGACAGAGATAGTGTGTGGCATGCCCCTTCTCATCAAGTAGCCCAGTTTAGTGGAGTTATAAAGAGATGTTGACAAATAATTATAGTAGCCTATGGTAACCTACAGATCTACCAGCCTCAGGCAAGGAAGTGGGGGATAAATAGGTAGGGTATCTGCTGAGGGAATCTGATAGGAATTGTACTAAATCCTCACAGTGGTGTTGTAAAGGTGACACTATTATGGTGGTGATACAGATGACAAGTGGAGACTGGGAGAAGTGCAGTGGTCCCCAAGTCTCTCCAGTATTAAGTGGTGAGTCTTCATGGGAACTTTGCTGTCTCCCGATTCCTATGGCACTAGGCTCCGGCGGCAGTCGTCTAATTAGTGAAAGTAAAAAGCAAGGCTAGAGTATGTTAATTTTACACAATGAGCAGCCTCTTGGCAATTCGAGAGAGATTTGTGGAGCAGGGAGCTCCGATAATTTTGATCTTTGCTATAGAAATGCCACCTGCTGTCTGAGGGGTGAGAGTGAAAAGTAGAAGTAGGGTTTTTTTTGTTTTGTTTTGTTTTGTTTTTTTTTTTTTTTTTTTTTAACTTTGTTTTAAAATTGCCACCTGCTGCTTCTCTTCCCCCATTAGTGGAAATTGTATATGTATGCTCCTGCAATTTCCTCATCTTAAAGCATCACAGCCTATAATGGTGTTTGAGTGGGCTGTGCATTTCAAGTGAAGCTTTACTTAGGCTGTAGCTCTGAACAGCTGCTATCTTACGGCCTTTTGAAAGAGGAACTCCCCACTGCATTCAGGCTTATTTTTCTAAGATTTCCCTCTATTAGAGAGGCCTGAACGTGGGTGTTATGCATATATCTAAAATCCAAGCCGATGCGATGGTGAATGTAGTTCATGGCCTAGAACAGACAAAAGTTCTTGCATCTTATTCGACAGTACCAGGAGACTACAAGGGGGGGAAAAAACCCTCTTCTAGGAGGTTTTTTGTTTTTTTTTTTAAAGAAATGAATTCTTTGTCAGCTTCTTTTCTTTTTAAAAGTACAGTAATTTCATTTGATTATACTAAGCTAATTTCTTAAGAGGATCATGGTTGATGACACTCATTTAAATACGTCTTTTTCTCTGAGAAAAACCACAAAGATCTAAGAAGTAACTGCTCTGAAATGGATAAAACAACTCTATCAGAATAAACTATAAATAGTCTACAAGCAGAAGACTCAAATACTATGTCCAGAATTCTCTAAACCAACAGAAACTGTCACTGCTGCCTCTCAGACTCCTGTATATAAAATAACATTTGAGCTCTTTCTAAGGAATTACTGCCCCTTCCTAAAGACAGTAGATAATAACTCTGTTAAAGGTGTTTTTGTGATTACTGAACCAAGTCCAAGACTGCTTTAGGTGGCTTCACATAAGGGAATAAAGCTAGAAATAACTTAATGTAGAGAAAGGAAGTCCAGAAAACAAAGTGTGTTTTGTTTTCTTCTGAAATCATGTTTATTAATTAGACAGTTTATTGATGGCCAAGTTTGCTTTTTACATATGATGTTACCTAAGTTTTAACAATTAACTGTCATGTCACTAATTCCAAAAGAAATATACAGAATGACTCTGATACCTCAACTAATTTTAAATGTTTTAATGGTATAATAATGTTAATAGATTAGACTGAGATTTTTATTTTACCCCTGTACCTGTTTTTTTTTTTTTAATGAAAATCTATTTATTATATCATCATCGTCGTCATCATCATCACCATCATCATCTTCATCAGCCCTGTGCTTTGGCTCATGCCTGTAATCCCTTCACTCAAAGCTAAAGCAGAAGAATTTTAAGACTATGGCTAGCCTGGTCTACAAGTTAGTTCTGGGATATCCTGGGCTAGGCTACAACTTGGGGCCCTGTCTCTGAAATAACAATAATCAGTTTCTCCACAGGATCCTTCTCCTCCTCTTTCAGGCTCTCATCCAGGGAACCCTGCTACATTTATCATCCATTTTAAACTTAGTGCTTAAGGAGAAATAGTAATATATGGGTGCTACCATGTGGTTGATGAGGTCATGATGTCAAGAACAGTAGCAGGAATATGTGTAAGGGTGAGATTTTTTTTTTTTTTAAAGTGTAAGCTATGGAGTTGTATTATTCATCTTTTTTGTTTTGTTTTGTTTTTGTGGGTTTTATTTTTGGTTTTTTGCTTTTTTGTATTTTTTTGTATTGTTCTTAATATGTAATGGCCCCTTTGATGCTATGTCAATGAAGTTACTAGAAACCTACAGATAATTAGGTAAGTGGGAAGTGGTAAAAAATAATGTGAGGTTTGGTTTGGGCATGGGAACAGGACCACCGGGAGAACTTTTACTTACAATGTGTGCGTGGGTGATGCCTGGATTTCAAAACATAGACCGTAGTTATCAGTAGTAAGCTCTGAGCCCCAGAAGAGAGCCTGGAATCTCAGCAGTAAGGGAAGAATGAACAAAGCATACATTTTACAAAGGATGAACTTGAGGTGCCTTCTTTGCTTTTTTTTTTTTTTTTTAAGATTTATTTATTTATTATTATTATGTATACAGAGCTCTGCCTGCATGTACATCTGCAGGCCAGAGGAGGATATCAGATCATATTATAGATGGTTGTGAGCCACCATGTGGTTGCTGGGAATTGAACTCATGACCTCTGGAAGAACAGTCAGTGCTCTTAACCTCTGAGCCATCTCTCTAGCCCTGCCTTCTTTGCTTTTAAACAACCAAGTGTGTCCAGTATTTTACTGTATTTGAAGTTCAGGGAAGCTTATAGAGCATTTAGGCGTTCACCTGACACCTGCACTTAGCAAAGAATGGGGGAAATAAACATGACCCTAAAACCAATGCTCAAATAAAGCCACTGGGAAAAACCGTGCAAGTTTTGCTTTTCTCTGTGACTGTTTGCACAAATGAATACACATATCACAAAACAAATATCTTATTTGGCCTCCTGTTTTAATACCCGCTTTCCCCCTCTGAGCTTCTTTTTAAATGCCCATATTTACAGCGGTTAGATTTATAGACATCTTGAAAACCATCTATAGTATACAAGAAAGACTGTAAGAGCCTGGCTTGGTGGTCACTGGTGTAATCCCAGCTCACTAAGGGACTGAGGCATGAGGTTTACGAGTTCAAGGCCCACATGACATACAGAGTGATTGACTGAGTGAGACCTTAAATCAGACTGAAAAAAAAAAAATCATGATATGGCTAAAGTGTAGAGCTTGCCTGGCATGTGCAAAATCCTGGGTTCAACCCCAAGCACTAAAAAAGCCAAACTAAACCAAACCAAACCAAAGCAGAGGATTGAGGAAGGAGTTAGGAAAGAAAGGAAAAGTAAGGGGAGAGGGAGGGAGGGATGGAGGAAGGGAGGGAGGGAGGGATGGAGGGAGGGATATGAGTCCCAGGGTGTGTCCACAGCCACTGTTTTGGTATCCAGCTGTGATGAGGACTCACATCTTAGGTCCTATTCCTTTTTCTTGCACTTGGGCCTCATTAAATACTCCTAGGATTTCTAATGCTAACTCCAGTTCCAACAGCCACTTCCCCACAGGCTTAAATGTTAAATTTTAAGATCTCAACTTTATCCCTTCTGCATGTGAGCAGGCTTGCCAGGTGGCAGGCCAATTAATATATTTTTGTAAGGTACTGAAATGGTTTTTCTTCATGGGGGAACAATGATTCCATCTGTTCCATGTGTCCCCACTCCATTCCATCTTTTGTGGAAAATCGTTTAATTTTCAAAAATAAATTAGGCAACCGCAAATGATATGTTCTTTCTTTCTTTCTTTCTTTTTTAAGAAAGTAGTTTTAATCATGGAAACTTCTTTTGAACTATTAATTCTATGTATACTTTAAAATTTATGGACATCTAAGTTCATGTAGGGAATTACTTTTTTTTTTTTTTTAATTTGAGAGTATTGCATTTTTGTGTTAAAAAATGAGCCTGTCAAGAAGATAGAGTTTATAGCTTCTTCTACTGTGAGACGAGAAAATTAATGTTTAGCTACCAAAGTAAGTGACAGAGATGGACTTGAACCTTGTCTTCAGGTTTCAAATGACACACTCTTTAATCTTTAATCTCTCACGGAGTGAAGGAAAGGGGGCAGGACATGGGTTAAGGTTCACTCATAGTTATTGCCTGTTTTGTTTTCCTGGAGTCCCAGGCTCTACACGGTGCAGTCCGCAGTTCCTCTTTGCCCTTAAGTGGCAGTTGAGAGCAATGGATAATGCTTGGCAGGTTCTCCTGCCTTGTCTCCAGGCTGTCACAGAGTCCAAAGACCAAGCGCCACATTCCTTTCTCATACAGTTCGCTCTATGGGATGTGTGAAGACTTATGGGGTTACTTCGTGAAATTTTAGGGTGTTAGAATCCAAGATGCTAACCCCGTTTTAGGTCTGCCATAATCTACCACAGGATGACAAAGAATTTGATGCCTTTCCCCTACAATACGAGAGTTTAGTAGTGAATATTCCAGAAATTTGTGAGCGTTTTACCTATCACCCTGTTCCTCTGCATTTTTCTTTTCTTCTTTTACATTTACTTAGGGTGTGCGTGCACACGCATGCTTGCATGCACACAGGCGGCGGTCAGAGGGCAGTTTGTTGGAGTCAGTTGTCAGGTTTGGCTGCAAGCCCCTTTCCCTGCTGAGCCATCCCTTCAACACATACCAGCCCTCTTTGTACCCTCTCTTTTTCATGACGGGTGGGCTTTGCTTAGGAGATGCGAGCTGGGAAGGGTTTGGAAATACTGTCCTTTTCACTCAGCAGACCTCTCTTCATCTGGATTCAGCCCAAGAGTCCCTCCTCCTAGGGGATAAAGACTTGAGCCTTGGGTTTGGATAGGCCTTCCTTGGAACCTGACTCTACATCATGTTAGGCACGTGACCTTGGCAGGGTCACCTCATCTGTGAGGAAAACCACATTTTGGGGGCACCTCAGATAAAACAGTTTGTAAAGCCTCTAGGCAGCAGTGGACAAGCTCCAGCTCGCATGCCAGGTGTGGTTTGTAAATCATGTTTGTTAGAATGCCCCTTGAGTCATTCGCTTAGAGATGTCTGTGGCTTCTGGACCCACAGAGCAGAACTGAACTGTTCCAGCGCAGACTCCCAGCCTGCAATGCCAGAAACACTTAGTGCAGACCTTTTCGGAAAGGGTTCCACACCCCTCCCTCACCTAGGGCGTGCCTCCCGGACTGGCCCTCGGTAGATGGACATTTCCCCCTCTTCCCATGGTGCACCATCAGTTCTGTTCTCTGTAGGAAGTGAAGTTGTGTCTTCTTCAGCCAGTCAGGCCAGGAGAAAGCAAGTTGAGGCAGGGCCTTCTTTAGAGACCCTCCTAGAACTCCAGCACCTTTCTGGAATAGAACCTGAGCCGGAACCACTGTGCAGGACAGAGCTTCTGTCAAAGGAGGCTTCTCCATGGCCCCCGACACTACCAGTAGCATGTGCTGACCTGAATTGCGTGCCATGCTTGCAGTAGGAATGGCGTGCCTGCTGATCCAAGTTGAAGGGCAGGCACCGTAGTTTAGTTAAGATTATTTCTCTTTATAGATGACTAAGGGTGTCTAATCTCTCTTTCTTCAAAGGCTCTTAAGCCCACCCCCTAAACTGAGACTTTTCCCATTTGTAAACACACTATAGTCTTTAGAAATTACAGAGGCCGCATTTCACAAAAGACTTTGTGCAGTGCGACAGCGGAGCTCCTGAAGCAACGCCGAGACATTTGAAAGAAAACATTCTCAAAGGAACAATAAGGGTTTTTCCTGCGCTTATTTTGTTTTGCCTTTTAAGCAAAGTGAAGCTCAGAATTCCATAGCAGATTTAATTAGGGACACTCCTGTGTCTAGTAGAAAATGCAGATTGGGAATAGAGTGTGCTGGAATATGTTGGAAGAGAGAGTTGATGTTTCATCTCTACCTCCCCCATGAAGCACAGGAAAGATGGGGGACTTGAGTAGCTATCCTTAATATAAGCTTTTTTTTTTTAATTTTTAATTTTTTGGGCCTGGGTGGGTGATGGTAGTGGATTTGGAGTAGCTGGTGAGATGGCTCTATAGATTAAAAACACTTGGCTCAAAAGCCCAGCAGCCTGAGTTCAGTCCCTGGAATCCACAAAAAGATGGTAAGAAAAAAAAAAAAAAAAAAAAAAGAAAACCTATGTTCACAATGTCGTTCTCATGCCTCCAATGCATGCTATGACACACACACACACACACACACACACACACACTATAATAATAATAGTAATAATAATAATAATAATTTTGATTTTAAGGATTTAGAGGACATTGGGAAAGTGCAGCTTCCTATCCAGCTAGTGTAGACTCCTGTTAATCCAGGCCAGGAAAAGACTATGTCTCAAACTACAAAAAAAGGTAGACTGCACCCTAGTCATGACACTGGAGGTGTTCTGGCCTTCATATGGACACACATCATCACAAATAAGTGCACACATGCACACACACACCATGGGATAGTGAGTTTTCAGAAACAAAACATGTAGCATGCTACAGAGCATGTGCCACGGAGCACTTGTGGGGCGAGACGACAATTTGTAGCCAGGCACTGGGGCACACACCTTCAGTCCCAGCACTCAAAAGGTAGAGGCAGGTGGCTTTTTCTGAGTTTTAGACCACATGGGCTGCATAGTGAGTCCCAGCCTAGCCAGGGATACATTGTGAGATCCTATCTCAAAGCAAAGAAAAAAAAAATTGGACAAGAAAAAGAAACAGAAAGAAGAAAAAGCCAGATGAAGTAGCACATGCCTTTAATCCCAGCACTCTAGAGGCAGAGGCAGGCGGATCTTTGTGAGTTCGAGGCCAGCCTGGTGTACAAAGCAAGTCCGGAACAGCTAAGACTACACAGAGAAACCCTGTCTCAAAAAAAAAAAAAAAAAAAAGGAAATATGAAAACTTATTTGTGAGAGTTTGTTTTCTTCTTGTAGTTCCCAGGAATCCACCAGAACACCATGCATGCCTGGAAGCAAGTGCCTGTACCCTGTAAGCCACTGGTCTTTATTCAGTATTTTACCATGACTTTGTGCCTTAAAATACTGTGGAGACGTGTTAAGATCGTGACCTTAAATTTCGCCAGGTCTCCCCCACCCAACTCCAGTGCATCCCAGCAGAGAGCTCGCCTTCCTCTTAGCATTTATCCCAGCGCGTTTCGACGCAGCGTACGCTTATCTGAATTTTCATCTGCTCATGACTGTCTTGAGGCACCGTCCTTATGCCAGCCAAGTGCCTGGCACATAATCGACACTTAATAAAGCTTTATTGACTGAAAGCACCCCTCAGTGAACATACTCAGGCATATCGCTTTTTCTGTCTCTTGGGCCGTTTCTCTTCGGATAAATTCCCAGAATAGAGATTTCTAGGCCAAAGTGACCGCGAACATGTTTATGAATTTCAATACTTAGCGCCAAGAAGTTTTTATGTCTATTTGAGGTTCTTCCAAGTTTGTGAGTTCTCATCCTGCTATGATTACACTATTGCTAGGTTAGCAGCCTGGTGTTCCATATTGTCTCAAGTAAAAAGTGACAGTGGGTCTGTCGTCGCCAAATTCAAGTCTGGAATGAGCACTGCATATGCTTTAACATGAAGCCCGTCTATAAAATGTAAATTCTTCATGTGGAAGTTGGGACACAGAGGGAAGTGGTTAGCAAAGGCAAGGCACTGGATAACAGATATTGTCTTTAGGAACCAACCCCCCAACCCCCCAACCCCCAGGCCCCCAACTCCCAACCCCCCAACCCCCAGCCCCCCAACCCCCAGCCCCCCAACCCCCAGCCCCCAGCCCCCCAACTCCCAACCCCCCAACCCCCACCCCCCACCCCCACCCCGAGTTTCACTGCTGCGCTGAACTTTTCTCAGACTGCCATCAATATTTCAATAGAGCAGTTGCATATGTATTTTTTTTCATTTGCTTTTCTCTCTCAACGCATTTAACGTTCCAGTATGAAACATTACTGAATGCAAATTGCTGTTAACGCCCATTCCAAGGTCCGCTTTTATCAAAGTTTGCAACTGTTTGTCTAATGTAGAATGTGTTTCTATCTTCAATTGATCTGATTTGTGTGTGTGAAATAAGATTGAGCCTTCATGCTGAGACCTTGGGAAACACTCAGCTTCTTCCTCCCCCCCCCCCCCCGCACTCCCCTCCCCCTCCCCCTGGTTTGATGTTTTTCCGCTTCCCTCATCTCTTAGTATTTGGCAGCCTCATAAATTACTCCTGATAAATAGCTATAGCCATCTTTGGGTGCAAGTGTATTATTGAGAAACACAGTCACGCAAATGACATAAGGCATCATGTAGTGTTGGTGGGATCTAAGCAGAACAAAGCGAGAGCACTGTTGTGTTAAAACTACGCAGCGGAGGCTGAAGATCACGGTGGATAGAGAGGCTCACCATATATTCGGGAGAATTATGACATATGATTGCCCTAAGTTATATGTCTCATTGTGTGCATATTCTCTGCCAGCGGCTTCAATCCACCCTCAAGGTTGAACCTGGAGAGAGAGCCAGATAAGGGAGTTACCAAATGCTTGTACACACTAAGACTTGGCTGTAGTTTTCAGACAATTTTTTTTTTCTCTCTCTTTTGGAAAACTGAACCCTGTGGGCCATTACCTAGTTAAGTATGTTTAGGAGACTCGTTAAGATGTCAGGTGGAGCCGGGCGTGGTGGCACATGCCTTTAATCCCAGTACTCGGGAGGCTGAGGCAGGCGGATCGCTGTGAGTTCGAGGCCAGCCTGGTCTCCAAAGTGAGTCTAGGACAACCAAGGCTACACAGAGAAACCCTGTCTCGAAAAACCAAAAAAAGGAAAGAAAGAAAGAAAGGAAGAAGAAGAAGAAGAAGAAGAAGAAGAAGAAGAAGAAGAAGAAGAAGAAGAAGAAGAAGAAGAAGAAGTCAGGCAGTAGTAGCATGCTAACATGCGCCCACACGTTGGGTAACCCATGCTGTAAGCTATCAGAATTCTTTGAGCTAGGAAATCAGTGTTTCTGTCCCCGCACCTATGGATTTGACTCCTCCGATACTTCACGTAAGAGCAGTCATTCAGAATCTGTCTTTCGGAGGCTGGCATTATTTTTTTCTCGCAGTGCCCCAAAGGCTCATTCATGTTGTAGCATGTGTCAGAGTGCCTCTTAAAGGCTGTGTAATACTCCATTGCACGTGCCTATGCCACAGTTAGCTTCCTTAGTGCCCCTGCATATGGCCATTTGGGTTTGTTACAACTTTGCCTGTGATGACAATAGTGCTGCTGTGAACACGAGTGTGCAAATATCTCTAAAAGATTCAGTTTTCAGTGTTTTGGGGATGTGTAACCAGAAGATGAATTGCTGGAGCATTTGAAGGTTCTGTTTGAGACTTTTCAGGAATATCTGTGCTGTTTTCTATCACAGCCATTTTACATTTCCAGCAATGGTGTGCAGGGGTCCCATTTCTCCAAATCACTACCAGCATTTATTGTTCATTTGTTTTCATTATTTCTTCTTCTTCTTCCTCTTCCTCCTCCTCCCTCTCCTCCTCCTTGTCCTCTTCCTCCTCCTCTTCTTTTTTTTCTTTTTCTTTAAATCTTTATTCCACATGAACATCAGAGTATACATTTATTTATTTATTTATTTATTTATTTTAAACTTTATTTGTATATGAGTGCTTTATCTGCCAAAGAGGACA
Organism: Acomys russatus; assembly: GCF_903995435.1. NCBI lineage: Eukaryota > Metazoa > Chordata > Mammalia > Rodentia > Muridae > Acomys > Acomys russatus. Next base: position 23,566,121 of record NC_067166.1, on the reverse strand, counting down.
TCAGATCACATTATGGATGGTTGTGAGCCACCATGTGGTTGCTGGGAATTGAACTCAGGACCTCTGGAAGAGCAGGCAGTGCTCTTAACCACTGAGCCATCGCTCTAGGCCCCTCCTCTTTTTTTCTTGAGACAGGATTTCTCTTTGTAGCCCTGAAACTTGCTTCTTAGACCAGGCTAGACTGAGCTCAGAGATCCACCTGCCTCTGCTGTCTGAGTACTGGGATTAAAGGTGTGCGCTACCCTGCCTGCCTCCTTCTTTTCTTTTCTTTTCTTTCTTTCCTTCCTTTTTTTTTGTAGTAGCCATTATTAAATGTAAAATTCATTCAAGATTTTGAATTTTCATATGAACATGTTTTCTTTCTTAGCTCCCCGTGGCAAATGAAAAAGAATTTTGAGTACATTTTCTAGGAAGGATTGCAGAGTCTTAAAATATTTCTCAGTGACAATCTGTTACTATTTCGAGATAGTTGGAAGTAATTCTCTTTGATAGAATATAAGTGAACTGGGTTTCTGCTTCTTGGATTTTAATTCCTTGGTGCATTTGTCAGTACCAAAACCTGTATAGGGAACCGTGAAAGGCAGTGGTTCCTGTTGCACATGTGCCAGTGGAAGAGAGATTTCAAAGAAGAACAGGCTGTGGCAGGGTAGATTAGAGAGACCAGCACTTCTTAGGATGCCACAGTACACTTCTGCTTGGTCTTGCTCTGTGATTCCTGGTTGGATTAGCTGATAAAAAAAAGACACAGTCCACACGAAGGAGCCTGCTTCCAGTCACATTCTGTAGTTAGCTCACTGTGTGACACTTCTGTGCCCTCTCCAGTGTTCTGGGCTTTTTAGTCATTTTGCTTGTTGTTTTGTTTTTTGGTTTTTTTTTGTTGTTTGTTTTGTTTGTTTGTTTTTTTTTTTTGGTTATTTTGTTTTGTTTTGTTTTTTGGAGTTTGGCTTCTATTGGTTGTATGGGTGTCTTTTTAGAATAGTACTTTTTGTTTTTGTTTGGTTTGTTATTTTTTCAAGGCAGAGTTTTTCTGTGTAGTCTTGGCTGTCCTGGACTCACTTTGTAGACCAGGGTAGCCTTCAACTCACAGAGATCCACCTGCCTCTGCCTCTGGAGTTCTAGGATTAAAGGCCAGCACCACCACGCCCGGCTTAGAATAGTACATTTTAAGAGATTTATTTATTTTTGTTTTGCATATATGTTCAGCAGCCATGGCCTGCTGCCCATGGAGGCCCGAAGAGGTCATTGGATCCTCTGGAACTGGAGTTTCTGGTGGTTGTGAGCTGTCCGGTGTGGGTGGTGGGAACTGATCCCAGGTCCTCTGCAAGAGCAGCCAGTGAGTGGTCTTAACCATTGAACCATTTCACCAGCACCTCCAAGTAATATTTTTAAGCACATAAAATAAAATAAAATAAAATAAAATAAAATAAAATAAAATAAAATAAAATAAAATAAAATACATAGCCAAGTGTGGTGGCACACACTTGTAATCCCAGCACTCGGGAGGCAGAGGCAGGTGGGTCTCTGTGAGTTCAAGGCCAGCCTCTACAAAGTGAGTCCAGGACAGCCAAGGATACACAGAGAAACCCTGTCTCCAAAAACAAACAAACAAGCCCTCAAACAAACAAATAAACAAACAAAAAACAAATAGAGTAAAACAACAGCAACAAAAACAACAAAAAAACCCACCACCACTACCAAAACACACAAGAGACTTATCAGATGTCAATAAGCTTTAAGCTCAATTACTGGGCATATATGCTTTTATACTAATTCTCTAAGCTAGTCTGGCTACTTCCCAGCTACACGGCCCTAGTTAACTTGCCATACTGGTCCTGTCTGGGCTGTTTCTGCTCCATCAGGCCAATCGTTTCTCTCCCTCTTCTTCCTCCTACCTCTTTCCTCATGGTCCCTTTCTGAGACTTTCCCTTCCCCCTGCGCCCCCCCCCCCAAGCCCAGGAACAGAAACTCTGCCTATCTCTCTTCTGCCCAGCTACAGGCCGTTCAGCAGCTGTTTTTATTACTATAACAATCAGAGATAATCTGGGAGCAAAGTTGACACAACATTGTTCAGAGTACATGACGATTCACTGGTCTGCACTGCAGCCAGATCTCAGGGCCCAGAAGTCCCTAGCATATCTCATGGTCATTTCTTCTAGAGTGGAGTATGTGTGCCTCGTTGACACTGTGGCCAGCCACCAGGGTTCATCTAGGTGCATGCTACCTGATAGATGGGGCAGTAACGTGCTGACTGTGCGATATGAGCGTCTGCCTGCGAGAGGCAGCCCCCATGCATTAAAATGAATGCTTCGTAGACACACAATTCTTTCAGGTTAAAAGGTCCTCTTCTAAGTTAGATGGGAGGCTTAGAGCATAGAGCGCAAGCAATTTTTCCCTCTCTCAGCTCTTCCCATGGATCAATGTCTTCTATTGACTCTTCTCCTGTTTGCATATCATTTTTCTATCATGGTCATTTATGTTAATCATCACAAAACAGAATAATTGTACATCGTATTCCCTTAGGCAAAAAACCTCCTTCCTGTAATATCTGAGGCTACAAAATTCTGCTCAAAGAGATAGAAAAAAAAATTAGTCCATTATTTTTTAGTGACTTGAGGGTGATACAGAGAACTCCATTTCTCCTTATTTCTCTACTTCACCTTCTGTGTTAATCCTAAATCAAATACTAGTGAGAGTCTCTGAAGAAAAATAATCAGACTTAAAAAAAACCAGTTATCTTTATTTGGGGAAATCTAAATATGTCATGATAGCTAAAGTATGTATATATATATATATATATATATATATACAATTTTTAATGTTTTCTTTTTTGTTTTGTTTGTTTGTTTACATGAGATTATTAAAAGTTGCCTTCATCAGGGAGGCATGTCTATGCAGTTATTATAAATTAGCAGAGTGTCTGCTCTAAGTTGTGCACAGATATTTGCTATGTACATTTTTAATGATACAGTTGAGATAATTAGCATAGAAAACAGCAGTTTTTCAACTTAATGTTGTACTACAATAGATGATTTGGCCACCTCTTACATTTATTTGTGTTGCAGAACTTGGTGAAATATACAGTTATTAAATATACAAAGTAAACTATGTCTGTGCTGACCAGTAGTTCATACGGCTGGGCTTTGTCATCTCCGGAGTCCTGACTATGACTGTGCTTTGGAAGCAAAGTGGACTTTATCCATATAAATCTATGTTTATGTTCATAGGTGCATGCAAAATGTATTGTGTATATAAGCCTGGGGACGGCTGATGGTACCCTACCACGCACATGCAGAAAGAAGCACTGATAAGGCCTGGGACATGACTCCTTGTCCATTAAACAGTATCAAGGATGTGATAGCATCTTCTGAGTTTTATTTTAGTAATTCTAAGTAGGAAGTTGGCTTGCCATAAAGAGAGGTAGGCGTGCATTCTGCAAGAGTAGTTTGCTCTCTTGTTTGTGTTAAGCAATTCAGAAGAAAACATCTTACCTCTAAGTTCGCAGGGGTGATTTCTCTGGGGAAGAGAGGCTAAGAGTGGGTGGAGCTCAGTGTGTTTGGCTCTCTGTCTCCTGTGTTTGTTTATCATTAGTTGAGTAATCTCACTCAGGCACCTCCTAGGTGCTAGCTGTTTTGCCATGGAGACCATGAGGAGATGGAAGGCGGCTACGTGCGTGGAAGCAGAGAGCTTCAGGATGAATGTATAGAGGACTGCACAGGTACGAAGGAGCCCTAAGAACTGACAGAAAGGCCGGGCGTGGTAGTGCATGCCTGTAATCCCAGCACTCGGGAGGCAGGGGCAGGCGGATCTCTGTGAGTTCGAGGCCAGCCTGGTCTACAAAGTGAGTCCAGGACAGCCAAGGCTACACAGACAAACTCTGTCTTGAAAAACAAACCAACAAAACAAAGCAATAACAAGAAGAATTGACAGAGAGACAGAAACACACACACACATACACACACACACACATACACTGCTTACTTTTGTCAGCTCTGCCATAGTGGGGGAATATAGAGGGCTCTCAGAGCACCCAAAGTAAGCCATCTGCTGTGTTAGTGGGTGGCAGCAAAGTCAGTGAAAGATGGGAAAGAGTATTGCAGCCAAAGAGAACACAGAGCTATGCAAGGACGCTTTGGCTTATGAGTTGAAATTCTAGTAGAATGGTAAACGATGGCCTGCCATGTATTCTGAGCGTTTATACTGGGCATCGATAGAGAGCACACAGAGAGACTCCTGGCAGGATGACTAGACTTGGGCAATGGAGAATCTCAGTTAAAGCATACATCACACCCTTCTGAGAAGACAAGGGATGAGGTCATGGGCAGAATGGCAGCCTTGGAAGGAAAGGCAGATGTTCAGGAAGCCAAATACATAGGATTAGGTGACTAATTGGATGGCTTAACGAGGAGGAACCACAGGAGCGACTCATGCTATAGGCCACTGACTAATGCCAGTAACTGTGAGACTCAGGAAGCAGGGCAGGTTGGGTGAAGATGCTAAGTTCAGTTTGAGAGTCACTGGGCTGAAGCTTTTGTTGATGTCTGCTGAGTTGGAGATGTTGGCTATGTAGTTCTGAGTGGACCATGGCAGAGAGTTCCAGGTTGGGGAGGAGTCATCCTCATATAGATGAATGAGGAACTCTCAAGGTAATTAGTGTTGACTTGTCCTTCTCCAAGAGCTACTGAGACCTGGAACTGAAGCCAATCTTTCTAGTCCTCTTTGACTCCAGAAGTGGGGAAGGGGATGGGGATGGGGGTGGGGATAGGAACAGGGGTGGGGGGACGACAGCTTTCCCTTAGTTTAATTAGTCAGCTCTAGGATGGACAGGCACAACCATAGAGCTATGGGGTTATGTTCTCATGGGCATGTGTGGTTTGGTTTTGGCATGCTGTTGGGATTTTAAACAGCTTGATCACAGGAGAATCTGATAGGAAAAAGAATGTTGTTTGTTTGTTTGTCTTGGCTGTCCTGAAACTCTCTATGTAGAGCCAGGCTGGCCTCGAACTCGCAGTAATCCACCTGCCTCTGCCTTCCAAGTGCTGGAATTAAAGTTGTGTGTCACCATGTCCGAGTTTAAACTGAAATTTAATTTAATGTTCACGTTTTCTTTGGGGTTGGTTAGAATACATGAGGAAATTTTAGCCTATACATTCAGTCTCTAAGAAACAATGAGGTCAAGGTAAAGGATGATAGGAATTGCAGGTAAAGCCCAGGATGATGGGAATTGAAGGCAAAGCACAGGATGATGAGAATTGAAGGCAAAGCTTTCTATGGCTAAGTGATAGTGTTTGTTGCTTGCTGGATTTTGTTGTTGATGTTTATGGAGTTATTGTTAATATCTTTGAATTGATTTGCATTTTGTTTTGTTTTGAGACAGATTCTCACACTATAGCCCAAGCTGGCCAAGGACTCCACGGTAGCCCAGGCTAGTCTTGAAATCACACAGCTTCCTCTGCTTTGGGCTTCCGGGTTCTTGGACTATGGGCTTTAGCCATGTTGTTTTCTGTTTTGTTTTCATACTTTTCTTGACAAGGACAGAAGGCATTTGCTATTTTAAAAGCCTCAGTTGGCTGTATGTTTTCTTTGTCCTTATGAAGGGACAATGAAGTGGTAGGGCGGTAGGATTTTAAAAGACGAGGAGCAGGAAGACAGAGCACCAGCTCAATCCCGTGGAGCATGTAGCTTACTAACACCACTCGAGCGGCTGTCCATGGAAAGTTGTGCTACACGCAGCTTGTGCTAGTTGATCTGAGAATAAGATTCACTCATTATTCTTACAAATTCTGATCCTCTCTGAATTTACCTACTTTAGACCTACGTGCAATAAACTGTTCCTGTTTACATTAGAACCTAGACATGTTTAAATTCGAAATCTGTCAAGACTTTACGTGACTCAGTATTAAATGTTATGCACACTCAGGGATATCTCGGGAACTACAGAACTAAATTCCAAATCAACTAACTATATGATTAGATGACATGCGAGCCTCCAGCTCATAGCTCTTAACGGGAGAAGCTTGTTTTCTTTCTTAACTCTGGCTTGAACCAGGTTAGTCGTGGCAAGAGTTCCAAGGCGAGCATCTGAGGGTTATTAGATCGCTGTTGGGAAATGACCTGGTCATCACTTTGGTTTCTGAGGAGGTAACCATAGCAGTGGAGGCGAAAATAGATCCTCTGGTGACATTTTAGCTAAGAAAATAAACACGTATTCACTCCTGCAAAAAAAAAATGTTATTCCAGAGCATTCTTTAGGCAAAGCAGAGCACTGGGGGCGGGGCTTTCAGTAAGACCTGTTTTGTATCAGAAACAAGAGCATAACCGGAAGTTGTTCGCTTTTCTGTCCCAGTGATTAAACACTCAGACCCAAAGCCATGTGAAGAAGAATGGGCTTATTCTTTAAGGTCACACATCATCACTCAGGGATGACAGGGCAGGAACTCAAGCAGAGCCCCTTGGGAAGTGCTGCCTGGCGGCCCACTTACTGGTTCAGGCTCAGCCAGCTTTTTATATAGCTCAGGCCCACCTGCCCAGAGATGGCACTGCCCACAGTGGGCGGGCTCACATCATTTGTCAGTCAAAAGAGCTCACAGCTAGGAGCAAAGGTCGCCCGGATTAAGGCAGCTTTTCAGTTGTGGTTCCTCTTCCTAAGTGGCTGTGGGCTGTGTCAGGTTGACAGGACTGTCCCTCTGTTTTGAACGGCTTTCGTTTGTTTTGTTTTGTTTTGTTTTGTTTTTAAAGAAAGTTTCGACTGAAGCCTAGCACTGTGTGAGTGTCATATATTGGAGTGCCTACTCCTTCTAAATTTTCATACCCCTCCGTTTTCCTGCATTGGGCGTTTATGTCAACTCGTCATAACAATGTCTCATTTTATAAAGCCTTAGGTATCTCAAAAACTCTATTTTTATTTAGAATCTTAGTTCAATAGAGCATTGTGCTAAAGAGGCCAGGGTCATGGGTGTTGGTCCTGTGCCAATCAACTTTTACAATGAAAAAAAAAAAGTCCTCCTTTCTATAGCGCATCAGGGATTGTTTTAGAACTTGCTAATAGTACCTGGCGTCTTTTTTTTCTTTTTTTTTTCAAAGAATGAGTGGTGCTGCATAGCTCATTAGCTGTGCTGGGAAAGGCAAACTGGTGCCAGCTGGGTCCAGTGGTGCCACGTAAGACCTGTGCTTTCTCCTGTGTGAAGGAGGCTACTTTTAAGGACTTCCTGTGTGGGGTGGTCCTACTGGAGCGAAGCATACACGTTTCTACAACAGACCGATGGCGTATAATGCCCCGGTAGGTAATGCCCATTCCTTTGCATATAACCCAGGCCTGTGTTCCCCACTGACACTGTCAGCATCCTGGCCACTCCAGCATGAGACACCAGGCGTTTCCCAGAGCTAATGACATCTCTCATCAGCTCTTTAATCTGTTGCCCTTCAAAGTCTTCATAAGGACATCCTGTAGGTTCTGCCTTGGGGCTAGGGGTTCTGATCATGCATTGAACTTTAAATAAGTTGGAAAGATCGCCTGGGCCTTATTTTCATAATTTGATGATGAGTAATTGTCATTCACAGTAGTGTGTTCCATTTGTGCTAAAATAAGTGCATTTGTGTTTAGGAATACTAAGCAAGGTTTTCCTCCCTATCTTCCCCTTCGCATTCAAAATGAAATGCAAAAACAAAACAAAAAAACCCAAAACACAAAAAAAATCCCTGCTTACCCCAGACTGCTCAGGTGTCCGTGAGCCAACACAGGCCCATTCAGCCTGACTGCAGTGACCTGCTGGCTGAAGACAGGAAGAGTCACTTCCCTTCTCGGTTGCCCCAGTGCCACCTGTCACTTTTCAAAGCCAAGAGGTTCCTGTTAGGCCTGCTGCCCTGTGTGCTGGTCTGGAGGGTAGCCCTTCCTGCCAGGCAGTTTGCAGTCTGGCTGGTTTCCTTGGAGATCGGATCTGCATAGCTCTTCCAGGTGAGGCCCTGGATCCTCCCAGTGTCCCTTGCTGCACTTACCATGTGGAAATGAGTCAGTGGAAAAATTCACTTACTCATCCTGACCTCCTTCTGTCTCTTGCACTGGAGGTGTACTTATTTGTCCAAGGCGATCTGTTCCCCTTCCGAAACCCCGTGCTCTGTGGTCGGGTTAACGCTTTAGTCGAAAGGTTGTTTTAGAAGATGTATAGTTGAGAGCTGCCTGCAGGGTTCGATGAATAATACCAGCACACCTGTAATCCATTTGAAAGTGAGGCCCTGGGAGTCAGGAGGGAGAACCTGGCTTTGAATAATTCGCTGCTCAGCCACTGCTTCCTAAGGAAGCGTTTATGATTTTTAGGAGAAACTGCAAAATGGGAATTTTGACTCGTATGAGAAAGGAGGGATAAGGAAGGGTCAAAGTCTATTATGCTCAAACCCTACCATCCCTACTTTCAGAAAACAGAACAAAACCCCTTCCCCTCCTCATTTGTGGTTGCTTAAATTTTTTAAAACTTTTCAAGGGGGCTCTTAAGCCATGTATTGCCTCGGGGCACTACTTAAGGTACAGGAGGGTGCGCACTAACAGGGAGCCTGCAGTCTCTCCTGGGAGAGCAATGAGGGAGGGGCTATTCTACAGCAGAGTTGTCTGGAGATGCCCTTTGACTTTGAAGGAGACCAAGAGACTCCACAGCAAGGCCAACAGGAGCAGCTCACTGCTTGCCTAACTGCTTTTTTTTTTTTTTTAATTTATTTTAATTTTTAAACCATTGAAGTCCTGTCCTTTTCATCCATGTGATCACATCAACGTGTGTAGACATCAGACTACTGATCACCTTCTTTGAGAAGAACGGAGTCAGAAGCCAGGAAAGAAAGAAAAGAAAGAAAGAAAGAAAGAAAGAAAGAAAGAAAGAAAGAAAGAAAGAGAAAGAAAGAAAGAAAGAAAGAAAGAAACAATGTATTGTGTATTTCAAACAGAAACACACCAGCTGCTTGGATTTGCAGTGGTTGACACTGTGGGTACCATTACGCAGACAGCGGCGTGTTAGAAGTAATAGTCCCCTTAGTGTACACGCACAAGATGAGTCGCTAGCCTGGAATAATCAGTAAATATTTTTGTCCTAGTCTAACTGTCCTTACAAAGACTTCAAGCTTAAGCATGAGCAGTCTTGCTGGAAGTAACTATATGGGAATAAACAAAACCCCTGTCTAAGGAGTGGAATAGTGTTCTTTTCAAACACCAGCTCACTCTGGGCAGCTAATTAGTTCTTACCGTGGACAACTCACCCTTAAAATGAAGAAGAAGAGGAAGAGCCCCAGCTGACATGATGGTCCTGTTTCAAAGGTGGCAAGCGCCAGCATTAAAGTGTCGGCTGACTGATAGCCTTGTAAGCATGCCTTTATTTGGATCCTGGTTTCTTTGTGTCCGCCCCAACCCCTTCCAAGATGGTTACAGATACTCTTCCTTTCCCAGGAGACTATAAATTAAAACTCAGGGTCAGGCTGAGGCCCCTCCACATAAGTATTACATTGCAGCGTGGACATGATGCGTGATGTAGAAAACGTTCTGTGCTTTCTAAACAGGGAGGCGTCTGGTCAAAGTCAGAAACGGAGGGCCACCTTTTGTGAGGCCTGGCTGTGGTGTGGAAGCAGTGAGGTCTGGAGCCCTGTAAATTTTGCTAGGGTGATCTAGTCTCGACAACAGAAAAGCAACTGACTGACTTTGGGATCGGCTGTGGGAAGTCAGCCTCTGATTAAAAAAAAAAGATTTATTTCCAAGAGAAGCAGCCAGTTTATTGTCACGCAGTACTGTGTTGTGAGTTCACATCTGCATTCGATGACCGTGGGGGGATATATACATGTTCCAGAATGAGATTTCCCTGTAAGTGTTAGCCCTGCTCACCCATTCGGTCTTCACTGAGGGAGGCTCTCAGCAGCAGACAGCAGCCTTCCCTCCTTTGCAGATCACATTTCAAGCATGAGATGAGAGTATAAGCCAGTTGGCGGGTGACTTAAGTGTGAGATGCCTTATCTGGTTCACAGGAACCAGATAAGGAACAAAGGTTCAATCTCTTCAGTTGAAAGAACCGTCCTAAATAGGCGTAAGTCTTGTGTTGTAGCATCCTCAGGAGCAACGCGTAGAGAATTCCAAGCTGTTCCTTTGACTCTCTCCAGGCGCTGAGCTCCACACACAATCCAAGCACATGCTCCCTGTCACCAGGGAAGCATGGCATTCCAGCAGCCTTTGGAAAGGGCTCAGGCGGGGAAATGGGTGGGGCCCATGCCAAGGACACTGCAGGCATCCGGGGTTGGGGGTAGAAGTTGCCTGGCCGGGATTCCAAAACCTCAGGGTTTTGCCATTTGTTCCTAATTGATGGCTTTTGCCTGCCATGAGACCTACAGCCCTAAATTCTGCAGCAAGCGCTGGGTGGCTTAAAATGCCAGATGCTTCAGGGACAGATTACAGGCCCAGGCCTGGGATCTCTGTCCTCCCTCACCATGGGAGAATGTGAGTCTAGTCACAGCATCCCACACTGTAGCTTCGACTCTGTTCGTTTTCTGTAAATTGAATGTGAGGCACTTTGTATTCTAGTGGAATATGGTAATCACGACCTAAATATAAATTCAGTAATTAAGGCTCCAAACGGATGAATATATTTAACAATAAGGCTGGGAAAAGATGACGTCTGTAGAGGTCTTTATTTCACAGTAGCGGGTTAACTTGAGCACTGTAACAATTGTGTACCAAATCAAGTGAGCATTCTAAAGGGACAGTGCTTTCATTATGAATGCCCTCATGTAAGCCAGGGGGTTAGTTTGTAAAGCACAAACAAACACTGCCACCAAGAAAAACCCTGGAAGGTCTGCTGGCTCGGGGTGAACCCTAAAAAACACCCACATTCAAACTTTATAACCCAGCTTTTTTTTTTTTTTTTTTTTTTTTTTTTTTTTTTTTTTGTGGGGTAGCTGTTGTCTTCTTTGGCTTTGGTTTCTCTTATTTTTGTTTTTACATTTTTGAATAGTGGAGACATTTTCTTTTTCCTTTTGTCTTCATTCTCTCCAGAGTCCCAACTTGCCAGTCTGGCTATATCTTTCCATTATATCACTAATAACTGTTAGGATGGGTCTGTCTCAGCTCTGGTTCCCACCTCTACAGCCACGCTGTAACTAAGGGGCAAACAGCTTTCTTCCAGAAAGGCTCAGTACAGGCTCAGATCCCTGTACTGTTTCTGTCTTTAGATTTTAGGTCAGGTCTTCAAGGATGATCGGCTTTTTCCGAAATAAAATTACATATATGGAAATTACATATATGGACGGTTTCTTGGGTCAGGAGATTTCCTGGTATTACCAGTAGCTGTCAAGTAAGTTAGAGGCTGCTACTACTTCTCAGTCAAAGGCGATTGAGCCATTTTTTTTTTTTCTTCCTACTATAGCTTAAGGTGTGGTCCAGTGTCATGAACCCCCAGGAAACTGCGACCTAGTCACAGAGTCATATAGTAATGTGGCCTGTCTACACTGGCATGCGATGCCCCATGGTGAAGGCCATGGGCAGGGTCAGCTATAAGTGGCATTTTCAAAATGAGGATGACTCTCCCGTTCTTGGTCTATGCCCTGCTCTACTTTAGGTCATGCACATGAGCACAGGGCCTTTGAGCTTCTGCTTCGTGGAGCTAAGCATTAGAAAGTCTTGGTCACTCACACATTTAGAGGCACAGGCAGACCTCACCACCTCTCCTTTTACTTACCCTAGCCTAAGAGAGCTGATCCCGTCTGCTGCTGCTTGGGCTGTTCTGCCCGCTGCCTTCCCTCCAATTGGCGTTCTAGGTAGGTTGTTCTCTCCTTAGGGAAGGCCTTAGGGCTGCCTCCTAGTCACTATGTCTGTTTCTGAAATTGAAACCCTCTGAGGACCTTCCAAGGCCCAGGAAGCTGGACATGAAGCCCAAAGACTTCTTAGAATATGAGCAGACGACCACTATTCATTAATCGTAGTCTCTTCCACTATACAGATGACCACAACGAATAGTTTGATTAATGAACTAGTTACAGGACACATCGCTGACCATCACTGCCTCTTTCCCTTTCTTCTTAGGAATCACAGCTAGCAATATTCAAAATGATGTCGTTCTTGCCTTGTTAGACACATATTTTCCAGACTGAGAGGAATTACAATTATAATAATCATGCCTTTTTGAAAACACACATGTGCATATCTTCTGAGAAGACACTGCTATTATTATTTATGAACCTGTACTTGCAATTGATTCTTCCCCGATTACCCCCACTCCCCCACCCCCCCCCCAAATCCTGTGAGCTTTAAACATGCACAAGAGCATGTTTTGCCTTTTCCATTTTTAGCATCACTTTTCTATGCGTTGGGGATTTATATCTCTTGTGGTTGTAGCTTGTTTTTTTTTTTTTTTCACAGCGTTTAGAAGACTCATTTTTCCCCCCTTACCTGATCCTTTGCTTTGTGCCATCTCAAAAAAACAAACACATAAACAAAACAAAAAACAAAGGTTTAAAAAAAAAAAGGGATGTGTGTGTGAAAGGAGGAAGGTGGGAAGCTGGCTTGTTTGGAAACAGTTCCTGGAGGGGGCCGTCATTTGTCGGCAAAGAACAGTGGCCCAGCAGAGAAGCAGTCACAGGGTCTCCCTCTCGTCCCTTGGGGTTGTCAGGATGCCACTGCCTCCTTTAAGTGGCCTTCTCCCCTCCATTTTTGGTGTTCTTGTCATCTCATTTTGGCCAGTGTGACTCAGGGACAACAAGGTCTTTACTATGGGCTAGTTTCTTGTTTTCATAAATCTATATAGTCCATTTTGTACATGCAAGGCCTTTGGTAGCCAGACTGGACAAACAGTGAACTATGCCAAAGAAAAGGTATCTGTCTCTACCTTCCATTTCTGGATCTTTCCAGTTTAAAACAAAATAAAGTGTAGAGATTATAGAGAAGCGATTGGGTATATGATTATACGATTGGGTAACTCTTCCTCTTAGACAAGCTAAACATTCGTGTTTTGTTTTGAGGTAAAATTACACCTTAGAAGAAGGAGGAAATGAATCTACATTGTTTTTCTAAGAGGAAGTTTTTAAACAGTTGAAAAATAACTAATTTGTGAAGCAAGGTTGTGACCACGAGAGCCAGGGGGATTGCAGGTGAGAGTTAGCTTTTATACTTAATTATTAACACACAAACATTCGTTGTTGTTGGTTCTACTGAGGTTTAATGTAATCACAGCATTTATAAATGTTATTTTATAGAAAGATTATAATTTGTGTTTAACAGTATATTAAACACACAGCCTTCCCGGGAACCTCTGTAGCTCCGCCCAAACACCCTTTTTCATTTCTCAGTGTAAAAAAAAAAAAATGTACTCTTCATTAATTATCTTTCCTTTATGTACTACTTCAAAAAGTGTCCTAGCCTAAAACAAGATCACTGTTTAGCCTACCTACATAGTGAAATCTCATTCTCTACTTGAGATGACTTTATGTAACTTATTTTCTGACTTTCATTGTTTATTTTTAAAAACCGTGGCTCTCTAGTTTCTGTGAAAACTGGGGTAGACTGATTTTTGTTTTATTCATCTATTTTCCCCCCTTCTATTACAAAGTCTCCTACCCGAACAATAGAGTTCTTTTAAAATGCAGGGAAATATTTCCCTCCCCAGATTTCCGGATAGCTAGCCTCTCAGATCCTGGTACCAGCTGTCCTCTGCCTGGGGCAAGACACTCTTCAAAAAAAAAAAAAAAAAAAAGAAAAATGGTCAGGGATTTCTTTTTTGGGAGGGGTGTGCGGTGAAGTAACAAAAGCTACACACATGGCAGAAAAACACATTGAGCTAAAACAACAGCAGTAGGTTGGTGGCTGTGTTGTAGAGGTGGGAGGAGCTGGCTTGCCTTACCAGGCTTACAACAGGTCACCATTGTTACTCTCTAAAAGTCAGGATTACCCATCGCTTGCCACTCATCTGCGTTTAAGAATTAGTAAGTTTGGGGCCTGGAGAGATGGCTCAGAGGTTAAGAGCACTGACTGCTCTTCCAAAGGTCCTGAGTTCAATTCCCAGCAACCACATGGTGGCTCACAACCATCTATAATGAGATCTGGTGTCCTCTTCTGGCTCGCAGGCAGGATATTGTATACATAATAAATAAAGAAATCTTAAAAAAAAAAAAAAAAGAACTAGTAATTTTATTCCCTTTCTGATATTCCTGAAGATTGAACGTGCAGGGCCTTACCTGTTCCAAAGCGAGTTTCATATTACTAAGCTACAGCCCCTAGCCCCAAGTATTGTGTCTTATACATGCAAAAAGAAATACTAAGATGTTGTACAATTCACTTTTTATGTAAAATAAGATTTCTCATTGTTTCTCCTAGGGTTGAATGTGTGGTCACACGCTTGCTAGGACAACACTTGGCCTTGGACTGTATCTTTAGTCTTCTTTTTCCTTTTCATTTTGAGACAGTGTCTCACTAGATTTCCTTGAATATATAGCTCAGTTTGGCCTTGAACCTTTTGCAGTATAGTAGACTAATTGAAATTATAGGCCTATGCCATCAGGCCTGGCTAAGAAACAATTTTACATTATTTGATACAGAGAGCATCAAATATTTGCTGTAGTGTTCATGAGGCATGATTACACTCACGTATGTTCTCGCCCCATGCTGCAAGAAAGAAGACCTTTACTCTGTAGTAACAAATTCAAGAGACTGGTAGAAAGCCCGGCATGGTAGCGCACGCCTTTAATCCCAGCACTTGAGAGGCAGATGCAGGTAGATCACTGTGAGTTCGAGGCCAGCCTGGTCTACAAAGTGAGTCCAGGACAGCCAAGGCTACACAGAGAAACCCTGTTTCAAAAAACCAAAAAAAAAAAAAAAAAAAAAAAAAAAAAAAGAGGGAGAGATTGGTAGAAGTGAAACAGTTTTTAATGTACCACTCTGTAGAAAGGGACACCTGCTGGAAGAAAAAAACAAAAATGGCTGGTGTGATGTTTTGATGTGAGTCAGTGGTCTTTAAGATAGAAATTCCTGCCTTTCCCCCCATGCTATAAGGGTGGTATTGCCAAGAGTTACAGTCTTTGTATTGTTGGTTCCTAATATAAACCTTTGTCTAATCCTTGGGCGGAGGTTGCTTCCCTTTCTGATCATGGGCTTAGACACAAAGCAGTCTGCAGCTTTCCAGCTCACAGTTGTGAGACAGGCGAGCACAGGCTGCTAGCTGGAGAGAGGGGCCGAGAGTCCCCTGCTTATCTCCGACTCTCTGATGAGTTCTAAGCACACCTCATACGAAAATGGGCCATAACAACATACTGCAGACCTTAACATGTCATTTTCCATGTTCGTAAACATGGGCTCTTAGTAAAACAGGCAGTCATTGTCACTGTTTTTGAAGACCAGGCCCGTGAAGAGAAACCCTCAATTTAAGAATACAGAAAATGTTCTTTGTAACATGAGATTACCCTACAATTTTATGATTATCCTGTGAATGAAAATACGATGTTACCACAGAGCCCAGAAACAGCTTACCTGGTGGCTCTTAACAGGCTTCCTTTTCAAGATGGGTTTATCTGTGTTGTTGTTTTCATACGCATTTTGATCTGTTAAAATTAAGGTTGATTTAGAAAATAACAAAGAAAAATAGGCAGGAGCAGATCTCACGTTTTCATTTCCTGCATAGGATCAAGGATTCATTCTTGTTATATTGGGGAGTTCTTATTCAATCAAGGGTTGGCCTATGGCATGCAGTTTAAGTCCACGTCAGTGAGTTAGTCAAGATCCCTTTCATTACGGAAAGCTCACGTGATAGGATACCACCATTCTATCCCATTGAATTTCTGCTTAGGTTGTTTCCATGGAAGGCCGGGATTCCATAACTTTCATAAACAGGAATCCAGGGACACAATGAACAGGAAGTCTGAGTCACTGCGGGGAATACAGAATGAGTTTAGGTTGGGTGTCTGCTGAGCACAGCGAAGAGGCGGAATCGGTCTGTTTGTCTGGAGCTCAAGGTACTTACTAATAAGGACCAAATCCGAGAGTAGGGATGAATGAGGACACCTCATGACACACAAGGATGGGGCCTCGGGACAACAGGTGGCCATGCCTGTGAGAAGCAAGCCAGAGGTCTGAAGGAGGCTGCACCAGAGACAAACTTTTTCCTTAGTAATGCAAGCACACCGTCTCATGTGAATGCCTTTTGACCTTTATGTGAACCACAGGATTCTTTTTTTTTTTTTTTTTACACAGATTTCTCACAGGCGTGTTCTCTTAGAGAAGAGGCAAGAATGGGGAAGCTAAGAGATGGAATTATATCGTATACGTATACATATACATGTATGATGGGTTTATGTATATTAATATGTGTATCTTGAGACAAGCTGAAGTTCATAATCCCCCATGCCTCTGTCTCCACGTGCTGGGATTACAGGCGTGTGCCACCGTTCCCAACAGGAATGCCGTTTTGAGAGCAAGGAGAGGATGGTGGGTTTGGGTGAGGCTATTAGAGTTGTCAAAACAGATTTTATATCATATACTTATTTAATTTTGACTCACATTATGTGTAATGTACTCGACTATCACAGAACCCTCATCTCCTTTAGTGTAGTCTGTATATGTTAGGCTATGCTTTTGAACTCCTTTTTGCAAATTTACTTTTGAGTGTGGCAGTTACTCTTTCCTCCAAAGCCGGTGCATAGATGGATACGTTCTATGTACTTGTCTGGCATCCCAACACTCAAGATGCTAAGAGTAGGATCTTTAGTTTAAAGCCAGCCAGGGCTACCTAGGAAGGTTCCGTATCAAAAAGGGTACGGGTAAGAAATCGCAAACCTACTGTGTATGCTCTCTTAAGTATTCAGAATTAGATATCTGGAAACGAAGAGGCAAACAAGCCCCTCTGAAGAGAATATGGGACCTAGATGTATAAGCTTGATTCAGGCTCTCTCTCTCAGAAACAGTGGGAGGACAAGGAGTCTGGCACACACACTGTGTAAGCAGTTCTTTCCCTGCTTGTGTCTTGACCAGCTGGTTTGGGCAGGACAAGGATGATGCATGTGTTGAGTCATCCACCTGTGCATCTGTGAAAATATACTGTGATGGAGGGCTGAGGGCCCAACAGTGTCCAGGCCTCACTTGTGTATCCACCATGCACCCATCGACATGTGTAATCTGGGAATACAAGCATTCCTGCTCAGTGACATTGAGTCTACTGGGGTCAGGTTAATAACCTCCCAGAAAATGTAATGTGATGTGCTACTCGATGGTTTGCTCCACCTTCTCTGTAACAAACCTTCAAGCTTTAGGCTCAAGGACTAAGCCTGTTGGTGTTCCTTGGGTTCATAGTTCCCAAGAACACAAGGTTTGTGTTCCAGCGGAATGTTGGCGTATTCGTTTATAAGAGCAGATATCATTAGTATTAACCTTGGGCTCATCCAAGTTTTCCTTCGCTTTATATACAGTCCAGCAAAGACAGTTTAACACATGGGCTCAAAAGTCAAACTTGCCAACCTAGATGCACATTCTACTACCTTCTAGCTGTGTGATCTTGGACAGGCTATGGATGCTCAGTTTGGACGTTCTCACGTACATAAAGTGATAGATTAAAATAAGTCCAGTTTATAGAATGCTCTGGAAAACTAAACAGGTCTTTGGAGTATACTGAACACTTGGTCAGTGTAAAGTGGCTGTTATTCTTGCTGTTCACTTCAGGGTAGAAGGTCTCTATAGACTTACTCAAGGTTGTTTGGAGGAGTATGGTAACAGAGGAAAAGGAACATGGTAGATATTGAGTGGGTAAAAGCTTTGGGCTAAGCTGGCCTGATGCTCACGGTTTTGACTGTTGGTCTGAAACTTGGGTGCAGGCTCTAGCTCCACCTCTATTCTGCCAGTTGGAAGCCGTCCACACTGGAGTTTCTGAACCTTTTATTTTTCTGTCTCTACAGGCGTTTGTTACTATTTACATTTACTCAAGTCTTGCTGCCCCGGAGTCAGCCCTTTAGCTCTTGCATAATTCATAGTTTCGATTCAAAAAGGTAATTCTGAGGGCTATGGTATGCTTCTTGTTCCAAGATCCTTGAAGGAAAAACCTGAGTATGAAACTCAAAGGAAGAAAGCATAGATGTATGAAAGAATGTGTACAAGAGGGAAAGGCCAAATGCTTGCTGACTTATTCATATTACGTGTGTGTGTGTTAAGACAGGCTCTCACTATGCAGCCCAGTCTGGCATGGCTTATACAAACCTTATTTTTTTTTTAATAGCTAAGATTCCTAAGATATAATTTCTTTACATATATTGTTTTTTATTTAGTCTCCATGTTTGCAGATACTTTTTTCTTCTCCTTCTTCATCTTCATCTCCTCCTCGTGCTCCTCCTCCTCCCTCCTTCTTTTTGGATAGAATCTTATCCAGTAGCCCTGGCTGGCCTCAAACCAACAGTTATCCTGCCTCAGTCTTCATGCGCTACCATACCCAGAAGATCATTGTTAACTGTATCCCCATTCCACAGACCAGTAGAGGATGAGGTTTGATAGGCTTGAAATTAGCAACCGTCGCTTCTGGTTGGAAACCTTGTTTTGTGAGTCTCTTCTTCTAAGAATTCCCTTATGTCAAAAATAGGGCTCTCTCTTAGGCCTGTGTGCAAACAGAATCACACAGTTACATGTGACGCCATTATATGCACCCCTGAGTCTAAGGCCTGGGTTGCAGGAGCCACGTGACTTTCTTTGGCTGTGTTGACACTCATGGGTAGTTTTTTCTTCCTGCATCACTAGTCCTCTTTCAGACCCCAGATTCTTTTCCCTGGGCCTGCTGTCTGACAGCCCCGAGGAGCATCCATCATCCAGTCTGAATACCAAGCAGTTTGTAGGCCATGATCTTCTGCTATCTCGCCAGCCCTCCTGTCTTCAACAACAGAATGGTTTCCTCTTGGCCAATTCCATCTTGGCAAAAGAAAAGAATGACTAAGAAAACATCACTGGATGCAAATGAGAAAAAGAAAAGACATCTGTCAAGTTAATTAAGGGAAAGCATTCCTTTGACCCCCCTGTTTTTTTTGTTTTTTATTGTTGTTTGTTTGTTTCCTGTGCTGTCACCAAGGTGAGCCATTCTTCTTCCCTTTAGGGTACCACTTCCCTTTCGTGTTGAAAACAAACAGGAAGGGACCAAGTGAAGTGCTAAAGCATGGGGCCAGCACACAACTCGCTTTAATACTCAATTTGGCAGTTTTCCTGTTGCGTCTCCATTTAGGAAACGTTTTTCCCCTTTTGCTTCTGCCCATTATCACAGCTTTGACATTCATGTCATTAACAGAATGTCATTTTGCAGGATACTGAATTAGGAGCAGCCAGCAACAAAACATGCCGAACAGAAAGAGACTGGCGTACTGCCTCATGACTTCGTCTTGCAGCAAAGAACTCAGTGGAGCTCTGATGGGGCCTCTGCTGGTGTTTGTGTTTGTGTTCCGATGGCAGCAGCACATGGAATCAGGGGCAGATCACTGGTGGGCAGAGCGTTATGCCAAACTGCTACAGAAAAGCAAAAAAAACGCCTTTTAGCTGGGAGGTGTAAGAGCTCCAGGCTGTTCATTCTGGGCTGAAGTAAATTCTGTTGAGTGTCCTTGCAAAAAGCCTCTCCATAGTTCCAGAAGTAAATTCCTCTCCCTTCAGTGGGTCAGACACTGAGAATGCTTCTTACTTCAGGAAGTGGCATTTGGTTATGCATCTAAAGTATACCAAGGGACTAAAAATTAAATGTCCCTAGTGACAAAGAGCTGAATGGGGGGGGGGGGATTTGTTTATAGTGTGGGAATTGAACCTAGGGCCTCACACATTCTGGGTGTTCTGCTTCTGAGCTATAGTTCCAGCCTGAAATTTAATTTCCTTTGAAGAAGGCTAGAATAGATAGATCAGTGTTATACTCCATCTGTAATTCATATTTATATATATATATACACACACACACATATATATACTCATATATATTCATATGTGTATATATGTGTGTGCGTATGCATGTATGTATTCTCTATCCAAATAAGATTTAAAGAGAGAACACTTCCAAAGTAATGCTAATGATCATTTCTTTCTTTCTTTCCTCTTCTTCCTCCTTCTCCTCTTCCTCTTCCTTCTCTTTTGGGGGTGGTTTTCAATACAGAGAGTTTCTCTGTGTAGCTCTGGCTGGCCTGGAATGCTTTGTAGACCAGGCTGGCCTTGAACTCACAGATCTACCCGCCTCTGTCTCCTGGGTGCTGGGATTAAAAGCATGCTCCACCACACCCAGCATTTCCTAAAGTAAATAAGTAAAGCCAGGGTTGGTGGTACACTCCTTAAATCCCAGCACTGGTGGAACTCTTGAGCTCCAGGACAGCCAGAGTCACATAGAGACTCTGTCTCAAAAACAAAAGCAAAACAGAAACCAATATGAGTAGATGACATACAGAAGGCGAAAGTTAATAAAGGAAGATCAGAGCATTAGATTTAAAGTAGTGGCTTTATTATGGTTTTTGTTGTTGTTTTTACACTTACCACATTCTAAGTGTTATTTTCCAAAGGCTAATTTCTTATCATGCCTCTTTGCCCAATTGGGATAACTCAGTGCCACTAAACTGACTATAGTCATTTTTATAGTAGGATTTCAACTTGCTTTTCTGCTACCTAGGAAAAGATACATTAAGTTGGATTGATCTTTCCATATTATGTACTGTTAGTGTACTGCTCCCAGGCTGCCTAGCAACCTATGAGGTCACCACCTGCCAGCCAATATGTGTGGCCCCTGTCCAGGATATAAAAAGGGCAAACCCATCTTGACTCCCTCTCTTCCTCATCCTCTTGCTCTCTGTCTGTCTCTCTCTGGGGTGCCCCTCCCCTTTCTTGCTCTCCCCACACTTCTATAATAAACTTCTCCATATCGTATCTGTTACCTGGCATCTTATTTTTCATATTTAGTATGTGCAAGACATGGAGTTTAAAAATAAACAACAACAACAACAAAACCTAGGTATGGTACATATACCTGGGATCCCAGTACTTGGGAGGGTAAGGCGAGAGGATTGGGAATTTGAGGCCAACCCTTCCCTGCAAAACACACACACACACACACACACACACACACACACACACACACACAGAGAGAGAGAGAGAGAGAGAGAGAGAGAGAGAGAAACCTAGGAAGGGTTGAGAAGGGCATAGTTAGTGCTTCCTATAGTTTTCCTTAATTCCCCAGTGTGTCCTTAGAGTTGTCTGTGGTACTGGACATACCTACCAAACACTTGGCCCTTTATCCCCTTACAATTTGATTCTGACCTTTCCTCCAGTTAGAAAACTAGCTCCACCAGGTCCGTCCCTCTCTCAACCCCTACTCCTTGTCACTGTGATGGCCCTGAGGCCACTAGGCCTAGCCAGGTGATAACATCTCTTTATCTTGGCAGGACAGATTAGACCTTTGGAGTCTGGAATGAGCCCTTGTGACCTTTGGGCAACAGTCAGCCCTCGGAAAGGGTTCCCAAGATCCAAGACAAGCCCTCCAGCTCTAATGTCGGAGATAATAATTATCTGCTGTTGTCGCCCTCTCTTCCCACCCTCCACCCAACACTCCTAATTAGATGCCTTTAATCTTTACCTTAATCCAGACGTCTTGTCAATCATCCACTCTCTCAGCCTTTAAAGACCGCCTCCCCCCATGTAAATACATGCCTGAGCTAATAACATGAGTCCTCTTTACAGTTGCAAATGACTGTCCTAAAAATCTCAAGGGTGTTGAGATTTAGGCCTTTTTGCTTTGGCGACTCTTACATTTATCATCTTAAGCCGCTGACTGCCCAGCTCTCCATCCATCTGATCCTTCACATTCCTAGTTGATTTTTGATACCGTGTTTGCCCTGTCGTTTCATTAATCCGCGGGCCCCATTGTAATGCTTTTCAGGATGATGGGTGTTCTGGTAAGGGGCTTCCGCAGATTCTTATGTTTTCTTAGTCATTCCGTCCAGCGGGAATGCCCTATGTTAAAATATCACATTAGATTAGTTTGGTATTATAAATTTGCCGGGTTCTTCAAGGCGGGAACTGTATTTAGCTATTTCCTCAAAATACCGCATAGCCATGTATGGAAGCTAATGTCTTTGTATTTATTTATTTATTTTTTAATTAATTAAACATTTTTTATTTTTTACGTATACATTTATATTATTGGCTCATGTCTTTAATCCCAGTACCCAGGAGGCAGAGGCAGGCAGATCTCTGTGAATTTTAGGCCAGCTTGGTCTAAATATCCAGTTCCAGGCCAGCCAAGGCTACATAGGGACACTGTGTCTCAACCAAAACAAAACAAAAACTAGCTAATGTGTCTTCGACTGGGATGTAGCTTAGAGAGAGACCATGTGTTGACTGCATATGAGACCTGAATCCAGTCCACAACGCTGCTCCACCCAGCCTATATTTTTAATGTCTCTATTTAAATCATTTTTTATTTTCTCTATTTTTATAGACAACCAAAAGGATTTAGTACTATTAAAAAAAAAAAAAAAAAACTATGATCTTTATCCTCAGGGAGCCTCCATTTCTCAAATTTAAACACCCATGTAAAATGCCAGGTACTAGTGTTGACTGAAGACAGAGTCCCACATGGATACCTTGTTTACCATGGTTGCTAGAATATGGCACCATCAGTGTCAGCTACCATTTCACATGATAATAGTGTGACCTCATAGCTCGTTACGTCAGCCATATCACAGTAGCTGTACCGGCCTATTTTCAAAATAGCTATAAAATGGAGAGTACTTTAGAAGACCTAAACTTTGATAAATGTTTGTTACTCTGGGGCAGGTACAGAACACAGTGCGCATGTGGAAGTCAGGACACAGCTTTGTGAAACTGGTTCTCTCCGTTTACCTTTATGTGAGTCCCCAGAAGTTGAACTTGGGTTGTCACGTTTGCATTGTTAGTCAGCAAACGTCTTCTCCCACTGAGCCGACTCACCAGTCCAGTCCTAGAAGACATAAACTTTAAAAGAGCACATTTCTGTCAACTAAATCATTAAGAGATTATGGAGGAAATCCTACGAACCATTGGACAACTTCCAGTGCATAACACACTCTATGCTACACAGGATTCCAGTGTTTGTTATGAAAATATATGTAGGAGCTGATTGGCAATTCATTTCATAATTCTGTTTGCAGCACATGCCTGTTTATGCCTCCTTTCCATGGTCTGCCCTAGAACACAAGTGTCAGTGGGTCAGGCATAGACTTGAAGTTTAGAGTTTTTCCTTTTCCTCCTCACAGTATCTAATGCATAAGAAAGACAACCTGGAAATACTTGTTTCTTGGGGGTAGTGCCTTCCTAACACCTGTATGCTCATCGGTCATCTGCCTCCCTTTTCCTCTGTGAAGAAAGAAAATTGGACCCAATCTCAATATAGGTTTATCTTAATAGATTTCTAAGAAGCACTAGGGTGTGTGTGTGGGGGGGGGGGGGTATTTGTGTGTGTGTGTGTGTAAACGTGTGTACTTTTTTCCCCTATTTCTTCAGTACCTTTGAAAGCTTGCTCAGACTTTCTTGAAGCTATTAGAATCTGTTTGCACTTTTTGTTCGTAAACAAAGACTGAAGGAGAAGTTACTTGTTCCTACTGTGATTTGTGCCTCTAGGACGAATTTCTCTGTTAATGGAAAAGCTTAGTTCATGTATCAAGATGGTCAGTAGGAATGTCCTCCTCATGACTATGTGTGGTCATTGTGCTGAGGCAAATACTAGAAGCTTCAAGCTTTAAAGCCCTTAGCTTGCTCCTGTCCCAGCGTCCACACGTGCTTTCTCTCCAGCATCCTGGAGGCAGGGGCTCCAAGGGCCATCTTGCTCAGTTTTAAAAACAAGAGTCATGAGACACAGAGTGCATCTAGTGTGCACCATCAGCTTTAGTTCCTAGCTGCTGCTCACCCTGCCTCCTCCTTCACCTGTTTACAGCTTAGCACCCAGAATGACTTTCTTAACACTAAAGGTGGGTTATGCCTGTAAACCTCAACCGTGTTTTCCTTTCTCTTACTGAACTCAGACTCCTCTACTGTGGGCTGCAACCCTGATCTCTGTATTTTCCTTCTACTGTTCAGCTAGCTGAGCTGCTCCTCTGTTCATCCCCTTCTTGCCATGCTGGCCTGCTTCTGTTCCTGGAACCTGCCTGCCCCAGGGCCTTTGCTTATCTCATTATGGGTGCTTACACTCTCACTTCCTGGTCTTACCAAATACCACCTCCCCTGTGGGGCCTTTCCTGAACAGTCTGTTTAAAATCATGACCTTCCATACTGGTGCCCCCGCCACAGTTTCTGTGTTCTTTCCCCTCCATCATCATCCTACATGCGATGAACGTTACTGTATACCGTGTGTATCATTTATTTCCCCTCTGGAAGGAAGCCATGAATTTGTTCAGAATGGTGTCTACCTGAATAGATCTGCACACTCAGCAAATAGTGTGTTGAATTAATTAATAAGAGCCTCAGAGCCCTGGATTTAACCAGCAGGTATAGTATCTTGAAATGGGTGACAGCACATACGGAGCAGAGGAAGGGACCATAAAGGCTTGTTTTCTGCTTCCTTTTGGCAGGAGCAGTGCTTATGTAGCCAGCTACTCCATATGACTCTGTGCTATTGAAAAGTGCTAGAGATGTAGGCGGAAGATGCCCAGAAAAAGGAATATTTGATTCACAGGAGAAAGATAAAATATGTATGGGAAAGAGCGCAGAAGGAAAGTAGGGATAGGGCTTAGGGTCAGGGGAGCAATACCAAGACGTAGGGGAGAAGTGTTCAAAGATTTTTAAGGGACATTTTCTTGTTGTTGCACAGTATTTTTCTTTCAAATACAGTTTCAAGAATTTTGCAGTCAGATTTTCAAAAGCATAGAGTCCTACATATTCAGTGTCACAAGAAGAAGAAAGGTCCACTGTATATAATTTTAGTGCATTTAAGAATCCTAACATTTTCTTCAAATGGATAATCTTAAAATAAATGAATTGGACCCATACTTATGTTGCCATGGATAAGGCTCAAAATTACAATGTAGAGAAAAAGTAAGTTGCAAAATATATACAGTGCATATTGCATGCTAAACTATAGCTTATCCCAAAGTAAAAAAAACGAATGTCATACAAAGTGAACATATCAGAGATTTTATTTACTCTGTCATTTACTTAGAGCAATAGTGACATACCAAGACACAGTGTATGTGGTTTTTAAATGGACATATATGTATGTACATTCAGGAACTATGAAATGAACTTGCTTATAGATGCAGAACTGCTTTCTGTCTTACAGGATGTAATTATCTTTCTATGGAGTGGGGACAGATTATCCATTCAAGGACAGGCACCATTTGCATTGCTCCCAATTCTCCACAGTTTTAACTGAAACAACATTTGACCATAGCACAGTCAGTGGGAGGAATGAGATGCATGTGTCTTTAAAGGAACCTGCTTGTTTCCTTTGTGTGGAATTCCAAATCTTTATTGATTCCCCCCCTCCTGACATCTGAAAGCAATAGTAACAATGTAAAATCATAACATAATTCTGTTAACAAACACAAGACATATAGACATATATAGACACACACACACACACACACACACACACACACACACACACACACACATCATGCTGTAATATTAATGAATGGAATGAAGGCTGAGGATGACCTAATGCACAGAAAGCCCTGGGCTTGACTTCCAGCAACACATAAGCTGGAAGTGTTGTTGTGAGCCTGTATTTTCAGCACTTTACACACAGGAGATAGGGAGAGGGTCAAACATTTGAGACCAACTTGGGAAGAAAGATATTTACGGAGTGGAAACTCCTCTCTCTCTCTCTCTCTCTCTCTCTCTCTCTCTCTCTCTCTCTGTGTATATATATCTCAAATGATGTTATTATCCATCCCAGAGTTGGTGAAACTATTGAATTCTTTCTCTCTCTTTTAAAACATTGGGGGGGGGGGTGATTGGTGGCTAGAGAGGTGGCTCAGAGGTGAAGAGCACTATCTGTTCTTCAAAAAATCCTGAGTTCAATTCGCAGCAACTACATGGTGGCTCACAGCCATCTATAATGAAATCTTGTGCCTTCTTCTGGTGTGCAGACGTCCATGCAGGCAGAAGAACACTGTGTACATAATAAATAGACCTTTTAAAAACATTTCTTGGATCTAGAAACTAGTTTCGTACCATTTTTCTCATGTGGACAAACCCCTTGATTGTAAAGATGTGGAAGCCAACGCCTCTCCTGTGTCCATAACAGCAGCTCTTCGGCAGTTCCCTAGACTCCCTTTGCCTCCTGCTGATGGCCAGTCTCCACCACTTCAGCCTTCCTCTGTGTTTGAGGAATTGTCAGATGGTGAGATTCAGCCATGGTGTGAGCAAACAGCAGATGGTCCTGAGTAGTGCAGCTCTGGTCTGTAATTGGTCCCCTGTGCAAATTTATCCAAATCTTCATCAAGGTAAAGCATAAGCTGGAGCCAACATCTCTGCACTTGTATTGGTTTGCTGTGATTCCTGCTTCTCCATGACAGTGACATGTTGTGCTCAGCATTAACCTTTCCAATCAGTTGCAAATGAAAAAAAAAAAAATTACAGTCGGTGGAGGTTTGTCTGCTCATTTGTCCTACCATCCTCAGACATGCTAAGAAATATGGGCCTCACTGTAAATGTAATTTAAAATTAGGCTAAACTTTAGCTATTTGGAATAATTGAAAATAGTCAAGGCCCACCAGACTTTCAGAGACCTGGCAGGTGATGGAGAATAGGTTCTTCTGTCAGGAGACAAGTGGCACATTGAGGTGCCAAACATTCAGTGAGCCCCCAAGCCTTTCTGAGGGAACTTGAGCTTAAAGGCAATTTGGGCAGAAACGGGGTATAGCTGCTCTGGACACAAAGTGGCTTCCTTTCCCAGCCTCAGCCTGATAACCAGATGTCTTTGGCCTCGCTGAGTCTGGTCTGACTTACATAAGGAAACCTGTGCACATTTTCTTTATCATCCAAACAAGTGGAAGGCCTACTAGCAGTCATAAAGATGCCAAAGTTTTGTGAAGGTCTTGGTAGTAGGAATGAACTCAGAAGCAGGAGTGGTACCCTGTTAAATCTTTATGTCATATATCAGGACAAAAATCATGCAGCCAATCAGAGTGCACTGTGGCCTCACATCACTCCAAAGTTGGCCCTCAACCACTATCCAGAAGAATGGCATACTTCCTTAGACACAGAGTTCTGTCTTGCTTGTATGCCTCCCAGCGTTCAGTGGCCAGCCAGCCCATCTCACTCAAACATGTTGTCATCATCCTCTTCTTCCTAGGTCTCAGGTCTGTAGTGGGCAGGGTGTGCTTTCTCTCTCTCTCTCTCTCTCTCTCTCTCTCTCTCTCTCTCTCTCTCTCTCTCTCTCTCTCTCTGTGTGTGTGTGTGTGTGTGTGTGTGTGTGCCTTCTTTCTGTACCTTGTCCTTGTCCCTTGGTGGATCTTTCCAGGGAGGAACCAGGGGATGAGTAATAAGAGTGATGACTGGAGATGACCAACCTTTGTCCTAATCCACTATTTAGCTCTGCCTTTGGTTCAAGTTGTATGTAGCTGTCTTCTTGCTAAATTCTGGCTTTACGAGGAAGAAATCGCAGTGTGCCACTGTGTGACTAGAAGGAAGCAGTCACCTCCTAAATTCTGTGGGTGCAAACCGAGCATTCTGTGCACTGGAAGAGTACGTTCTCTTTGGGGTTGCCTCCATCGGAGATCTGCACTGGAGGTACTCTGGGGGCGTGAACACTGGCTAGACTGTTAGCCAGGAGTTTGGGTAGGGTGAGGAGAGGGCTTTGTGTTGAAGAGTCAGGGAGGGAGGATGCATTTCATGGTGGAACAGGTGCAGCAGGAGTGTAAGGCTCCTCAATTTCTTTTTGAGGGTCCAAACTAGAGAAAACAGTTCACAAGGTCCAGTGCTGGGATCCGGATGAGTTATGAGAGATTTGCGCAGAAGAGAAGTGTCGTTAGTGTTCTGTTTGGAAGGGTATGCCTGTTTTTCCCATGGATGGCTGCTTGGGAAGAGGTCATAAGAACTTAGTAACACTGATGATGAAGAAGAGGAGGAGGAGGAGGAGCTGAGATTGTGTGTGAGTGAGTGTGTGTGTGTATATACGTGTGTGTACATGTATGTTCTGGAGATGGAGGTGGCAACACACACATATGCTCCAGGTATTTCAGGATTCAATGTACAATAAAATGGCCCTTTTCCCTTTAAGAATAAGTTCATTGTGAGGCCCAAATCATACGTCCTATGTATAGAGATTTTATTTGTGTACACACGGGAATCTGTTGTGACCTGTATCTCCTCAAATCTGTTTTACCACATCAGGGCAGCTTATGTTTAAAGGTTTTCTCTTGGATTGCTGAGAGAGTTTGGAAAGTTCCTAGAGTGTTACAATTTTAATAATATCTCTAGCTTCCTGTGAAAGGTTTAAAAGGTTGTAGAGGACAATTAAATTACCTTGTGTGCAATGAGATCTGCCTCTCAGTATTTCAGTAAAACCCACTTTCAGGTTTTACTTACTAGTTTCTTTTTAAAAATTAGACTACTGCTTCATTGCTTGCTGATAGACTTTAAATAACAAATGTAATTGTGAGGGTTTATTTTATTTTCCTACTATTTTGCTTGCTATAATAGTAACATACTATTATATAATACATATAGATTGATCAGTCTACATGAGTCTTAGGAAAATCTGTTTTTTAAATTTTTACCTAAGAATTAGCCCTTTTTGGCTGGGCATGGTGGCACACGCCTTTAATCCCAGCACTTGGGAGGCAGAGACAGGTGGATCTCTATGAGTTCAAGGCCAGCCTGGTCTACAAAATAAGTTCTAGGATAGGCAGGGCTCTACATAGAGAAACCATGTCTCAGAAAACAAACAAGCAAGCAAGCAAACACAAAAGGAAGGGAATATCCCTTCTTAGTTTTAGTTTTAGGGCAGTCGCCATAATATGTGACATTAATAATAATTAACATTGACATCCATAACTAATATATTTACTAGGTTACTGATTGTGTTGACACACACTTCTCATTCATTTTATTTGCATATAGGAAACACTAATAATTAACTATGTTGAGAAATTCTTTATGAATTACATAGATTAAATACCAATGTCTATTTTTGTAATAATTAATCTGAACTTTAGTTAATCCGTTCAAGTACATTTGCTGAAATTTCCAGGATATGAATTTATATTTCTAATTTCTTTGATGAACATTGACAGATTAGTATATTTAATGGTACCTTCCTGAAGTGAAAGGAGCCATTAATTGGAATTAACACTACATGTATTCCGTAGTATCTTTTTAAAAACAATCAAACTATCTGACTTAATGATTATGGATTTAATAGCTTGAGAATACAGTTCTTGATAGATGAGCTGATATGATCACACTCTACCTTCCTAATTAACTATCAAGGGCCTGTCATTATTCAAAAGCTTCTTTAAGGCTAAGTAAACATGATGTTAATTAAACTCACAGATAATGCTAGGGGATGTTGATTGCTGCAACCAGGAAAAGAAATCCATGCAGCCTGACCTTAGCAAATGCTAAGTATGGGGATGCTGGCTATGATAACAGGCAGCAAAAACATCATGTGAACTGACTCCCCAGTCGCTGTCGCTGAGCGAAATTGGTACAGGTTTGAAATGTGTTCTTTGAAGATTAGGAAGAGCCCTTTCAAATGGTCTATTTTATTTCTCTTTTGCTGAGGGTTTAAACCTAGGGCTCTCTTACATGCCAGACAAGCGCTCGATTACTGAGCTATATCCCCAAGCCCTTTTCATAATTCTTAAAAATTTGAGAATGGGTCTCACTATGCTGCTTGTGCAAGCCTTGAGCTTGCTCTGAACTCCCGGCCGGCCATCTTTCTGTGATCTTCTGCTTTAGTCTTCTGCATAGCTGGGATGTCACATGCATCCTCAGCAGCAGACGGGGTTGATGATATTGTATATGAACCCTGAAATGTCAAATCCAAATCTCATTTAGAGGCTTTCAGCAACCTGGCCTCACAGGGGCCTCTTGTGAATTAAGACTGCTAATTACAGTCAAGTCTTCCCAAGGAGGAAAGTGGCTTCCTTGTGGACTCAGAGTACCCGGGACACTTTGTGGTGAAGTCCAGGAGGTGTTACCTTGGATTCATTACTCTTTCCGGGTACTACAATGATCAAGGAGAATGAATGGCTAATACGTATTGAAGGAAGGCAAACTAATATAAGAAAATACCCATTTTACCATCACTGGGTTTTGGTTTTGCTATATTCTTTGATGCTTGTGCATATTACTTTGAAATCCAATTATGTATCTGGTAACTCCCTACCGGCAGAAACAGTGTTGACACCAACACTGCTGTGTGTGTCTGTGTGTGTGTGTATGTGTGTGTGTGTGTGTGTGTGTGTGTAGGTGTATATATACACACACACATTATTTATATATATATATATATATATATACACACACACACACACACATATTTACTGAGCATTCAAGTTAAAGCCAATACTAGGTATGCTGTTTAGAAGATGCCATCACTGTTGCTTTAAAACCCTGGAATCTATTTTTCTGCTAACATGTTCCTCAATAAGGATTTTGAATGTTGTGTACAAGATGGAAAATGAGTGAGTGGTGGGTTGCATTTATCTTAGGCATCGCCTGTTTTATTGACAAAAGGCACAAATATGAAATTTGTCTAAATAATTAGATTTTTTAATTAGTGCATCATCGTAAGATTAATGTCATTCCGCTTCATCGCGTATGATTCCCGATTAGAAATTTCATGTCAACAAAGATTCTACCTGTGGTTTGCTAACCTGGGTCCTTAATTTATCACTTGCGTGTATGGCACAGCACGCATCTGTAGATGCAGACGTTTGCCTATAGCGGTGCTATGGTGAGGAATATTGATGGTGATGGTTTCTCATGTTCAGGGGATTTGTTTCAATCATACATTAGTGAGCACGCAACAATTCTCTGTGCTGTTAGCAGCAACATGAGGCGGTCTGGGAGGGTGGCATCCTTGTCTGTGTCAGCTCTGAACATGTTCAAATATGATTGGTGTTTTTCTTCACCTGGTTTTTCTTTCCTTTTGACAGTTGCCGAACAAGCAACCGGAAAAGTCTGATAGGCAATGGCCAGTCACCAGCATTGCCTAGGCCACACTCACCTCTCTCTGCTCATGCAGGTAACGGATGACTCTGCCTGACGTCTTACATTGTGTCTTTCATGTCTACCGTGGTTTTCCTATTATTTCACTATTAAGTTGTTCTTTCTGAAATCACAAATTAGGATTCTTTTGTATATCAAGCTCTTTGCAATTAATTTTTCTCTGTTGCTAAACTTTGTGACACTGTCAGATGTATTTATCCATTAGGAGTACCTTTAGGGGCTGCAAACATGACAGCATGCAGAAGAAAAGTGGTCAGAAAGATCCAGCCTGGTCACCCTGAAACTGAGCATCATGCATATATTGAAATAGCTAGTCATTGCCCAGACCAAGTGGTTCTCATCCTTCCTAATGCTGCAGCGCTTTACTATAGTTGTTCGTGTGGTGAAATCCCCAACCGTAAAATGATTTTGTTGCTACTTCTTTTTATTTGTCTTGCTTTTTTTTTTTTTTTTTTTTCCGTGTTTTTTTGAGACAGGGTTTCTCTGTGTAGCCTTGGCTGTCCTGGACTCGCTTTGTAGACCAGGCTGGCCTCGAACTCACATAGATCCGCATGCCCCAGCCCCCGAGAGCTGGGATTAAAGGCGTGCGCCACCACACCCGGCCTTGTTGCTACTTCTTAACTGTTGTTTTTGCTACCCTTACGAGTCATAATGTAAATATCTGATAGCCAGGATATCTGATATGCGACTTCTGAAGGGGGGTCACGAACCACACGTTGAGAAACACTGGCCTAGAGCATGAAGATGCGGGAGAGGCTGGAGATTTGAAGTCCTTACAGAATCGTAAGGAAGGTGCAAGCATGCCATGTAGTAAGGCTACTACTGTTCAAGGGAAACTGCTTCCGATGCTTTTTATTTCAATCTCTGTCTAACGTGATGCAACGAGGAGAAAGGCTACTTTCAACAGAAAAGTCCAGAAGAGTCTGAATAAACTACTTGGCCAAGGGGTTGAAAATGGCTAACATCTGGGCAGGGTAGTAGCAAACGGCTAGAGGAAAGGATTCTCAGGAGGCAGCTAGCGCTTGGAATGGTCATGCTTGACGCATAAAGAAGCAGGTGAAGTGGGCACCTCGTGCTCGCACAGAGTGGTTGCCTTCTAGGTACAGCAGTGGCTCAGGATGCTTGTGAGAAGACGCCATTAACTATTATTTTAATACACTGGTCCATTTTTACTCATCGGGAACAGGCACTTAGTGAGGAATGAAGTTAGTATTCAAGATGAAAAAATTATTTGCTGACGTCCGGGAAGATGGAGAAACAGGGGGAAGGTTGAGGAGTGGAAAGGCTTTGGGGTTTGACCACCATTTTAGGAGGAGGGCTTGGGCTGTCCAGGATGGGCTCCTGAATGGGGATGGGTCCCTGTTTCCATGGCACCCGGTAGAAGTGCTAATGTGATGCCAATGGAGCCTCAGAGGAAGACATTGGTGGCTCGCTACCCAGCAGGCAGTCCTTGGCTACAGAGGTCTTGGCAGTGCAAGATAGAGCTGCCTCTATGGGTAGAAGAGAAAGATGGGTGGACTCTCCTCTGAGATGACTTTTTCCCCCTTAATTATTACCAGAACTAAAAGGTATCAAAGGGTCTGTGGGCAGCAGGGCAGCAGTGGTGCCTGTCATCAAATCAGATGGCCTGGGTTTAACCCTTGGCACACACATGATAGGAGAGACTATATGTCACTATTTGCCCTCTGACCTCCACAAATGCTTGGTTGCACCCATGTGCTATGCACACGCACGCATACACACTCACTAAATAAGTACATGTAAAAATAAAAAGACAGTTTTGAAGGTGGCTAAGTGAAATTGTAAAAGAAAATCCGTAAGCTAGCCGCACGGATAAGTACATGTAAAATAAATAAGTACATGTAAAATAAATAAGTACATGTAAAAATAAAAAGACAGTTTTGAAGGTGGCTAAGTGAAATTGTAAAAGAAAATCCGTAAGCTAGCTGCACGGATGACTGCAGTGTTGGGAAATGGTTCCTCCAGAGACCGTGCTGCAGAAGGGGCATGCACACAGGAAGGCAGCTCAGCTCCAGCAGTGGGATCCTTCGTCATTGCTCAGCATCTCAAGCAGCCTTAAGTTTAATCAGTTGGGAAATGGATAAATGAACTATGATCCAGTCACCGAGAGAAAACAAATTAACTAGCCCTGCACATGTCTACAGGGATGAAACGCAAATATCCTATTGGGCAACAAAGGCAAATTGCAAAAGAATATTGCCTAACCATTCAACCATTCACATGAAATGAATGTGATGCTCTGGTTATTGTTTTGTTTATGAACATATATGTATGTGTGTGCGCGTGTGTATGTATATATATGTGCGTGTGTGATAGTTTATAATATGTAACTTATATTTTGTATATGTATATATGCTTATAGTGAGAGATTGGAGAAATAAGGTATATTTTCAATTGAAAATACATTTTTTTTCATACAGTAATTACGGTTTCACTTCCCTCATCTCCTCCCAGACCCTCCCTACCCTTTCAACTCCATACCTAACCTCCTTTATCTCTCGCTTTAGAAAATAAGTCAGCAAATACGGAAACAAAGCAGAATAAACAAAGAAAGAAAGAGTATAAGAAGTGCATACATGCGTGCACACGCGCGCATGCACACACACACACACACACACACACACACACACACCATAATGACCCAACATCATAAACCATAATATACAAGCAAAGGACTGATAAGGTTAATTAAAAATACCAAACAAAGCAGTATGAAACAAAAAAATTTCCTAAAATGCTATTGATAGAGCTTTTTTTGTGTTGACCATCTACTGCATGGGGCCTGCCCTTAAGTGTGGTTTATGTACCCAGTCACTGGAGAAAACTGTAGATGTCCATTTGAGAGAGCTTGTTGGTTAGGGATGGAAGCACATGTTTCCTTCTCCTTCTCAGTGCAGGGGCTTTAGCTGGCTTGCACCTGTGTGCACATCCACAGTCTTCATGACTTCATAGGTGTGTGAGTCCTGGTGTGTCCAGAAGACACTGTTTCTTTGTTGTAATTCATTCTTTCTGGCTTTTACAATCTTTCCACTTCCTCTTCCACATAGCTTTCTGAGCTCTGAGGTAAAGGGGTCGATGAAGAACTCCCATTTGGTACTGAAGGTTTTACTTGGTGGTAAGAGATGTCTAGTTGGAGGTTTGTCTCCCCATTATTTGGTGACTCCCTGTTGAAGAAGATTTTGCTTTTGTTTTTTGAGACAGGGTTTCTATCTGGTAGCCTTGGCTATCCTGGGCACGCTTTGTAGACCAGGCTAGCCTCAAACTTACAGAGATCTGCCTGCCTCTGCCTCTCGAGTGCTGGGATTACAAATGTGTGCAACCACGCCCAGCTCAAATTAAGATGATTTTAAGGACTAATTTTATGATAGTTACTTTAGAGGTATGAGGGAGGCATATAAGAAGAGAGAGAATAATGAAGCAGTTGGTAATTTTACATATTTCCCAAGCTATGTAATGAGTAAGCATGCAATTATTTAAATTATTACTATTTATAATTGTGATGTTTTTGTTTCTTTGAGAGACGATCTCATTATGTAGCACTGGCTGGCCTTGAATTCACAGAAATCTACCTGCTTCTGTCTCCATACTGCCAGAATTAAAAGTGTGTGCCATCACGCCTGGCTGGATTCTAATATTTTTGTTACATGACTGTCATAATAGTTGAAGCCATACAGAGGATCACTCAGACTCCCTGGTGTCTGGAATTGTATGTAATAAAGCATTCTGTTCCTCTGGTGTCCACCCCAGGCCCTGGCAGTCATACTAGCTGCTAAGTGAATGATAGATTCTCTTTCTTTCCTTCTTTTTTTAAAAAAAATTTTATTTTTATTTTATGTGCATTGGTGTTTAGCCTGCATGTATGTCTGTGTGACGGTGTCAGATCTTAGAGTTACAGACAGTTGTGAGCTACCATGTGGGTGCTGGGAATTGAACCCCGGGTCCTTTGGAAGAGCAGTTAGTGCTCTTAACCACTCAGCCATCTTTCCAGCCCTAGATTCTCTTTCTTAAGTATAACTCAACAGTGATTTTAAGCGTGTGATCTTCTTCCCCTTGGTGGTGTTTGATGCTCATTTCCCAACCTTTACGTGTCTGTTGATTATACCTTTATTGCTTTGCTTTTCTCCAGTTCTAGTACTGAGAAGAGAGATTATGTGGCTAAGACTTTAACGATCCTTTAATTGCTTTTTTCCCCACTCTGTATTTCCTTCGCTTCATTTTTTTTTTTTTTAACCTCAGCCTTGGTTTTAGAACGCAGTCTGAGGGGTTTGAGCAGGGAGAGGTGTGGTCTTAGGGTCTGAGTGGTTTTCTTTGTTACAGAGCCAACAGGTTGTTACTCAGAGGAGGAGACATCTGTCAGGCATTTCTGTGGGAAGTGGCATTTATTGCAATCTGCCAGAACCCTATTTCTGGCCAGTGACAGGGAAGAAGGTGTAAAAGAGTAGGCCAGTCCTGGTGTCCTGCTAGTATAGTCCTTGTCACGGCTCACCTCTTCTCTCTTGTTGCCTGTGTTTTTAATCCAGGGTGCTTGGTGGGGTTGGCTAGATGCCACCATGAAAACAACAGTAAGAGAAACTGCCATCTCTCAGGTCCTAGTAACCTGTGGTCCAAAGCGCTACCCCCTTTGTTTTTCTAAGAGAGGGGAATGTGAGCAGACCACTGGCGCTTGAGTCTTATGTAGGCACGCAGTGCTGGGGATCTGTGCTAATTATTTGCGTCCGGAGCATTCAGCAGAAGAGAGGCAGGCATATGATGTTTCAAGGAGCCAGAGGTTCCTGAAAGAACAAAGGACAGGACAGTCATTAAAAAACAAAAAAAGAAAAGAAAAGGAGAAAAATGGCAGGCTCCCAGTTCCAGGAAGACTCAAAGCATTAAAGATCATTCAGAGTTCCCCATGAAAGATACTAGTGTATAGTTTCTAAAATGAAAAACTCTGTGTAATAAGAAAAGTGAAAAGAAAACCAGGCGCAGGATATATGTCTATTAAGTAATTGCCCACCTGATGGCTTTAATGTACAGAGAGCTGGTGTAGATGGGTAGCAAGGGGTGAACAGGCTAATAGAAAATGGTATAAATGGCCTATCATGGGGGAGGGGGGCTCCCCTACCACCACCCCCAATTTGTCATTGCTGTCCTGAAACAACTTGAGCCAAGAGAGCGAGATGGTGTCATTTACTTACGGTAGGCTACGGTCTTTCATTTGTTAAATCCAATAGCAGTGAAGATGGGAGGAAAACAGTCCCTCTTTGATGCAGCAAGTGTTGACATGAATCAGTACGACTGTCAGATTAGTGGTTTGTAGTTTTGCTTAAAATGGAAATGTAGTTACCCTTTGACCCAATAAATTTATGTATGGGGATGTTTCTTACATTCCTCTAGGACAGTAAGAAATTATAAATGTTACCATTGATTATGATTAGTAGGCAGAAAGGTAAGTTGTTATTAGTTTTTTTATTTAGCCTATCATTCAGTGAGGAACTAGCATCTAATCAGGTATAAGCTAACAGACACTGTAATAAAGAAAGTAGTAGGCTTCTTATGTAGGTTACTGAAAAGATCCACAAACAAGTGAAAAGAATTTGCTTGCTGTAATTTCCTCTTGTGTGTGCATTTTAGTGTATGTATGCTCATATATACACTCTTGTGTATTCGTGCATATTCATAAGGAATTTGTGAAAAGAAAGAGAAATTTGTAAGTAGTGCTTATTTGCAGGGAATAAGAAGGTTGGAAAATTAGCATATATTACTTTATTTAAAAAAAAAAAAAAAAGAGCTTTAAAACTAAAACCAAAAAGGAAATAAAAATGCCTGCAGTCATTTTCTGCTGCCCTGTAACAGATTACCAAAAATTTGCTGGCTCAAAACAGGATGCATTTCTTAATCTTGTGGTTCTGTGGAGATAGTTGTCTGGCCAGGCTTGGCCAGGCTCTTTGCTCAGGGTTACTGTAAAACCACAATCAAGGTGTTGGTCGGGCAGGGCTGTGACCTGGAGTCTGGGAAAGTGCCCGCTTCAAGCTTGTACAGGTTGAAGACAGATGCTGATCAGTGCAGTCCCCAGGGCTGTTTCAGCTAAAGCCCGTCTTTCTCTTCTGTTAAGCCAGCTACGGCCCATCTAGTTGTTACCCTTTTTCAAATCTGACTTCTTCTTCCACCAGCCGCAGAAAGAGTCTTTCTTTGTAGAGGTCCCATCCAGATAATCTCTGCCTTTTAAAGGCAGTTGATCTGGGGCTTCAACTTACAACTGCCAGATCCCTTAGGAGTGGTACTAACCTGTGTTCACAT
Organism: Acomys russatus; assembly: GCF_903995435.1. Lineage (NCBI taxonomy): Eukaryota > Metazoa > Chordata > Mammalia > Rodentia > Muridae > Acomys > Acomys russatus. The sequence goes on along the minus strand of NC_067166.1, from coordinate 23,528,677 downwards.
CTGATTGGATAACGAGGGGATGGGACTCTTGAGGAGGCTATCTTGAAAATTCAGCCTAGTGCAACGCTGTCTCTCCATTTGTATTTAAATCCAGATGTGTAACACGTGGGCCCTCAGACTAGGCGGAGGCAAATAACAGAGACCCAGGCCCCTTTAAAGTACCCAGGTGGCAGCTCTATTCTTGTTGGCCAATATACGTATTCCTTTGTTTCTTCTGCTTGTTTTAATGAATTTGCTGGTGACTCTGACTTATAAGAGAGTTTCTGGAGGAAAGAAATGGTCGGACAGCTCTAAGAATTATTAGTACACTATTCACCATTACGGTTCTGAGAACAGGATCCTAAGCCTCTCAGGGGCTACACCTGCGCCTTTGCACTAGACGTCACCTCCAGCTCTCCAATGCCTTCCTAAAGTCTCAATTGAGTGATAGGCACATCATGGCATGTTTTATAGATGTAGCTTTTATGTGTGGTATGTGTACACATACGTTGTTTGTGAAGGAATTTCACCTCTGGTGGATTGGTCACCTTGTATCAGTCAGCTCCGTTTGCTAAGCACCACTGCAAAGTTGGAACCCAGATAAAAGAGGGTCAAAGGAGTGAAAGTCAGAGTTTGCACACGGAGGTTACAGGGAACCACCCTGACTCAGTGCATTCCCTACGGCTCACTGTGGACATTTTGACGTGCGTACCTTGACTGTCGTCACTTCTACATTCGTGAAACCAGGGTGGGAAGAGCTCTTAAGACCTTATGTAAATATTGAAAGTTAAGATTTTTCACTGTTGCAGAGCATCATAAAAGCTTTCCTCGTTTCAATTTGTTTTTACACGTCCTTTTGAGCCCTGCATGAGAATCGGCCTCTTGCTTACTTGTCTCAGCTCTTACTTGGGGCTTTTTCCGCTTCCTCCTTTGACCTCCCAACTCATTACTCAGATATTACCCTAAATGGTTGAGGTTGGTAAGGCCAAAGATTGGACCTCAACCCATCCAGCACTGGGATTAAGATAGGACAATGAGGTCCAAGACAGGCCATGACAGAACAGGATCCAGAAAGGATTCGGTGTGCCAAAGACATCTCTTGGGCTGTCACTGTGTAGCCCACTGCTGTCCTCATTGTCAGCAGCAAACTTTCTATCAAGCTACAGCCCTAAAGCCTGCAAGATGATTAGTCCGAGACTTAGAATAAGTATTAAATTTGGGCCTCCCATCATAGCCCTCTCCTTTTCCTTAATGTATATTTTTATGTGTGGGTGCTCTCTAGCTCGTATTTTTTTTTTCCCCTTAGTTTAATAGACTGTGACTCTTTGAGAAGACTCCCTTTATGTTCCCTTGAATTTTTTCTTGAAGTCAGCTAAGACGGGTCACTGAGCAAGAGTCCTTTACCACCAAGCCTGACCACCTAAGTTTGATCCCCAATACCCACATGGTAGAAGGAGACAACCAACCCCCAAAAGTTGCCCTCTCACTCCAGTGTGCTGTGTGCATGCATGTACAAGTACATAAATGCAAATGTTTTAAAGTAAGACTTTCTGTGCTGCTTTATAAGAAACGAGATACCAGCGCTATCCTTTGTGGTCTCACAATGTTTTCTTCAGTTTGCCATTTGCCTTTTCCCATGATGTTTCTGACAGCTAAAAATCATCTCATCCAAGCCGGGTGTGGTGGTGCACGCCTTTAATCCCAGGACTCGGGAGGCAGAGGCAGGCAGATCACTGCGAGCTGGAGGCCAGTCTGGTCTACAAAGCTAGTCCAGGACAGCCAAGGCTACACAGAGAAACCTTGTCTCAAAAAAAAAAAAAAAAAAAAAGATGTTCAGGCTGTCAGTCTTACGGAACAAGGTGATGGTTTTCCCAAGTGGCATGCAAGCTTTTGAGCCAAGAGAGTTTTCTGACGCTTCGCTGGACTTCACAGGTTAACCCAGGAAGAAGGGAAGATGTGAGCGAACCAGGCATTTAAACAATCCTTTCTTGTGTTGCACAGCCTTTGTGTGTATGGGGCTCGCTTCCGGCGCCTCATGGCTTCCGTGCGGCACACAGTACGTTATAGTCAGTTGGAGAGAACAACTTGGTCAGTAAAGGTGGCTGTACCTCAAGTACCAGCGGGGATAAGGTGAAAGCAGGGACATAGGCTAGCGGCTGGGGTCTTCGTGTCCTTTATTTTGTGATTTCTTCAAAGGCCTGCAGCAGGTTTTCTGGGCATGAAATATTATTTACCAAGCTGTTTGAACCTACTTTCTAGATCCTTAAAGTGTTCACTCAGCAAGTCAGTGACCTCCTTTGGCTGCGTAGAAGTGCTTGCCTGAGACAAATGCTGAAGTGCCTGTGTTCCTTTACATTTGGGGGATAGGCAGTGTGAGATGCTGTGCGCGCCCCCAGAGCCACTGCAAACTGATTACTACTCATGCTAAGAAGACAGTTTCTTGGTACCCTATATAATCACTCTAAAAATCTGTATTTAATTTTTGGCTTCCGAGGGCTATTTATTTATACACTTATATTACCTTATGATGAGTGTGGGCACGTTCGCTCCATGGTACACTTGTGGAGGCCAGAGGTTAGAGAGGGTTGTGTGCTACTGCACTTTTGTGTGTGTTCTAGGGATAAAATCCAGGTGGCCAGGCTCACACTACATGCGCTTTTTCCACCGAGCCCTCTCCGCAGCTATCCAGAGGCATCTGTGATAACGTTCATCCATTGTTATTAAACTCAGTCTCCAATCCAGGGTCCCTTTGAAGTCACTCTCATACAGTTTCAGTTAATGTTGATTAAAATGAACAAATCCTGTGATTGTGGCCAGCTGGTTTTCATTTTTAAAATTAATTTAATTTTTTAAATGTATATGTTTGCCTGAACACATGTTTGTGCACTGTGTGAAGGCCTAATGCCCTAAGAGGCCAGAAGAGGATGTCAGATCCCTCGAGATATTTGTGAATCACTGTGTGGGTGCTGGCAACTAAACCTAGGTCCTCGCGAGAGCAGCAAGTGCTCTTAACCTCGGAGCCTTCTCTCCAGCCCTCAGTTGACTCTCTTAATTATTAGTGGATGACCTTGAACTCGCTCAGTATTATTAAACATTCAGCAAGCTCCCACACAACGCTCCTTAGTTTGGTGTTTATCTCGCGGTTGCAGTTTTACAAAATGAAACCCTTCTTCCATTTCAAGGATTTCGTAAAATCATTTCTCTGCCTTGTGGAAAATGCCACCTTCCTAATCTATGCTGCCTTCAGAGCTTTTTGTTTTGCTTTGTTAATCCTTAGCCTATTTATATAATGGTGTTTGTTGGCTTGAGCAATGACATATCTTGCCCTTCCTGCTTAAGGAAAAAAAAATATGATAAAATCAGATGGACTGACGTCAGTCAGTCAGTCCATCAGCCCTGTTTTTGAGTATTTCTTTGTGTTGAATCACTAATTGGGTGTACAAACTAAAACCATTATTCTTTGTTAATTCCTTTAGGCAGACCCCTCTGCCCTGTGTCCTGCGTTTGTCATTTTGGTCCCTTGAGCATTCTGCATTGTTTACATGCAATCTGCCCCTAATAATTAATGACCAACATTTTTTCAGAGTCCCTTAATCTGAGTTTAGGAGTAATGTCGCTATGATGGCATTTGTTTTGCCTCTTGTTCTCATCTAAATTATAAGTTAAAGCCACATGAAGGTGACTGCTAAATTTTATTTTCAGTTCTCCTGTGCTCAAAAATGGTTGGTTGGTTGGTGTTAAAAGCCAGAGACTCCAGGCAGCCACTTGAGGAGATTTATTCTACGATCTGCTGTCATAAGAGGTCTTCTTTCTGTTTGATGGTGGTGGTTTTTTTTTTTTTTTTTTTTAACATCAGAATCTTAAGTCAGTCTCTCTCTCTCTCTCTCTCTCTCTCTCTCTCTCTCTCTGTGTGTGTGTGTGTGTGTGTGTGTGTGTGTGTGTGTGTGTATCAGCTGTGTCTTATCGCTAGGATTGGTTGCTGAAACCCCAGTTGGGTCTTAATTGCAGACTTTTCAAGTTAGAATTGACAGTCCTCGGTGAAAGATTGGCTGTAGAGGGAGAGGGAGTTGATGAGAGGTGGCTGCCAGCTGTCCTGCTGAGTGTGCGCAGGGGTATAAAAGTGTTTCCCATGATGAAGTAAACAAGAAAACAGACCAGAGGTAATAAGTAAGCATTTGGTTTGCTCATTCTGAGTTGAAAGGCCCGTGAGACATCCAAGTATTGTGTAGATCTGTGCCCGAGAGAGACTGAGTCTATGCCATGGGCATCCGCTTGGAAGTCATTTTCTTAGATGCTGGGTAAAACCTTGAGAAAGGCCAAGAAATCACCAAAAGGAGAGTTTAAAATGAGAAAACAGAGCCTGGGCTGGGCCTCCAGGGCAAAGGTCCTGAGAAACAAATGGCCATGGGGAGGCAGGAAAGCAGGACACAAAAGAACAGTGTAGCAATATAGAATCCAGAAGAAGGCAAAATAATAATAATAATAATAATAATAATAATAATAATAATAATAATAATAATAATAATAATAATAATAATAAATAATAAATAAAATAATAATAATAAATAATAATAATAATAATAATAATAATAATAATAATAATAATAATAATAATAATAAGAAGAAGAAGAAGAAGAAGAAGAAGAAGAAGAAGAAGAAGAAGAAGAAGAAAATTGAATCAAGTCAGGCACTTCGCAATAGCTTGCCGGAGAAATAGCTGCTTGTTTAAAAATGCTTGCAACTTTAAAGTCTTAAGACCAAATATGTAGCATTCTCCCTGATGTAAGGTGATGTTTGGCTTCTCTCTAAACATGGAGTCTTCCCAGATGTTGAGTTCTACACCAAGCTCCTCATAGCACCCTATCTTAATTACCTCATTCATCTATCTATCTATCTATCTATCTATCTATCTATCTATCTATCTATCATCTATTCATTCCAGACACAGCTCCTCTGTGTCCTCTGGCTGTCCTGGAATTCATTTTGAAAGAGGTTTTTAGCAAACTTTTCCTTTGCTCACAATATAACATCTCGCCCTGTTAAAAGGCCTATTGCCTTTCAAAGGCTTTAATAATTCAGTTGCTAAGGTGATACCCAGGTACAACTTCACAGATCCAAAGAGAAGCCGGACAGGACAAGGCAGCATCTCTCCTTACTAAGGATATCTGAAACTGTATTTTTGTACATTTTAGTGGAAGAAAGTTTTGGTTTTTTGTTTATTTGTTTGTTTGTTTTTGTTTTGAGACAAAGTCTTACTATATAATAGCTCTATAGTCCAAGCTGACTTGGATCTCACTATGTAGCACAGGCTGGCTTTGAACTCATGGTGATCCTCCTGCTTCAGCCTCTCGGTATTAGATTTAGGCATGCATCAGTATGCCAAACTTAGGATGAATTCTTAAGAAACTAGAGCCTCAAAATGCCCAGTATGGGCAGGGGAGATGGCTGAGCAGGTAAAAGCCCTTGCCTCACAATCCTGACAAATGCCACACTGGCGAGCATTTGTCATCCTACGGCAAGATGGAAGGCCCAGAGCTCCTGGGCAAGTTAGCTGGAGTATGCAGTGGATTGACAGACAAGAGACACCAGGCTCAACAAGGCGGAAAGCAAGAACTAACTCACCCAAAGTCCTCTGATCTACATACAAACACTGTGGCGTGGAGTTAAACACACAAACACCTCACAGATATGGGGGTGGGGGACAGCAAAGGAGGAAGGGAGGGAGAGAGATAAGAGAACCAACGTTTAGCCGGGTGGTGGTGGCGCACACCTTTAATCCCAGCACTTGGGAGGCAGAGGCAGGTGGATCTCTGTGAGTTCAAGGCCAGCCTGGTCTACAAAGCAAGTCCAGGACAGCCAAGGCTACACAGAGAGACCCTGTCTTGAAAAAACAAAAACAAACAACAGAGAGAGAGAGAGAGAGAGAGAGAGAGAGAGAGAGAGAGAGAGAGAGAACCAACATTTTTTAAAATGTCAATTGTCTTGAAAGGATAGTGTGTCTTTAATTTCAAATTTTGTAAATGTTATAAGTGGAAATGAAAATGATTCAGTAAATGACATTTTGGATTAAATTCAATACATTGAATAGTATAAATGACAGGTACGACTAAATCTTCTAAGTTCGGGCCTTCACATTTGGGAAAGTCAGCTCTTCTGATCTATGAGTTTGCCATGAGAAATCACCTCCTGATATGGCTGGGTCTCTTTATAAAAACCCGCTTGCTAACGAAGTCAAGGCTACAACTTAAAATCTCTGCTGGATGGTATCTCTTGCCACACTCACAGTTGGTTTTCAGACACAGTGGCTGCGGAGAAGACAGCTTTGCAGAACTCACAGTGACTCTCAGTGGCTTTGGCTCTTAGGTTTCTACCCTGCCCTTCCTTCATCGGATTCTTGAGTTTGCCCAGAAGTTGAGTCAGGAATCCGCAGCTTTATCCAAATGCAGACTGCTGGGCGAGAGTCCGTGGACAGGTGTCAACATCCAGTAACTATTCCCTAGAGATCAAGTCCATAGGGGTCAAAGAATTTGAAGTGGAGGCACCAATTATTGAGGGGTCATGGCCAGCTGTTTTTACTCTGTTTCCATAAGGTTCTGTGCTCAGTACAACCAAAATGCCCCTACCTATACTTGCTGGGCACTCTGCACAGAAATGCAAAAATCTGTACATTGAATTCAAGTACGTGTGTTAAAAAATCTTTTTCTTTTTCTGGCATTTTAAAGTATCATATACAGCAATGTCACCTCTGACTTTGAACTCACTCACTCTGGTGTAATTACAGTTCCGGCTTTAATGACGCTTTAAAGCAGATTTCTGAGTTTACCACAGCAGCATGCGAATACCTCTCTACAAAAGCCATGTAAATTGCAGGCTTTTCAAAGTCTTAGCTTTTATGTTAGGAGCAACACTGGGTAATTACAGAGCTGGTGATGAAATGCTCAAGTATCTAAGCTCAGAGGTGGGAACCATATGTAGTTTAGAGGTCAAGTGTGGGCACGAGGAGCCAGGCACACCCCTCCATCGGCACTGGGAGCAGGCTTTGGTTTCCAACGAGTGGAGAGAAAACAGCTGGAGAAAGGTGTACAGTTTCAGAAGGAAGAATTAACCTTTGCTTGAACAATACCTGAAATGTTTAGGGCTCTTTAATGAACTTTTTTTTTTTTTTATTAATTTATTCTTGTTACATCTCAATGTTTATCCCATCCCTTGTATCCTCCCATTCCTCCCCCCCCCCATTTTCCCATTATTCCCCTCCCCTATGACTGTTCCTGAGGGGGATTACCTCCCCCTATATATTCTCATAGGGTATCAAGTCTCTTCTTGGCTACCTGCTGTCCTTCCTCTGAGTGCCACCAGGTCTCCCCCTCCAGGGGACAGGGTCAAATGTGAGGCACCAGAGTACGTGAGAAAGTCATATCCCACTCTCCACTCAACTGTGGAGAATATTCTGACCATTGGCTAGATCTGGGAAGGGGTTTAAAGTTTACCTCCTGTATTGTCCTTGGCTGGTGCCTTAGTTTGAGCGGGACCCCTGAACTTTTAAAAAGAACTCTGTTTTCTATTTCAAAAAACTGCCAGTGCTCATTGTAGAAAATTAAGAAAATTTATGAAAACATACAGAATATAAAACTCATCAAAAGTCTTAATTATCACTCAAATCAACTACTTAACATTTGGGACATACACACATACACACACACACATAATTTATAAAATTTATGTATATATACACATATATTACACTATAAGTATTGAGGTCACAGATATAATTTTATGACTATATTGTTATTTTTGTAGTGTTTTTTCCACATCATGAAATGTATTTAACACCCCACTTTATGAATGTGCTATGACAGTTCACCTCTTTCCAGAATTTTCTGTTCCTATAGGAAACATTATGATAGATAGCATACTGCATAAATGTTTATGACCAACAGTTAACTAATTTGTTGGCTTCATCTGGGACAGTGGCGTTTAAAGTGCTAGCTTTGGCAATGCTGTCAGTAAATATGCTTGCTGCCAAACTTTACAACCTGAGTTTTATCCTTAGGACTTGCAGGTTGTTCTCTGACCTCCACATGTGTGTCTCATCCTGTGGTTGCCCCCCAAAAAAATTAAATACAAATTAATAAGAAAAAAAAAAAAAACGTAAAGTTGTAACGCTTTATTATCTTGTGTCTGTGATATTGAGGACAGCCATTATTGTCCGGAATTTCTGAGGTCCTAGAAGCTGGAAATTGTGTCCACAGGAAATGCCCTTTAGGGCTCATTGCAAAATGACATTTAATAAGCATCAGGAATGTGTGATAGGGGCGCCAAAATAACTCGGTACCTAAGCAGCTCCTGAATGTGTTCTCTGCAACTGAAACAATAGTTGGCTGTGCTAGACTTCCAGGAACTGAGTGCCTCATGACATCATAGTGACCTGGTGGTAGAGGAATGAAGAAGGCGTGTTTCAGGAGGCTACAGGGCTGCCTTCCTCCCAGAACTGATTGCTATACCATCCAGTGGAAACCTCCAGTTGCTGTGCAACTGGAGTGGACGATTGCCTGATACCCACTTACTCTAGGATCACTTAGCCAGTGGACTTAAGGGTGCAGGTGACAGATATTGGACCTTGGCTAAGTTACCTGCATCTTGATCCCTTCCTCCCATGTATCACACTACGCTGGGTCTATCATGCAGGGTCTTCTGAACGTCTCTTCATGTACTTACTCGTAGGGACGTTTAGAGCTTGCCCTTGAGCCCGCATCTCACTGTGCAAAGGGGACTGCTTTAAAAGTATTATGAACCCTGCTCTGACCTAGCCAGTGGACAGCACACTGTCTACAGTTGTGTGGAGAGCGGGGACTGACTCTGATATGAACTCTGGTGCCCCATATTTGACCACTTCCCCTTGCGGGGGAGGCCTGGTGGCATTCACAGGAAGGGTAAGCAGGCTACCTAGATGAGACTTGATAGCCTGGGACCATATGGTGGGGGAGGAGGTCCCTTGGGTCACAGACCTAGGGGAGGGAAATAGGGTGAAAGCAGGAGGGACAGAGGAATGGGAGGATACAAGTGAGGGGAAAACAATTGAGATGTAATCTGAATAAATTAATTAATAAAAAAAGAAAAATTATGGAGTGCAGCAAAATGAGGTTTTAAGAACCTTCTGCAGTATTCCCATGATCCACTGGAATTTGTGACATGGAAACCATCTGGAGGCATGAGGAAAATCAGCGCAGGGTTATAAGTCAGTGGAATGTGGACCCGATGTGTTTATTTCTGCAGGGACACTCATGGAGTCATCTGTGCCAGTGTCATGTTGTCACGCTGCCTTCGGTGCTCCTGTGGCTAGTGCCCTTGCTCTGGCCTAGAGCTGACTGAGAATCGATGGTGTTAAAAAGCTTAGCTCCACTGGGTCAGAACCACTGAGGTCAGAACCTCAGCAGTTCCTGACAGGCCGCCTTGGCGATAGAGTTTTGCCTCGCCTTCCCTCACCCCACACTTGTTTTCACTCAGGGAAGCTCAATTGGTCACAGTTTGTACTCAGAATAGTCTTTCACCTGAACTAAAGATTTAGTTATTTGTATATGTGTACACACACACACACACACACACACACACACACACACACACACACACACACTCACACACACGAGTTTCAAAACTGTTCTAGAAAGCCAAGATCCAGTGAGTCTCAGTATTCTGGGGCTGCTTCGTTGGAGCCAGCCCTGAGCCATGTCCCCCCAAGTCTGGACGGCCCTGGAATGTGCCCTGAAAACGCCTTCCTGAGGGCTCAGGGGAAAAGCCCAGGCGATCTTCATAGGAGCCTCGACTCACTTGCTGGCTCATCGTGCGTACCAAAGAGTTGCCGACGAGTTGCGGGTAGCTGACTCCACTTTCCCATTGCTGTGCCTGTCATCTTATAGTAGTCATAAGGATAGGAAAAACCCTTGGCATGATTTTATAAGTGAGCCCTCTTTTTTATGGCATGTAAAAGAAGAGTCTAGAGATGAAGCTATCAGGTCCCTGGATGACTCACGGCATCCAGGATGGTCTTAGGCCATGGCGCCTACCTGGGAAACACTAGGTTGAGAAGAGAAAACTCCCGATCTAAGGAAACCGGTGCATCCTCCTCTGCCAACGCCCTCCGCACTGGTGGAGAGCCCCTCGTACCAATGCATGTAAGGCTTCTCTAGAGAACAGACAATTCTGAAGTGCCTCAGCTGTTTGGAAATTACGTGGTGTCAACATTGCCTCAGACTTACAGACTAGGCTTACTTTCTTCCCTTTGATTTATAAATGACATTAATATTCTCAGTCATTACTGTGGACTTCCCACAGGCAAATGTGACTCTGAACAGTTTGCTCCTGTCTTCAGACTTAGCCTTAATTTGTTTTTCTATTAAATAAGGTAATTGGACTGTTGACATTTTTCTAATATTATTTAAAATAGTTCTTATAAAGCTGCCTTTGCAGTTTCCATGTTTTGTTGTTTTTAGATGATTTTAAAATAAAGTTTATTATAAAGACCTTGAAAGTGAATATAAGCATTGCGCACCCAAATTAACCAGGCCCAAATGCTATATACGATTTCATGGGTTTACATACAGTTAGAATTGACATTTGAAATGGAAGCTGGGGAGTGTCACATTGAATTTATATTTTCAGGATCAAATGTATTTTATACTCTTATCCACCACCAATAACTTAAAAAAAAAAAAAAAACTTGTCTGTTCTCAGCATTGATTTATGTTGGTTTTGTATCCTTTACTGAAGACATGACTTTTGCATTTTAGGATCTGATGACAACTGATACTCTCAACAAGTGTAATAAAAAGACAGCCAGGCATGAGAGAGCACGCCTTTATCTCCAGCACTCGGGAGTCAGAGGCAAGCTGATCTCTAAGTTTGAGGCCAGCCTGGTCTACGTGGGGGATTCCAGGATAGCCAGTTGCAGAGAACTCACAGTGAATTGTTCCCTTTGAACTTATGACTTAAATAAATTAAGTGTCCAGATGTACTTTGTAGACATTTTAAGATGATAATTTTCCAGTAGGAAAAGCAGCAGTGATTTCCCCATATGTCATAAATGAGAATTAAAAAAAAAAAAAAAAACTTTGCACAGAGTAGGAAAATTATAGAGTTAGCTATATTTTGATATATAAATGTCGAAGTTTAGTGGAACAGTATAAGAATAACTGGCCTTTATCTCAGGAATGGTGATAAGCAACATTCAAAACATTGCAACAGGCCAAACGCTTGCCTAAGATGTCGCAAAAGCAGCTGATTAAATGCAACATCCACTTCTTTAAAAATTCTTTAAAAATGAGAAGGAATGGAGGATTTCATAATCCAGTAAGCCATCTAATTTAGATGAATGGTCATTGCCTTATTCTATCGAAATACTAGAGGCATTTTATTAAAGTCCCCTCTCATTAACGTCTAATTCTGTTCTAGGAGCTCTTCACGGCCAAGTGATACATAAAATTGAAGTGAAATGTTTAAGTCCACAGTGTTAGGAGGTATTGTGTTTATATGACAGAGATATCTCAAGAGAACAATGTGAATAATGTGACCATGTCTCAAAACTAGCGAGTGGATGAGGTCAACTGCGTGCGAGGCAGATGTGTGGACATTACGCTGCTGTGCCTTACCGTGGATAACCGGTTCAAAGACTCGTAGAAATGAGTGAGGTTGTGACGATGCTTTGTGGTCTTTCCCATAATGCCCTACCTCACCTTCCCCCCTCCCCCAAAGAGCTTCATAAAAACCAGAAGGAGCTCGAAAGGGATTGCTATGAAAGCAAACAAACAAACAAACAACAACAACAACAATAAAAAGAACAAAAAACAACTGTATTTGAAAACTGAGTTATCTTGAGTAATGAAAAGATATGCTGTTCTTGTTGAAGCAATGGCTAAAATGTTGTGAGACTTCCCATCAGTGTTTCGTGTGTGTGTGTGTGTGTGTGTGTGTGTGTGTGTGTGTGTGTGTGTGTGTGTGTGTGTGTGTAAAACTCTATTACCATCACTGAAAACAAAATGGACCCGTCAGTTGAAGGAGAGGCAGAATGTGATAGATCACAGAATATTCAGAAGTACCAGAGGCCATGCAATGTGGAAGAACACCCAGACTGCAAGATAGCAGTTGTGCAAAGGGAGTCACGGGTACTACCGCCCAGTGTTGTGCATTCTAGAAACTTCCACAGTGAAGTTCCCCAAGGAAAACAACAATGACAACCCTCCTCCTCCGTGTGTGTGTGTGTGTGTGTGTGTGTGTGTGTGTGTGTGTGTGTTTCAAGACAGAGTTTCTCTGTGTAGCCCTGGCTCTCCTGGAACTCACTCTGTAGACCGTACTGGCCTCGAACTCAGAGATCGGCCTGCCGCTGTCTCCTGAGTCCTGGAATTAAAGATGTGCGTGTGCCACCACCACCAAAGGAAACGTCTACCACCAAAGAACACTCCTTTGGCATACCCTCATACCGCCTTCTTTGAATCTAAAGTCCCTGGACACATCTGTGCCTGTCTTCTGAATGCAAGGACATCTGGAAGTGTGGGTGCTAACATCAACCTCAGGAAGACAGGACTCCAGCAAGATTGGGGACTCCTCCAAAGGAGGAGGTTACTTACCCTGATGACTCTTCCTGCGGTACCTTGACAGATCATTCTAGGGTACGCCCCGGGGAACATGTGTGGAGAGAGTTAGCAAAGAAACTCAGTGAGTCTGACCTGACTTGCCTAAGATTGACAAATAGTACAAAGTGACAAGGAGCCAAGTGGTCGTTCAGATGTAGCATGAACAATGACAAGGCTTGATGACAGTGTGCGGACAAAACCTCAGGACCACTGGGGGGGGGGGGAAATCAGTGTCCCTGGGATCATTTGTTGATTAAGCCGATGAGGAATAATAAAGTGAGCTCCCTACACACTGTGTATGAAAACAACTTTCAAAAATAACTTGAATATACCTGTAAAAGTTAAATCCTGAAATATAAAAATTAATATATAAAATTTAACGGGATGATTCTTTAGTGTGTAATATAAGTTATAAAGTCATATACTTCGGTATGAGAGAAATAATTTCTGAGTGTGATTAAGTAGGGGAAAATGCCTGGGTAGGAAAGATTGACTGTAATAATATATTAATAATGTAGGGGCTAGAGGAGTGGTTCTGAACCTTCCTAATGCTGAGATTCCTTTTGCTGTGGTGACCCTAACCATAAAGTTATTTTCATTGCTAATTCATAACTGTGACTTTGCTACTGGTATGAATCATCATGGTAGCATCCCCGTTTGCCTATGGTGTCAAGCAAATCCTATGAAAGGGTCAGTCTGAACTCCAAAAGGGTCACAACCCACAGGTTGAGAACTGCTGGGCTAGCAGGATGGCTCAGTGGTTAAGAGTGCATACTGCTCTTGCAGAAGACCTGAGTTCGGTTTCCAGAACCCTGGTCGGTGCCTCACAACCACCTGGGGATCTCCAGTGCCTCCATGGCTACTGGCACTCATGTGCACATTGGCCCAGCACACCACTACACATATCCACATACATGTAGCTTGAAGGATAAAACATACAGCTTAAATAAATTCCTTAACTTTAAAAACACCCCCAAACAGCCAGGCAGTGGTGGTGCACGCCCTTAATCCAAGCACTCTGGGAGGCAGAGGCAGGCAGATCACAGTGAGTTCGAGGCCAGCCTGCTCTACAAAGCAAGTGTAGGACAGCTAAGACTATACAGAGAGAAACCTCATCTTGAAACACCAAACCAAACCAACCAAACAAACAAACAAAAACACCACAAATAAAAGTAAAGCATTAACACATAGCTGAGGAAATATCAGTAACAATAATATAAGAGGAAGACAGTATTGGTAACGTCTAAGACTTTTTAAGATGAACGTATGAGAAACTCCAGAACCCCACTAAGTAAGTGCACGAAGGGCCTGAACAGAGCCCACAGAAAAGGAAAGAAAAAGAATGACACAGAAACAACAGGAGGAGACCAAGTGAAAACTTCAGTCTCGCTAATCAAATAAATGTAAATTAAAATGATGAGATTCCCATTCTCACTGTCTTTGCAGATATTAAAAGATAAACATGGTAGTATGCCTTTTTAATGGTGGTATAGTGAAATGAATTTTCCCCTCTGTATTGATGTCAATTTGGTCATTCCACAGAGAACCATGGCCTTTATGACAAGAATCCCAGAAAGAGTTCATATCATTTAAAGTATTATTTGCAATTTAGGAAGGGTACTATAGGGAAACGACATTGAAGTGTTTAACAGTCAACATTTTAGGGTATTGGTTACAGCAGTCTTTATACTAATACAAAACTGAAGTTAACCTAACCATCGAACAGTGGGGAGAGGGATGAGCAAATTGTTGTCCTGTACAGTAGGACAATAAGTACCTGTGTAATTCATCACTTAGGGCTAAGGGTGTAGCTCAGGGGTAGACAGTGCCCTTAGCATCTGTTAAGTCCTGGACTAAATCCATAGCACCAAGAAAACAATTGGGAAATAGCTTATGGCCTGTAGGAGAATTGTAATTGCCCCCTAGTCCTAAAAAACAGAACACGAAAAATATGGCTTATAACCTAATTTAAATATGCTTGCATATGCATATTTATACTATCAAAATAGGTTAGCAAAAATATCACAGAAATACACTAAAAGGCATTAGTGCTACACTTAGTTGATGCATTTTCCAAGTCTTCTATCATGGTTGTGTGTTACCTTTTGTATTACATTTTGAAAGGTTATTTTAAAAGTGAGCAGTTTCTTTATATGAGTTTTAAATGTTTTACCGGAAAAATCCCATGTGTGCTTGCTTCTCCTCTCACCATCTGCCTCCTGTTTAACAGTTAAACAGTTTTATGGGCAGCATTTCCCAGCTTCAGGGACAATGCTGAACTTCCCCCTCAGTTCCATTTCGCTTTAGTCAGCCCCATGGTGGTGATGCGCAGATGCCAGTGTCTTCACCTAACGTCCACTCTGAGCACGCATCTGCCACAGGGTAGCGCAGTGTCTCAGCCAGGGCTGGAAGGGTTTCGATGACATCAACTGCTGGATAAAAATGTCTTTCTGTTCTATGTGAGCTAATTGCTCTTGAATGCATCACAAAACAAATAAAATCATTTCCTTTTTTTTTTTTAAGTCAAAATGTTCTATACATTTCTTTCAGTGCATGTTGTATGCATGTGCTAGGATATCATATAGAATCACATTAATATATATGTATTATGTATGTGTGTGTATGTATGTATGTATGTATTATGTATGTATGTAAAATTAATGTGTGTTAATCAGAAGCCAGTAACCCCAGCACTTAAGAAGTGGGGCAGGGCAATTTCTAGTGTGAGGCTAATGAAGGCTGCGTAGAAAAATTATGTCATTAAATAAATGCACACATGTATCCAGGTATTTACATATATTAATCAAGAATAAGAAGCTTAAACATTCCTGATTAAGCTTGTTCTTTATAAAGATTACAAGCTCGTAACTCTGTTGAGCTCAAGGAGAAAGGTTACAATTTTGTTTTCTCAGTTGATGGATATCATAAAACGCAAAAGCTAGCCCCTCACTTAGGAATTATCAATTTTACAGCTGATAGCACATTTTAAATACAGGGTTTAAAAAAATCACGCCATGATATCATTAACTAATAGAACATTTGAAGTTTCTTACTTGGAAATTATAGCTTAATTAATAACCAAATGTAGATGTTGTTATTCATTATCTTTATTATCTGGCTTTGCAAAAACGGTCATCAAGTCCTTTTCAAACACCCTGGGAAGCTGGTTCACATTTGACATTGCCCTAGATAATTGCTGGTGGCACAGCACTGGGGCTTCACACCTGCTGTCCCGGTACTCTCCAGTAGGAGACCCACCATCTCCTCCCTGTGGCCATGACTACACCACGCATGCGCGCGCGCTCTCTCTCTCTCTCTCTCTCTCTCTCTCTCTCTCTCTCTCTCTCTCTCTCTCTCTCTCTCTCTCTCTCTCCCCCTCCCTCCCTCTTTCCCTCCCTCCCTCCCTCTCCCTCTCCTTCCCCCTCTCCTTCCTGTGGCCAAATCTGTGAACACACACACACACACACACACACACACACACACACACACACACACACACACACACACACACACACACGGAGCCTGAGCAACCCACCACCAGGAGCCCTCTCTTTATTTCTGTTCTCTGTTTCTTCACACCAGCACCTTGAGTCACTTGCCCTGTCAACGCTTTCTCACGGGGTGGGGGCGCACCGATCTATCCCACAGCTTTATCTTTAGCTGAGACCTTTCTCCTCAACACAGATGCTTGTTTCTGTTCCATGGCATTCTCCATCTGTGCCCTCCACTCCTGCCAGCATCTCAGATCCAAGGCTTGCCCAGCACCAAACTTATCACCAAGTCTTGACTGCTCCATTACTGTCATTAGCAACCAAACCCACTTACCAACCCAGATGAGAACTCTGTGTCTCACTTTATAGCCCTGGCTGGCCTGGAACTCACTATGTAAGGAAGGCTTCCGGCTGCTCTGCCTCCAAAGTGCTGGGAATAACAGCATGTAGCCTCACGTAGCCTGGGCTGACCTGATTCTTTTGCCTCCATCTACCAAGTGCTAAGATGGCTCATGCGTGCCACCATACCTAACGTCCTCCGGTGTCTCCTACAATAACCTCCCTGCCTTTCTCAATGGTGTTTTAGACCTAGCGTGTCCCTGTTCAGAGCTAAAGCTGTTGATTCAGGACTTCCGGAAGAAGTCACAACTGGGCATCCTCTTCTTCACGTTCGCATTTCCTATGCCTCGCCTCCATTGACGCTCTCTTCTACCCTGAAGCTACTTTAGAAGGAAAACAAACCCAAACCGGAACTTTATTATGTCGTTCAATGGAAGCAAAACCCTCGTGTTTATGACGGGCAGCGGACTGGTTCCCGTAGGGGTCCTCAGGACTGCAGCTGCAGCAGGAGCCAGCTACTTAGAAATACAGCTGGCCTGAGCGCCACCCCAGACCTAGGGCAGGAGTACAAGGGTGCTCCTCCATTGGGGGGTGACTGTGCTGCATTTGCAATGAGAGAACTCCTCCGTGTGGGGCCTGAAACCTGGCACGCATTCGAATCAACAGTGCAACTTAAAAGACCCAGGCCCCAGACCAATTAAAATGAGAAACTTCAGGTGTCTGACCTGGCATCAGTGTGTATCTTTTAAAAGGCTCTCTAGAGAATTTCCATGCATTGTCAGGCTGGGAGGACAACTTAAGCTGTTAAATCTACCGTTCTCTTAAAGCGGAATCTAAAACAGCTCCCTGGAACTTGAATGCATGCCTTAAATCACCTGGGAAGCCTTAAAAATGACTGATGGTCGCGCGTGCCTCCTCCCCGTTCTCACTTAATTGGTTTGCAGTGTGGTTTGGGCTTTGGGGTATCCCAGTTTCCCCAGACTATTTTAATGTGAAGCCAAGGTTAAGATCACCACCGTTCAAAGGCTAAGATTCTGGAGGTCTGGTGTACCTAAGAACCACCTGGAGTATTTGATGAAATAGGAGCTTCAGCCAGGTGAAGAATCACCTGGAATTTGGCCCTGAGGACCTTTCCAGCTGGCCTCAGTCTTCATCCATCATCTTCTCCTCGCCCTCCCTTGCCTGACTTAGTGTCCTTCAACTGTAGCATCCCACCACGTCACGTTGCCTGGTGCATCCTGCTGGAATTCTTGGGAAAGCTGTAGCTTACTCGGTCACTATGTCCATCTATTAACCATTTGGGAAGAGGTAACCTGGGCTACTACCCCTAGACCTAATAGTAGGTAACGCTCATATAGATTTTTTTTTTAAGTGGTTTTCTTGTTGTGTGTTTGTGACAGGGTCTCACTTTATAGCCCTGGCTGGCCTGGAACTCACTATGTAAGGAAGACTTCCGGCTGCTTCAGCCTCCCAGGTGCTGGAAATAACAGCATGTGCCACCATGCCTGGCTTTTTAATGTGTTTTTAAAGGAACCATAAAAATATGATGAGATGGTATGGACACATTTAGGAAATAATTTTAGAGGAAGGAAAGTCTTCCCAAACAATGTTCAAACCCTAATAACCATAAAGGAAACTGCGTAAGCTTAATAAGGTTTTCTCCAGGGAAGTTACCATGATCACGTGAAAGGACAAAGAGAAATAAGAGAAACACAGCATCAGTATTGACAGAATTGCTTCAATGTGGAAAACAATAAGAAGCAAGAACTCCGGCAGAATAAAGAATGAACCAGGTACTTTGTATTACAGGAAGCACAAAAGGAGGCTGAAGAGATGGCTCAGCGATTAAGAGCACTGGCTGCTCTTCCAGAGGACTCGGGTTCAATTCCCAACACCTACATGATGGTTTACAGCCTTCTGAAACTAAAGTCCCAGAGCCTGTGATGCCTCTTTCTTCTAACCTCTGTGGGCACGAGGCATACAAGTAGTGCACAGACACACAATGCAGGCAAAGTACCATGCAAGTAAAGTAAAATAATAGAAGAAAATTAATAAAAAGAGCTACAAAAGCCAGCCTATTGAAAGGTGATTAACTTTGCTGAGAATCACTTTAAACAGTGCTAAACAAGATGATGCATGAGTTAATAGCTTTAATTATGACGATCACATCATATATTTGTATAGCAAAACATATTTACCATAAATATAATTTTAGTACTACACCTCAGCAAATCTGAAAAAAAAAAAAAAAAGAAGGGATACGTGTTAAAACAGTATGATTCCTATCTACTATCTGACAAAATCTGAAAATCACATCATAATTGGCTAACTCTGGGGTCAGGAGGGGTGGGGGGGGGGGAATGCCCTGGGTGCCCAATAAGAGGGCAAATCATTGCAGTGCACAGCACACCTATCTATGACACGGCATCTCTGCTTCTAGGAACTTGGCGCTGCGATACAGTCACATCAACGTTCAGCAAACACTCAGGGAAGGATCGGAACGTGAAAATCAGTGCAGACAGATATCCACTAATAGCCCGGAGTATGTGTGTATCAGGGGGATTTTTTTGGTGCTAAAAAATGATGGGCTAAAGATTTGAAAGGTTAGCACAAAAAATTCTTGCTAGATTATTGAGAACAAGGTGTAGAACCTTTACAAGGTATACACATATAAAGCATTATATAAAGCACGCTACACTCTTTGGAGTGTATCTTATGTGGACATTTCATGCTGGCACACACATACGTATTTCTGGTAAGTGCGTACCCTGTGGGAAGAGACTGTACTGAATAATAGATGAGTGGCTAGCCCCAAAATCTAGGGGGAAAAAAAATCCTGAAGTGTCTGAGTGAGAGACTGGAATGGGAGGCTGGCTTAGGGGATTCTGGGTTATGAAAATATTTTTGTTTGTTTGTTTGCTTGCTTGCTTAATCTTTTTGTTTGGCTACCTGAATTGTTTGCATTTTCTTGGACGTGCACATTTAATTGCTTCTGTAGTATAATTCAAAGCAGTGTGCTGTTACTTTTGTGACTTCCTTTGCTTGCTCAATTTCCTTTGCCTCCATGGTCCCTGCCTTTCGATTGCTTTTCTTATCTTTGTCCTTAGGGGCCTAGATCGAAGGCCACCTTGTGAGGTGACCCAAGGACCTCCTTTTAGAACGTAGGGCTTTGCACCTCTTGCCATGAACAGAGCATATCATATTCCATTATGTCTGCTTTCTGGGCTAGTGTGGGAGAGCCCCATGGTCAGCGTTTGCCATGTTATAGCCCCAAAGAAAGAAATGTGACAGCATTTTCATAGGCTATCCTGCAGCCATGCCTGGCCTGATACCCATAGTTTTTTAATTAAAAAAATTTAACAGTTAATTATTTATAAGTGTTCTAATGCCGTTTTCACTCAATTATGTCACTTACTGTGAGCACGTTGTCCTCTCGTCTCCCTTCTAATTTCCCCCCTCCTACTTTTATCTCTCTTCACACATATGTAATATGTATCCCACATACGACATAAAACATACAATAGTTCTTAGAAATATACTTTGCTGAACAGAATAATCTCTACTTCTACCCATTTTCTGTCAAATTCTATAACTTTTTTCCCTCTTTATGACTTAGTAGGACTCCATTGTGTATATAACCATGTTGGTTTTAAAAATTTATCATTTTTATTTGAGAGTGTGTGTGTATGTGTGTGTGTGTATAAATATGTATGCATGTACCACATGTGTGAAAGTGTCCACAGAGGTCAGGGGTCTTTGCATCTCCTGAACCTGGAGTTACAGGCAGTTTTGAGAGCCATGAGATACAGCTGCTGATAACTGAACCTGGCTTCTCTGCAAGAGCAGTGTCATTTTTCTCGCCCCCACCCATATTTTCTTTATCCACTCAACAGCTGATGAGCATCAAGGCTGATTCTATACCTCAGCCACTGTAACCACTGTGACAGGAAGTATGGATGTGCAGCTATCTCTGTGTATGCTGAGTTAGATTCCTATGTTCCAGGTGGAATAGAGCTGGGCCATGAGTAGTTCTACCTCATTCAGCTTTATGAGGAACCTCCATACTGATTTTCCTAGTGGACAGGGTACTTTACATTCACACCAGTAGTGTGCCATTGCCCCTCCTGGGCTCATCCTTGCCAGCATTTGTTGTTTATTTTCTTAACGATGCCATTATGAGTAAGTGAGATAGAATCATCAGTATACTTTCAATTTGCATGCCTATAACGGCTAAGGATATTCGACACTTGTTCATATGTTTTGTTGATTCTAACATGGGCCATTTTTGGTCTCTTGATTATTTTCAGAGTACAAAGCTCTGGCTTAAACCTTGTCTCCAGAGTTGTTAGCGTTGCATTTTGTCCACTGTCTTTGCCAGCATCACGTAAAGGGAGCATTGGGAGTCGGTGCTCTTTGGCTTTGTGAATTTAGCAGTGTCCAGCCCATATTGACTCCCAGTAAAAGCTCTCAATTCGTTTTGATGCCAAAATATGCACTTGTGTGTTCTTTTCCTTTAAAGAAAGTTTCCAAGAGTCCAGTACGCCTTTTATTTTATTTTAATTTTGAGATTATAATGACAACAGTTCTCCCCTCTTTCCCCTCCCCTCTCTCCTTCATGGCCTTCAAATTCATGGCCGTTTCTTTCTTTAATTTGTTATTGCATCTATACATTCCCAAATAGAACCAGCTCAGTTTCTTGTATGTTACTTGTATGTCTGTTTTCAGGGGTGACCATTTAGCACCACACAACCAGTTGGTCTGCTCTTTGCTAGGGAAGGTCATCTCTACTACTCCTAGCTAGTTTCAGTTGCTTGTAGTTCTTTGTATAGGCTTGAGGCCTTGTAGGCTTTTTTCCATTGACATTGGCATGTCCATTAGTGTTGTCCTTCTTCAGGTCATCTTTGGGCAGTCATACTGGTGAAAATTTATGGATGTAGTTTCCGATGTTATTAAGCGACACGATCTCACAGCATACTCTCTGATCTGGCTCTTCCAGTCTTTCTGTCTGCTCTTCTGCAATGCTCCCTGAGTAGGTTTCATGATGCCAGAAGGCACCGTGCGAGCTTTCAGAGGAGTAAGGCAACCAGAGCCCTCCTCAGCTACGGTGCTTGTTAACCATATCAAAGACCAGCATGGCATGGTAAAGTAGTGGCACGCACAACTTGGTGGTAACCAACAGCTCTCTATGGGACTTCAGACCTGTTTGTTGCACAGGAGGGAAGTGATGCCTGGTATTAGAAACCAAGCTAAAAGCTCAGTGCAACGAAGTCATGGCTATTGGAGGTGAATCTATATTCAGTATACCTTTTAAGAGGGTAGTCACAACTTCTTCCCTGACTTGTTAGATCACAAAATACCTGAAAGGCTCAACATATACCACAAATCTAGAGCTCAACATGTAATTGCTGCCTGTGAATTCATAAGACAGTACTCTCAAAAGTTTTGTATTTGTGTGTATAGAGCCTCACTGTTGTGTGTGATTCAAAACCAACTCCGTGTACTACACTCATCAATATTTTAAGGTTCTTTACTAAAACGGCCATGGTCAAACAGTAATGTGTACAATAGAATATGTACTTGAATGAGTGTGTGTGTGTGTGTGTGTGTGTGTGTGTGTGTGTGTGTATCCATCCATCCATCCATCCCTCTAGGGCATATTCACTACAAGAAATAATTTGATTATTAGATTAACTGGCCTTAGTTTTACTTCTGATGGTCATTTGTTGACACCAAGCTGGATGCATGATTTTAACTGTTCTAATAGTTGGAACTGTTTTAATATTACATGGCTAAGGTAAATGGGCTCTGAAAAATGAGAAAGATGAGTGGCACACATTTTAAGTCAAGTTTTGCTCATGAATTTTCAAGTGATGTTTATAATGAAAATGGTTTGACTAAAATGACTAACATCAATAGTAAAGGCACAAGCAAAGTTATGTTTAGTGACCATTTTCTTCCCTATGTTTTGCTTTTAAAAATATTTTAGATCAGGTTGGAGAGATGGCTCAGAGGTTAAGAGCGCTGGCTGCTCTTCCAAAGGTCCTCAGTTCAATTCCCAGCAACCACACATTGGCTCACAACCATCTATAATGTGATCCAGCGTCCTCTTCTGGCTCCGGTGTGCAGGCAGAACACTCTACACATAATTAATAAATGAATAAATCTTAAAAAATATTTTAGGTCTGAACCCACTAACATATGAATTATGTATAGTTTAATTCATCTACAGTGAATTACCTTGTTTTACGGTGGTGGTTCTCAACCTTCCTAATGCTGTGACCAGATCCTTTAATACAGTTCCTCATGTTGTGGTGACCCCACACCGCGTGTTTTATTGCTCCCTCATTATTTTGTTGCTCCCTCATAAGTATAAGGAGCTGTTATGAATCATAATATAAATATCTGATATGCGCCCTTTATGTGAGGGTCACTCAATCCACCCCTCCCCCCAAGGACCCACAAGTTGAGAACCACTGATTTAGAGACAGGAAGAAATTATAGATGTGTATGGGCCCATGTAAAAGAGAATAGCAATAATGTATGTGTGGGGATGTAATCCCTTCCCCAATTAGCCATGGTGAACCTTAAATATTAAATTTAGATATAAGCTTTAAATATAAAAGAAGATTAAATGGAAACCACAGAGGTAAACTGTTTGTAACTTCCTCACTGGCACTTGAAAGAGTCTGATGAAATCACTGCTGTTCCTCCATGTCCTGCCCAAGACAGCAGTGTGTACGTCCTGTCCACTGATCTCTGACTTGTTATGTCCCTCGGCAGGTCACTGTCTGAAGCATCACAGGGCATCTCTTAAGTGTCTTGCCTTTCCCTGAATCATGGCCCCGGTTCAGATAAGCCAAAGAAGAGCTGGGAAGTGTTTCCTTTATGTGAGAAGGCAAAAGTCCTGTGTTTAGTAAAGATGCAGCAACAAACTACACTACAATAGAGGTGATGACGTTTATGTTAGTCCTTTTTTTTTTTTTTTTTTTTGTAACTGTGACAAAATACCTCGGGAAATCACTGTAAAGAGGAAAGTGCCATCTGGTCTCCAAGTTGCAGAGATTTCAGCCCACGGCTGAGGCTCAATTTTCTTAACGAATATATTTTATTATGAACTTATTAACCAAGCATACATCCCTTCTAACCCAACTAACCTAAGCAATAGGAAAAAGAGATTAAAGAATACAACAACAAAACCATAAGGATATCAGTTCCGAGGAATGATTCTCCTGGTGTAATCAGCAGGATTTCTTCTGCTGGAACCTGGAGTAATCAGAACCTGGAACCTCAGCAGGAGCCCGGAGCCCCAGCAGGAGCCCAGAGCCCCGAAGCCTTCCCTCTAGTGGTTCTGTCCAGCGGCATCTCAAAGTGGAGCGATGAACAGCCAAAACTATCCCAAGTCTCCACACGGCCACTAGACCTCATCACTAAGGGCCTGTGGTAAGGGCAACATCTTGGCAGAAGCATGTCAGAAGTGTATGTCGGAGGAAAGCTGCTCATGGTGGAGTGATGGGAGAGAGGTAGAGGAGAGGAAGGGGGGAAGTAGGTGAGTGAGGGAGAGCATGAAGGAGAGCAGGGAGGGCAGCAACAACATAACTCTGTTCAAAGTCACACCTTGAATGACCTACTGTTGCTAAATAGGCCCCATCCCTGAATAGCCCATTAAGCTGTGAACTCATCACTGAATGACTCTACCGATGAGATCCAAACCTTCATGGTCCAGTCATGTCCCAGCAGTGCCACCGGCTTGGAACCAAGCCTTTTACACATGAATATCTCTGAGGGATGCTTCATATCTCAGCCCTAACATTGGTAATCTGCTCTGGTACCTAACATAAACTACACCGTAAGATATGTATAAATAGGAAAGAGACATAGCGTATATAATATGTGTTCTATTTGTGGTGTCAGGGTCCCTCGAGAACATAGACTCTACTAATGTTAGACAGGAACACTGCCTTATCTTATTAACCCAAGAGAGCCCCTGTGGGCAGGCGCGATTCAAAGTGCTGACATGGCAAGACAGTATTTGTTTGTGCTGGTAGGGAAGTTATTTCAGGTCTAGCTACCCTGTTGAGAATACTTAGAGGTCAGAGCGAGATGAATATGTAAAAGGGACATCAAGTTCATATAACCAAGAGTGGGAAAATGGGTTTTAGAGAGAAGCGGGCAAAGGCGCAGAAATCCAGGTATGTCCGAGGGAAGAGCAAGTGGCCTGAGGCACATGAGCAAATTCTAAGCTATGCTTCTCAGACCCAGCCACCTACTACAGCCCTCTCGCTCAAGGGAGGTGGAGCAAGGTCTGTGCATCA
Source organism: Acomys russatus (assembly GCF_903995435.1). Lineage (NCBI taxonomy): Eukaryota > Metazoa > Chordata > Mammalia > Rodentia > Muridae > Acomys > Acomys russatus. The sequence continues at coordinate 23,503,933 of NC_067166.1, read as the reverse complement.
GCACCTCTAAGGCCTCCTCGTTGATTTTTAATATGCAGCCCACATCAAGAACCCTTCCTTCACTGATCTAACTGAAGTGCAAAGGAAGAGTGTGAGAAACATTATCGAAGGAGCAAGAATGTCAGCGCCAGAGGATTTTCCGTGGCCTGTGTGGTTTCTAAGAACTGACGCTAAGAGTCCCGACTTGTTAGACTCTCGGCTCATCCCACGTTATTTTATCAAAAAGGAATAGGTTAGGGAAAATTTCCAACCCAAACAACAATTATTTCAAAGAAAAACCTTGGCATGTATCTTGCTGCGTTTGATAACATGCTTACCCGCTGGATTTCATAGGAACATTTAGAATGTGTTAAATAGGACCAACTTAGCTTTCCTGTTCATTCTTTAACTAAAGGGAACTAAAAGGAAAAGGTTTATAATGAGCATCACCCTTACAGTACTTTTAGGAAGCCATATGGATGTTCAGCCTTTCATTAAAATGTCTCTGTTCTGACTCGAAATTACTTAGCAGTCGAAGCTAACAGTCTTAAGAACCAATTTCCTGATAACATACCCCCTCTTCTAGGATAAAAGGGAAGTTCTTTGTATCTAATTATGTTAAGGAATTGAAATCCCTTCCTGTCAGATAGAAAAAAATAATAACATGTGCACACTGCTAGATTCTTTAACTCAGTTCTATCCAGATTCAGGGACTAATTAGTCATCTAAGATTAATAGCCCTAATCAAGTTCCATGTAATTGCGTGGAAGTTAGGACTATCTGTTACAGTGGCTGTGTTCTTGCCTCGCCTTCCTTGACCTTACAAACACATCTCAGGAACCTTAAACAGGGGGTGAAAGTAATCTCCTCTCTGTTGCTGCAAAGATGAATTGCTGTAGACGGGAGGGAAGCATACAGCCCAAAGTCAACTTTCTACCGCTCACCGGTCTTTACTTGGGATCACCTTGAGATGTGACATCAATTCGGAGTAATAAGGGAGGGTCAATGAAAAGCTAAAACATTCTCAAGAACCCATTACAGCCCATCTCCAAGGGATTCGTGTCAATGCCACCGCATTTCAAGTACAAGACACAAATTCCAGAGGCATGGCTTCATGGAGCATAGACAATAGGCATTTGTAAGTCTCGAGACACAGGAGCTGACCTCTTACTGGCTCTCTCTTCTACTCCGTATATGTCTTCCACCCTATAACCTCATCACACACTCCTTGAACAACATTACGTATCTGAGAATCCTCAGTCTGTTGTCAAACAGTACGTTTATTGTAATTTACCATCATTGAGAATTTTTCAGTAATTTTGATGTATTTAAAGGCTTTGCTGTTCGGTCATTGTTTTCTTCAAATGACTAACGCCCCAGAATGAGTTTTGCAAGATGATCTAAAATGGCCTCTGTCTGTGGGTCACTCGGATACAGCGTCTTGTTCCCCTGTTACCTGCTCTCATGGGGGACTCAGCGCACCAAACAGTAAGAACTGTAAACTAATTGAATTTGAAAACTCTTGCAATATGTTTCAAGGTCACTGTTTAACACGAACCCAAGTTAGGTACCTGGAGGTCAAAACACACCTTTTGTGCGCCTGTGTATTCATTTAGAGCGGTGGGTCTCAGCCTTCCTAATGCTGTGACGACTGACCCTTTAGTGCAGGTCCTCATGTTGTGGTGACCTCCCCTCCTCATGATAAAATTATTTTCGTTACTACTTCATAACTAATTTTGCTACTGAGTCATAAAGTAAGCTTTTTTTTGGAGATAGAGGTTTGCCGGAGGGGAGGGGGACCCGCAGGTTGCAAACCGCTGATCTAGAGCTCCTTGGCACTTAGGAGTGTAAATTTGAGAGAGGAAGAGAGGAATGGAACGTAATATACAAATCACTGTACTCCCGTCAGGAAGCAGAACAATTACAACTGTTACCTGCATTTTCATCCTTATTCTATGAAGTCAGCCGGTTTGAATGTCTGAAAACAAATCAGCAATATTAAGTCATTAGGCAGTAAGTAACCTGAAGTAGATGAAAGTTATTCATTCTCAAATATAGTAAAAAAAATAATAATTAAACATTTAGGTGAGACTGCCACTAATGTCGCCTTTAAGAGCAAGGCAGCACTGTCGCCTCCAGTTGCATACACAGGAATATGAGTGCACTTCAGTGCATTTCCAGCTATCTGAAGTGTTGCCTCCATAAGGCGGATCACCTGAAGCTTATCTGGGGGATCCAAGCCTCGCTCCTAAGTCTGCTACTCCTAAACCATGCCTCACTCTCTGCATACAAGCCCAGTTGTGGGTCTCTGTGTGAGTTTCCATCTACTGCAAGCAGCAGCTTCTCCGATGCTGACTGACTGTGTAATAAGCCACCGGGGATTGCTCTCTTCCCAGGTGCTTTCTGCTCGATCCTACTTTTCAGCAAACCCCATTGGTTTTCTTCCCCACAATCTGCGGTCACTGCCTCCCTTGTTTTGTGCTGGCAACTTCCTGACAGATCTGCCTGCTCTTGCCCCAGCCTGCTTGCAGCCCATTGGTCACAAAACAGCTAGAAACATATCTATCTTGCCCTTCCTTTCTGTGAAGTAGAGGGTTTATAATTATTTCCTGCCTGACTTAGGCAAGCAGTGGGCCGAGAAAGCCCACCTTATAAGAAAACCTTAATGCGGTATGAATACTCTGCTCTTGACCTGAACTTCCAAGTGTATCGGTGTCCTTTATACACTGGCCTACAGTGATGACAGCACACTTCACTTTTTTTTTTCTTTTTGCCAGAAACACGACCACTGTCAGCCAATCAAAGATAGCCATTGGTTATTTAGGGCCTAAACAGCTGCCCGGGTTTAATTAATATTCCACAATTATATCTGGACCGGAGCCAATTTCAGAGACGGGCGTCTCAGTGACAGGGAGAGCCCTGGCTTTCCTTCACACTTCACCTGTTATGGTCCAGTGGGACCCACTCAAAGTTTTGCCGCCGGTGACTTGAACTATGATTCCACCTGGCTTTATTCTTGTTGGCGGTGCCTACAAAAATCTTGCAGGTGTCCATTTTCCGCTGCCATTCATCCTGCAAGGAGATCTTAGATTTGGTTCTGTGCGCGGGATGGTCTGAGGCGGTGGCCCTGCGTTGCTAGGGATACGCGAAGCCTTCAGAAAACACCGCACTGATTGTTCTGGTGCAAAAAACGTCACAGCTCATTGAAGGGGTTCATCAAGTAATGAGAATGAGCATTCAAATGGGGGGCCTTACTCTTTGATTCACCAGGAGTTTCAAATGGCAGTGGCCATTAATTCTTGGATTCCCTCTGTCCTTAAAGAAAATTGAGGCATCAGAAACTGTCATTTTTGCCAACAGATAGCTATTAAAAGCACATTAATAATCTATAGTGGGGGAAAGCATATGCCTTTTAAAAAAGATTTGCAGCCTGCTTCTCCGTGGTGAAGACGCAGGACTTCTCCAGCCTAATTACAAAGCAATCAAACAATTTAATTAATCTGGAAATCACTTTTTTCACAATAACTGCCTCCAAAATGAGGCACCCCGTGTAGTGCCGTTAGGTAAAGCGTGGCTCAGACACACTGCTTGCATCTTAGCTGTGCCTCTGCCTTATGGGGATCGTGGTGTTAATTACCTACCCAGTGCCCGACCACTGCTAAGGCTTACTGGATCAGGACAGAGCATCCGCACTGATACTGGCAGTCCATAAAGTGTCCAAGTGCTCACACATCCAAGAGCAGCCAGTAAATCCCTGGAGCAGCAGGATGTGAGTTACAAGCAAGTGCTGCGCATATGGACAGAGAATTAACTGGCACGGGTTTCTATTCGAGAGTCTCTCAGGTATTGCTTTGCAGATGGGGGGGGATGAATTCAGAGAGCAGCGTGCGAGGAGTGAAGGTCATGTGTAGGACTCCAGGCTCAATCTGCCTTGCTCTCGCTTCACAGGGCGCGCCCATTCGTGTGTTCCGAAGAGAGCTCTTCGTAGAGCACGCAGGGCCTGAATGCGAACTCTAAATTCGCAGCATTTTGGACACAGTATAATAAAATACAGTATTGCCAAATCCTGAAAGACCAAAAAGAAGTACATTTTTTAATATTTCAAATAAAAATTAAACCTTCCACTGTTGACTCCTCTCAGTCTAGTGTGCTAATCAGACAATTTCTCCCCAAGAAAAATGGAGTTTTGTTCAGTGCATGACATACGTGTATGTCCATATGGTGCTCATTTACCCTTTCCTGTGTTAGTACCAGAACTCCATCTACCTCTCAAGATTCTCCTGTCAGTGGGTTATTCTGCCATGTTGTCCTGCCAGGCTACGCACCGTGGCGACCCCAGTCGTTCTCTGTGCTCTCCCTTTTGCATGGCTTCTTTCTAACGTATCACCCATCAGTCTCAGTTTGCCCATAGAAGTTCTTTCTCTTGCCCTTACATGTGCTGGTCCAGCTCCATCTCCTTTGGTGCACCCAAGCATCTCTAAAGCCTCCCCACTACCTGGTACCAATAAATGTAGCTCATGGGTCATTGGCTGTACCACTCTGAATTTGCTCTAGCTGGAGAGCTTGTCTCTGGGGCTGCTTTAATGTTTACAGTGTTTCCAACTCGTTGTTTCTGATTCCCTGAAGTCCCCTTTCACGGTCTTACCTGAAGCTTGCTGAACTGCCCCGCCATTGTGTCCCTGTCCTTCCAGTGTCTTGACAACGCTTTAGAGCACTTCAGTGATAGTACAGTTGTAACAGCAGCACACAGTAGCATCCCAAGTCTTTCTACACAACCCCCCTCCCCATACTTTTCCCCCCCAGAAAACCTTGTCAATGTTGTCAAAACATGGATGGACTATAGGTACAGCATTTTACATCACTTACTGATGTCATTGCCATTCTTAATTTGTTGGAGGTTGCTCTGTGAAGTTCACACACTGATAAAGATAAATGCCCGTCTCAGAGCAGTCCGGTTCTTAAGCGACACGCGGCTTTGTGACTGTTCTGTCCACTTCAGCTCAGTTTTTCAGCCTACATTAGAAAATAGATCTGCGGAGTTACTGAGATATGCAGATGGCCCTCCGGTCATGAGGTTGAAGAAAGAAGAATCCAGGGTTTGGCTTTTTGACAGTGAAAGAGCAAGTGGGGGTGGGGAGGGGGGGGCAGAATGAACTTTCAGTCAAACCTAGAAAGGCAGCTCAGGTGTGAGGCAAAGTCTGGGGATGGCTGATGGGAGGCTTTGGTTTCTTCGAAGGGCAGAGTTAAATCAGCCTCCTCTGTCTTTCTGTGTGTTCGTCCTCAAGCTGAAAGACCATCATATGCTATAAAATGTTTTATAAAATGGTGCCTGGAAAAATAAATAAATAAATAAAATTAATTAATTAAACGGTGCCTGGCTTCCTAGGGGTCAGTCCTTTTAAGTTCCTGTTAAAAATCTCCTTTCCCCCAGTTGTGTAAAAGTATTTAATAAGCTCCTTGTTTCCGCTCACCACCTTTCAGCCCCCAACGTTATTGTTTTCTGAACAGAGAAGACAGGCTAGGGATCAGGCCAGAGTCCCTTGGTCTTGTTTTATTCTTGTGAATGAGGCAGAAAAGGATTTTGGTCAGAATGCCTTGGCTTCAAGTAAACAATTGTTTTTATTCCAACTAATAATTTACTGGTAGTTTGTTCTCCATGGTGTACACACAACATGAATATATTTCCAAACTTTAAAAAAACAAAAAACAAAAAAACCTCTATACAATGATTCTAAGCATTAGATTATTCCCCTTAGGAAGTGCAAGGGCTTTTAGCCATCTTGAAATTATTGAGCTCTTTCACAGAATGCAGAGAGTGGTACGCAAGCTAAATTAGGAGTGGGAGAGTGAATGCTGTTGAGAGAAATCAAAATAAGTTAATTTGCTGTGTAGATAGACAGACAAAATGAGTCCCAGCTTACTGGACGGCAAAAGCAAAATCCATTCCTCCAGGGGCCCCGGGAACAGCAGATGCAAAGACATGATAAATTTCACTGCGGCAGGGGAACCTCTCCTTGCCTGGTTCTCTATAAAGAAGCAGCTTCTCGATGCTTCCCCGTTGAATGGCTTTGATTGCGCTATCATAAAGTTAATAGCATCTGTTGAAGGCAACACTATAAAATTTGCAACCTTAAGTTAATTGAAAAATTTCGGTGGAGAGGTAGCCAGTCTAAGAAGTCCTCCAGGTAACACTAAACTTAGCCTCCTTGAGGCGTTAGGCTGTTCTTTTAGCACGCTAATAACAAATTGTTTACCTCTACAGCTGGGCAAGACTTGAAACTGCAAGTCTGTTCCTTACAGCTGCCTCAGTGGTCACTGTCACTGAAGAGGCAGCGGTGTGACAGTGGCCCTGCCCTTGGGAATGAAAGGCATCTCCCTGATTTATTTTTCCCATTTCTCAAGAAACCATAGAGCTACTTTGCAGCCTTTTCTCACCTCCTTACTGAAACCAGCTCCATTCCCAAGCGGTCCTCGGGCTGTGCTGTGCATCTCATTAAATAAATATGCCTGGGAAAGCAGCATGGTCTGGAGTGTCCTGAACTTGCCCTCGCCAGCTGCCTGCCAAGCTTTGTCACTGATCAGCAGCAGGTTGAGCAGGCTAATGCAGAAGGTAACAAGCCCCTGGGGAGCTGCCCTCCTTCCGGGTAGCTCTTCTCAGCCTGTGGAGGACTTGGGGAGAGAGGCCTGCTGCCATCTCCTTGTGGCCACAGCTTTTTTAAAGCCTGCCTGGTCAGTCACATTCCCCCTGCTTAGCGACACCGAGCCTGCTCAAGGAAATATTGACAGGGGGCAATCCTACTAGGTTCCACCAGTAACGCTAAGATAGAGCCTGAGACAGTTTAGAAATCGGTCCAGATGGCTGGATTCTCCCTCATATTTTATGACTAGTTTTTGACACATCTATCTCTTAAATGTATACTTTGGAACTCAAGCCTTTATTTTCAAGACCATTTTTTTTTTCATACCGAGGCTGCCTGCTCCAAATAAAAAGCATGTCCAGTCAAAGCATTAGCTTACCACCCAGCTAAATGTTAGCTTCTGAAGACATCATACAAAACATATGTATTCATTATTCTACAGATTGACATGTTTAGGTTATTAAATATTTGGAGGGCTGGGGGCTGGTGATCATGCTGAGTGGTCAATATATGCATTCATATATCTGGCCCACTTGGAAAACTGTGCTGGACCTCAGTGCTCTCCCACCCCCACCTCTACCGCTTCCCAGATCCCCACTTGCTCGAGGCCAAGGGAAAACATTATTAGAGGAAATGACATTTTGTAGAACTGTAAAGAAACTGATTACTGAGAAGGAAGATTCTGGTTGTGGATAATGGTACAAAAACAAAATTAGGTTGTTCATTTCTCTTTTTCTCTCCACAGGAAATAGCCCTCAAGACAGCCCAAGGAATTTCTCCCCCAGTGCCTCAGCCCATTTCTCATTTGCCCGGAGGTAAGGACTGTGTATGAGGGGGGCACTACAGTGGCTCCTAGGGAACCCATTTCTGCTCTGTCCCCACACGCTCCCCCCCCCCCCCCCTGCTCTTCCTGGGTTCTGGCTTGTGAGCTCCTTTTCCTTAGCACACAAAGCCTTCTCCAACCAAAGGACCTTGTTAGATAGAACACACCTGCTATAAAGGTTTTCAGGATGACTTCTGCCTTGTTTTAGAGTTGGAGGGTACCTCTTGGTACTTTGCTAAAAGTGAGCCCCAGTGAATCCAGGGAGGAACTTCTCTCTGTTTTCTCCCATCTGTAGAACATGCACAATTCAGCCTGAACAGATTTCTACTGATTTTTATTTTGAGGTTTTGTTACACAGGCTCTATTTATTTATGTCCTGGTACAAGCGGTTGTTGTTATCATATGTTGTGCTTTTTGTAAAAAATGGGACTCTGGATTACAAGGTATGAACTTGGGAGCATTAAGCAGCAGTTGAATGACAAGTTTGAGATAAAGCATCTCTGGACTGTTGAGATTTTTTTTCTTTTTTTCTTTCTTTATTTTTTGGGGTTTTTGTTTGTTTGTTTGTTTGTTTGTTTTCTTTTGTTTTTCCAAACAGAGTTTCTTTATGTAGCCCTGGCTGTCCTGACTGTCCTGAAACTCACTCTGTAGACCAGGCTGGCCTTGACCTAAGAGATCCACCTGCCTCTGCCTCCAAATGCTGGCATTAAAGGTGTGCACCACCATACGTGGAACTCTTTTTCTATTAATATTGTACTTAGAACTAGGCAGCAAATGCTTAAGAGCTATGCCTCTGCTCATGGGGAACTGAGCTAAGAGGAAGTGTGCTTACTTAGTACCTAGCACCCAAGAGGAAGTGTGCTTACTTAGTACCCAGCACCCAAGCTTTCCCAGCCTGGTCCTTCCTGCTGTGGCCTCAGCCATTTCTTCTGGATTCTGAATCAGTATGCTTTTCTCAGGCATCCTGTCTCCACTTCTCCTTCACCCTTCATACATATAAGCCTTGCCTCCTCTAACCCATGAAAGACAGAATGCAAAGTGCCCCTTAAGGTCTCTAAATATTCAGAATAAACTTAGTTTATGGTCTGGATATCCCATCTACTTAGAAGAATTTCTCAGAGACTTAATTACTCCCTAAAGTGAATTCAAATAGCATTTACTAAAGCATACAGGTATGGTTAAAAAAATAAATAAAATAAAACCCATTTGTTCTTCTAGGCAGTACTTGCAGTGCGCACACTTGTCAGCATGTGATTAATGTACTTTACATTCTGAGATCCTAGGACGAGGATTTTCAGAATTCTGTTTTATAATTAAGATTCCAGTAGCATTTTCAGAACGTTGTATGATTGAGATTCTACCGTGAGGCCCAACCCAAGAACAAATGTTTGTTCTTTCATCACCATTGTCATGTGCTCAAGCCCTTCAGGAACCCCACTGTGGGGAGGGCACAAGAATGATTGAGCTTGCTGAGACTCACACCTGCATCTTCTCGAAGACCCAACAATCTTATTTTAAATTAAGATTTTCTTTTAACTATTATGCTACAAAAGAAATGTAGAAGCTAACTGGCCCTAGAAAGTCCCTCTGCCCCTGTGACTGTTAATTTATGATGGTTCACTGTTCCGAGTGGGGAGGAAGGCTATGAAAGTCAATAAACAAGTGCCCTCTGTAGTCTAACACGGAGGGGGGGTGCATTCAATTACACCAAGTAATAAGTAAGTGCACATCTCATTGCAGCGTGTATTAAAACATGACAGAAGCCACAGTCTCTTAATCCTGCCAGGTTTATAAAAATGAAGAGCATTAATAATTAAGCAGGAGACCAAAGGACACATGAATCTGGCTTCTGCGCTGTGGGGAAAAAAAAAAAGCACAACCCCTAAGTATGTTAATTTTTGACAAATAAACCATAAACCGTGACAGGGGATTATCACTGGAGACTTCCAGTTCATGTTGCATGAACAACCAGCTGGGACTCCTTCCACACTCTTCAAAAAACATTAATTTTGATTAGAACATGAGCGATCGTTGTGTTAAACTTTTATTCGGGTAAATGGAACCTTGTGTTCATTACGAGACTTCAGATCGGCACTTTCTGCCTAACACCTGCCAACCCCTTCCATTTTAGAGATGGTTTTTCACTCAGGAAACATTGAGCATTAGCCTGGGGTTTCCACTGCCTCCTGTTGGCTCTCTGTTACTCACTGAGCCTTTAAGAAGTAATGCCAGTTTGAGATTCTTACATTTCACTATTTTACAATTTAGCCCAAGTGAGGGAATGTGCCTCTGTGTTTGAAATCATTTTGGGGTGAAGACACAGAGATTAGACTTATTAATCCTTTCTGACCTTACTGGTTCAACATTCTCCCTCTTATACCCCTAGCAACATAATAGTCCAGTTATAGACTTTATAGTACCATGACACAGCATATTTTCAAATACAGATCCAACAGTTAAACCTCCCAAGGTAGTTTTTAATGTACCGAGTTTACGAAAAGGAAAAAAATTAACCACCACAATATTTCATTTTATTTGAGACAAGAAAGCATTTCACATTGTAAGTTGTAGCACGCATAAAACCTCCTCTGAAAACCCAAGATCCAAAATATTCCAAAATCTGAAACCCTTAAATTTAAATTTTGTGTCTGTTTCTCTCTCTCTCTTTGTGTGTGTGTGTGTGTGTGTGTGTGTGTGTGTGTGTGTGTGTGTGTACATATGCGTGTAGGTGTTCCCTCATGATATGCCACAGGAGATCACACTTAGGTGTTCAGATTTGCATGGCAAGCACTTTTATTTACTGAACCATCTCATTGGTCTCCGGATCTGAAACTTACTGAGAACTATTAAAGTGTTCTGCAACAATGGAATGCTTAAAAAGGTCTCAGATTGAGGATTAAGGATGTTCACCAAGCTTGGGGATATGTTTTTTTTAAAAAAAAAAAACAAATCAAAAATTCTAAGCCTAAACTGTTTCTTGTGCAAAGACCCTTGGATGAAGGGTGCTCAGTGTGTACAGTCCACAGATTGCTTCATGTTTCTGTCCGATGGTAAGACAAGAGGTGATAATGTCATTCCTGTGCCAGAAGCTGGGGCACTGACACATTATGAATTGTGTTTGCTTTCATTGGCGATCTAGTGCCTTTTAGTGCCATCAGCATCTTCTAGCTGCCTAGTTGTTATTTGCCTGGATAAACCTCAGAACACATTTTCCATAAGCAAATTACTCGGAAATGTTTACCTTCTGACTTTAAGCTTTAGACCCTTGAATCCCAGTGAATAAGGTAACCTCTGTTAGTCTTACAATTCTTTATGAAGTAAGATTTTAGTTGGTGGTTGGTACAGTTTATTTGACCCAACAGGATGCAGTATATTCCCGTAGGTGACTATAATTACTAAACACATTAGCCTGCTTTCTCTTCATGCCTTTAGAATCCTCAGGCCGGGATCAGAGCAGTTCACTCTTCCCTTATTGTGTCCTACATGAATCTAAATGTTTTGTGAGGTGACCTGCCACCATCCCTCCCTGACCCCCACCTGGCTCTCCCCCAGCTCCCAATCTCTTTGTGTCCTATGTTCTCATCAGATGTTTCCCTCTTCTTTCACTTGATGTAACATTGGGATTTCCATCCACAAAGAAAAGATTCTTCTCAAAAGATCCTTGCTGCTTTGGGAAGAAGAGGATGTTGTCTTTGGATGTTGCTTTACTGGTAGACGAGGAACAGAAAAGACAGCATTGTTAGTCGGATCCAAGTTGTGCCTGTGTGATGGCTTCCTTTAAAAAGGAGCACTTTCTCCACTGAGTACTGCATATGGCATATGTAGTAACTTCTGATGTGCGGTTGTCATGGCAATGAAAATGCAATGGTCCTTTTGCTCCATTTGAGTAAACAGACACGGGCAACTTAGGGAACTTTATGAGACATGAATTATTTCTGGTCGATGGCTGTACCAAGAACTGAGCACATTTTTGTTTAAACATGTTTTCCAGTTGTGTGTTTTCTGGACTAAGCAAATGTAATTTATGCTTCAGAGCTAATAAAAGCATGTCTCCTCTTGGAACTACTCACCCATCTGAAATATGTCCGTGGTCACCTGAGGGAAAGGAGAGTTAATGAATCACAAGACAAAACCACAGTGGGGGAAATTGTGTCCCTCACTCTTTCCAGAATCTAGTTTCTGATAATTGCTATGGAATGGGCTGAATAATTCTTTTAAAAATCATATCCCTTTCATTCTAAATTAAAAGGGGTTAAGCTATAAAATTCAGGTATTGATTTCAAATATTTTAATAGGAATCTGCCTGTGTTCATTTAACTGGTGGTTGTATCTTTTATGTGCATGCTGTAGTTATTTTCCTCAGAAACTTCAATGTTTTTACTTATATGAAAAGTTCTTAAACAAATACATGATTTAGTCACCCCAATTACTTTTCTCTGTTACATTTATAAACATCTTATTTTGTTTCTTCTTCTTCTTCTTTTTTTTAAATACTTGATTGAATTGTATTCCAATCACGGCCACAGAAATGACAGGTAAATCTCACTGAAATCTTAGCATTGTAGTCACTCTGTGATGTGTCCACTTGACCTCCATCTTGTTTCTGTGGTCCATTTGCGTTTATTGGAGGCAGCATCCACCGGAGCCTTGAGCACCTCCCTTTGACTGTCAGGCTACAGTGGCTGTTTTCGATATCAGCATATAATTGTGGCTTCCCAAGCTCAAGGCTGATGCTATAGAGTTCCCTGACTTCCACTTCCTGTGATTGTGTCCATGTCAGACTTTGTGCGTTGTTGTCTCTCACTTGGTAAATTAAGAGTCCTGACACTCAGAACGTCTCTCCACACGATCCGATTTCGAAGAATGCAGTGTTGCTCCTTCATGACATCTTTGACCTGTTTTGCCCTTTGGAAAATTTGCGTGTATTTGTTTTCCTGATGGTTTATGACATAGTATGACCTTATATGAAATCCTGAGTAATAGCAGGCCCTGAAAATTTGCTCTGTGGCAGCCCCTTGCCCTGCCAGCAACACTGCCACTAATAACTACTGCATCTGGTCCCTTTAACCCCCTGTGGTGACACTGACTTACCCAACAGTCCAACTCAGAAAGCAGCCATCTAGTCACCATTGGAGGACGAAAGTCATTCTCTTTAACGAACCTGACAGCCCTGGCTCTAAGATGGGAGCAGGCGACTGTGCTCCTAGTACTAGTTCCTATTATGAGTAGAGAAAAGTTCCTCCAGCCCTTAGGGTGACTATGCCGAACAGGCGCCATTGCCGGGAGACTCTATAGGTGACCTTTGCTCCAACACTTTATGAAGCCAGGTCAAGCAATAACTTTCCAAAGCCCGAGCCTCAAGCTAACTGACTGTAAAATTGCTTGCCACTTGAGAGTGTGACGTAACCAGGAGCCCAGTGCTCCCTCCACCCCTGCTTACAATAAGGAGAAGTCTTCCCTTTAGAAACATGGAGAGGCTGTTGAAGGCCTCGTGCCTGCCCCAGGGTCTTGCGCCCTGGTGGAGTCCATGCTCATGTGGGGATCACTGGCCAGTTGTCAGCCTCCACACAGAACGCGCTCCCTCTCCTCTCTCTGCTCACATCGCTTGGAATCTGCTGAGTCTAGCCATGGTGATTACCCCCGTATTCATTTTGTCAAAGTGTATTAGTGAGAGATCAATACTATGGATCAACCCATTCACTTTCTACTTGTTTGGGTGGATTGATCGTGTTTAGATAAAAGGCAAACCTGCTGTATAATGTTTGTTTACCCTAACCCTGGCCAAGCATTCCCACATCCTCCTAGGCTATGTTTATGTCATTTGTTTGATTAAAGATACCCTAGTTCCCTGGGGGCTTCTCTGGGGTTCCCTGGTATCAGCACTCCACAGTTGGCCTAACTGAGCTCCCTTTGTCCCCGCAGGACGGATGGGCGGCGATGGTCTCTGGCTTCTCTCCCCTCCTCAGGCTATGGGACAAATACACCAAGCTCCACCGTCTCTGTAAGTACCTGATTTCTCTTTTCCATCTCAAAACCACAGAACTAATCTCTAGTCTGTGTTTTTCTCTAGGTGTTTCCGAGTGAGATGAAAAAGATGAATTCCTCATGTCTGTCTGTCTGTCTGTCTCTCTCTCTCTCTCTCTCTCTCTCTCTCTCTCTCTCTCTCTCTCTCTCTCTATATATATATATATATATATATATATATATATATATATATATGAGATATGTGTCAAATGATGGCCTACCAAATGTAAAAAGGTTACAACTGTTACTGCAAGCCAGCAGACTACAGGGTGTAAATGTCTAAGGCCCAGGATGACAAGTTTGGAAGAGAATGAGAGCCTTCATTTTAATACCGTTTGGTGTAGTTTGGGGGACACAACACAATCTGGTTTTATTGCTTTCATTCCATGCCAGTTGTATTCTTGCTAAAGCTGCCAATAAACTCTGATGGACTCAGTCTTTTGTCATGTGCCGCTGAGAGCGAGGCTTGTTTTTGTTTTCCTTCAAAGGGTGCCTCCACACATGCACACATACACAAAGCCATAAATTTGTCTGGGCCCTAACAACTTAAAAACAAAAAACAAGTAAAAAGACCTTAGTAAGTCTGTGGAAATGGATAGAGAAAAAGGAGAGTCTTGCCCCAGATGATAACGCTGCAACCCCAGGCCTAGCAATTACTGGCTACTGTTCAGTAGATTAGATACAAGCATCCCTGGCTTAAGTTAAAAGAGACTCTGTGACCACCGGGCTTTGGGAACCAGGTGGTCAGTTAGAGAGGCCCAGGAGGTCACACAGTATTCAATGAATGCCTAATGAGGTGGTCTGGAAGCCCTGTATCCCCAAGTCCAAACTGTGGACCTGAGACAACCGAGCCTTTCCTGGTTCAGTGGTCCCTTCACTTTGTCAAAATCCACAGTTGATTGTTTAGGACTGCTCATCCATAGAACTGTGCTAAGCATGCAGCCACTGATTACTGTTCAAGCTGATAAGAAACTAAAGCTTGTAAGAGGAACTAACTGGGGTCCCTCCGCCTTACGTTTGTGTTTCCAGAAGCTTGGGGGTAATGTGGGTTTTCTGGGGGCACCTCTAACACCACACTGTTAGCATCTGCTGGGCTCAGTTTACATCTCCTTAGGGTAGTGCATTGGGAAGAAGCCATTTATTTTCCCGTCTCTCTTCCCATGTGTTGTGCTATGTGAGTTTACTGTCCATTTGGATCATTTTTGAGCACAGCCTTAACAGCCCTGAATAGGTTCTCTGGCACACCAGCTTCACATCAGTGAAGTCCTGGATGTCATCAGTGGATGAAATTGTTGCTAAGTAGCAGGGAGGTTTGACTTGATTATTATGGTAGTAGCCATCTCGGCTTATTTCAGATGTGAAAATGTGGGGCCATACTGCAAAAATGAATGATAAAGCATTTTCGGTGCTGTCCCTCCCTAGACCTTGGGTGCCTTTAATTAGAACCAAGCCACAAGTAAACAGTACTGGTCCTTTGCTCTGTGCCTTCCTTACCCACACTCTCATTTAGTCCTCCCCAGACTAAAAGCTAAAATCCATAGGTTTTGGCTACAGATCCCTTTATTTACAACAGTGTCACCTTCATTCAATGTTAATGACAGTTCAAGTGACAGATCTCCCTCTCTCTCTATGAAAAGTAGGAGAGGACAAGACGCGCCTTCTTTTTCTAATACTCACAGGTCATTTTCTGAAAGTGGATGCATAAAGGGTGAATACACTGAATCAGATCATTGGGTCTAAATAATTTTTAAGTGTTGTGTTTATAAGTGCTATAACATAAGCTGTGGTCTAGCTCCCCAAAGCCTGTGGGCTCACCATGTGCTGCTGATGTATTCTGTGACATTGCTGCTGTTTTTTTCCCCCCTCATTTTACAAATGAGAAACCTAAAGCCCAGAAAATTCTTTGAGGGGCTGTTTAGCCATCCCTTTATTTTATCCATACAAATACAGCAAGTGGTCTAGACCCTAATGCCTGGCTCTTGTTAGACTTTGTAGGTCATTTGCCTGAAGGCTAATGTCTCTAAAGTTCATGTGTCTAAAACAGGAAACCCCAAGACCATTTTTAGACAGACAGACAGACAGACAGACAGACAGACACACACACACACACACACACACACACACACACACCATTGTTAATAGCTTTTCTCTTACACATTTGTGTATTGATGGAGAGAGAGGGAAGCTATAGGCCCCAAATTCTCATTTCTTCCCTTCAAAATGAAGTTTTAGTTTCCATAATTTGTACTTTTGCCAAAAGCAAGGGCTCTGGGGTCTGGACTATGCTTATTGTTGCGTAGGTCAGCTGCTTCTTTCTTCACTCTTTCATAGAACGGACAAGAGGAAGTGACAAAGCTCCTGTTTAGGTTTCTGTCCTTGTCCTTCAAATACCAGGCACAGTTATATCAGTTTCTGCTTTCCTATTCCTAATCTGAATGGCTCTTAGAATTCTCATTAACTAATAGACATTTAGGCAATCAAAACTGTACCTTTTTTTTTTTAAGAAAAAAAATATAGGTTATATACAGGAAAACTGAGAAGTATTTCAAATCGCAATTTAAAAGTTCACAGACAATTGTGTTGTTAGCTGAACTCCAGACCCATTGGTGCTGAAATGTAAATTTTTACAGACACGTCAATATTACCAAGTGTTAAAGATGTTATTTCCCAAAACTGGAAAAAAAATTTTGTCATATAGAGTTAGTCTGTTCTCCCAGAGAACATTTAGCATTGTCAGTTCTTTAAGTGTAAAATTTTGCAATGAAAATAAATTTGTGGGACTTCTGCAAGATAGTATCCACATCATAATTTTTAATGTTGAAATAAGCAATGTGGACTTGCAGTCGCAGGGAGATATCCCTCCATATATTTTTCACCAGATAAATTATTTTTCCGCTAAGGGAAAGAATGGAAATAAGAGTATAAGTGCCCATAAATATGAGGTATGTCTGTTAAACCATATTATTTTTAATAATAACAAGTAGGAATTTATACATGCATGTGAGGACTATCCTTTGCAAAGTGGTTGTCTTGAGAGACAAGATGTTTACTTGAGTGTCTCTGGAGTCTAATTGCTTAGAGGAGCAGCAGCAGCAGCTTTTGGCGTAAAATCTTCATTCTTTGGGAGTGGGCTTGATTTATGGTGTCGTCATAAAGCCATATGCAAACTAGTTGGGTAATGAGACTCTAACCCCACACTTGGAGAAATAAGAAACAGCAAAACTCAGTTATATTGGAAAACGCCTACATTGAGTCTTGAAATTCTTCTGAGAGTGCTGATCCAAGGAGGCGTTGCTCACCAGAGGTAGCTGCTCTGTTAGCACATTTGTAGTTCCAGCTGTTTCAGAGGCTGAGGCAGGATGGTCACTGGGAAGCCAGCCTAGACAGGCACAGCAAAAGACATGAGCTGTTGGGGGTGGTACTTGCTCCCAATGACCCCGCTAGTATCCTTGGCAACTATGAGATGCTCATTTCAGATGAAACTATACTTAAACTCCCCTGTTAGCCAACATGCCACTGGCTGCTTTTACTCTTTGTTCCCAGGTGCCCTCTGCTCATCCTAGGGTAGTCTGTGATTTGTTCATTTCCATTCACAACTTACTTGATTTCCTTCTAAGTTGAGGCTCTCCCTGGAGATGCTTCCAGCCTCCCTGTTCCTCTGGTATCAAAAAGGCAGCACTCAGTGCAACAGTTGCACTACTCGGTCCATAACTATCCCAAATCTTAAATATAGGTGTATTGTGCTGATGTCCTTTTCCAGTAACACATACCCTATAATCACAAAAATTACCTTAGATTCAGTTGAGGTCAACAGTTGTTACGTGGCTGCACTCATTTTGGAAACTAGAGTTTATTATGTGTTATAAGTGAAACGTTAAATATACCACTAGAGCCATTTCCACCTCCAAGGATCCTTTTGGTATTAGTCCCATGCAAGCACCAGCCTTAATGGTTCACGAGAAAGCCTGAGCCTGCTGCATTTGGAAGCTAACTTCCACTTTCTGATCAACAGTATGATCACTGCACTGTACACAGTAGCCCATCAGCCACGGAACCTGCAAGTCATAATCTGAGATATTAATATTTCTGTAGCACCTTGGATCAACACTAAGTGGGTTGGTTATTTTATATAGCTCCCTATCAGATCAGTTGATACTTTGCTACCCAAAGTGATTGCTGTAAACTTATATGCATAAGTGGGTTTGCAGACAGAAAGGTGGACACAGATTTACTTGTGATGGTACGGGTAATGTCGGGGTGTGTGTGTGTGTGTGTGTGTGTGTGTGTGTGTGTGTGTGTGTGTGTGTGTGTGTAGTGTGGGCTTTCTACCACTGAGCTGCATCCTCAACCCTCTGTGTAAATCTCTCCCATTTTCCCATTTGTTAATTTCTTTATCTTGGTGGTTACTGCCTCTGGTTCTTACCTACTTTTTTTTTTTTTTTTAATGATTCTTTTCCAGACTTTCTGACTTGATTTAGTTCATGTGTTTTATTTCCCTTCTTCATAGTGGAAGTATTTTTAAAGTGCCTATTTACCCTGAATATAGCTTTGGTTTAATCTCATAATTCTTTCTTGTGTTCTCATTTTTATGGTTTATAAAATAATCTCATTACATTATAAAAAAAAATCTCTGTCTATCTCACTATGTACTTAGCAAGGCATTTTGTAATTTCAAGGTGTAGGGATATTTTCAGCTCTGGTCATTAATTTCCAGTGCTACTACACTGTGGTGTTTTACTATTTACAAAGAGTATTCTCTTGTAAGGACAGTTTGTTGTTGTTTGTTTGTTTTTGTTTTATGAAAAACTCTGCTTGAACTGACATTTTCAGATGACTAGTATCTTTCAAAAAATGGGCTTAGTCTAGCCGTGTTTCCATGTATTCAAAAATTCTCAATCTCCTGAGCTTTTCACCCCCTGAAAGCCAGAGCCAATGCTTCCTTCATTGCACAGTTCCCAACGTCAGCTTATTTAGAAGTCACCCATTTTTAGCTGTTCACCTTCTCCATCACATTCCAGATGTTGAGTGATGTATTTTAAGAAGCAAATCTAGGACCACTGAAACTGTTCAGTGAGAAGGGACATTCTTGCCTTGTCCCCACCTGTCCCCAAAAGAAAGAAAGGAAAGAGTTACTTCAGATCCAAATAAGAAAGTAGAGTCACTCAGAGGCTTCTGCTTTTTCTGTCCTTCCTTTTTGCCCATAACATACCCAGGAGGCATTTCCATCAAAGGGAAGCATGCTTTGATTGAGAGAGGCTCATTACCTTATTTATGATCTCACAGCATATAACCGTGTCATTTACTTACAAGTCAGAGTGTTCCGGGTACAGCAGCAGGGGACTCTTTAGCAAGAGCTAATTCATCATAGCCACTCTGCCCCAGAGTTTGTCTTCTTCCTTGGGCTTTAACTGGCTTTTGTCCGTCTCACAGGGTTGGTTTTTACCCAGAATCTTTGAGAAGCTGCAGACAAATTGAGGGACATGTAGAAGGCAGGTTGCACTCTCAGGGAGAAGTCACTTCATGCGTCTGGGTTCTAGTTGCTGTCGTGGAACCAACATAAAATGGTAGCATTGGCCCAAGGCTGATGCTCTGATTCATTGCTAGGATTTTTTTTTTTTTTCTGGAGTTACTGTCCTAACTTTACTCTGATTTGTTTCAGTCATCCTGTTCCTCCCAGGAGAAGTTGCACCAGTTACCCTACCAGCCAACACCAGATGAATTACACTTCTTATCCAAACATTTTTGCACCACGGAAAGCATCGCCACTGAGAACCGATGCAGAAACACGCCCATGCGTCCCCGTTCCCGAAGTCTCAGGTGTGTAGACCCAGCCTAAGCTGGTATTTGCTTGCATTGTATGTCTTCAGTCATCTCTCTAATTTGTATGTGTGTGCTCACTGCCTCGTGGATAGTCATAAATAGAAGTGCTATATTCCTTCTCTAGTTATTGTTAATTGTCATAGAAAGTCATCATATTTCTTTTGAGTTTTCATAGTGTGCTAATTGCTGCAAAAGCTTTAGGGATTATCTATATTTTAAAAAAAGGTCTAGCCATAGAAAGTTCAAGGTCAATTAATGGTGGTGCAAGAGCAGTTCATGTTATCATACCAAGAGAGAGAAGTTTGTTGAAAAGGGAAGAAGAACTAAATGGAAAGATATCTTCCCCCAGATTCGATATCATAAGACCCATCTTAGTCTATTTTGTCTTCCCACCTAAGTCTTACTTTCTCCAGGATGATGAGCACAGTCTTAGGACTTTGTGCCTTCTGGGTTTTGTGAGTGTCACATGCAGTCCTCTGGGTACTGAATAGGGCTGGTTTCTTGTCTTGCTTTGAATGGTGGGTTTCACAGTGATGTCACCAGATGGTGGTACCTCCAACCAGCAGGCTTGCTCAGGATATTTATGAAGGTGCTCTGGGGATTTTCACTGGTGGAAAAGGAAGCCTGGGCAAGAGGGATAATTCACAGTGTAGTATGGGCCCATCAGCCTCAGCCCACCGTGGCCTGTGATTCCTATAGACTAACTGGCCCTCTGTTTATATCCTTGCTCCAAACTAGTCAGTCATTGGCCCTTTTTTTTTTTTTTTTTCCTTTTTAAGCAGCATCCTAGGAAGGTTCAGTCACTGTAGGAAGTTCCTGAAAGACACACAGTCAGCTCCAGGCTTCTGCTGATGGCACATCCAGCCTCTGGGCAACAGGTCTCTCTTAGAAGGGAAATCAGGGCATGTGTCTCTTTGTCACCATGAGATCTTGATGGGCCAGAATTGGTGTTATTTCATTAACATTTTAGTGTTTAAAAAATTAGCTTGCTAGGCATGCAGTTTAACCTGGAAGCTTACTAAGAAGGGATTTCCCCTCTGTATCTTTCCAGTTCATATAGTATCATGAACTAGTAACAGAGGAGCCCACACTAGATAATTGCAGTCTATGTGATCTTGAGATCTAGGATTTAAAAAAACAAAAACAACAACAACAAAAAAAAAAAAAAAAAAAACTTTTCTATTTTATCTAGAGTCACTGAGTTTTGTTGCAGAGGTCCTACTTTTAATTTTCTTTAAGAAGTACCCAGGGCATCTAGCCTAAGCTCTGTTTATCCAGGGATATAGGCACTCCCAAACTGTGCAACTCTCTTGCCTGAAAGACACGAAGTAGCAAACATATAGAAGCACACAACAGTTGTACGCCTCTGGGTTTTTGTTGTTCCTTCTTTGTTTGTTTGTTTATTGTACATAATGCCTACCCTCAGGATCCCAAAGAAATGTCTGCTAGAGTAGAAAATGGATTTCACCACAACACCTGTGCCATGGACGACTCTCCGCCCTCTGTGGCGGCGTGTGGCAGAGCGCAGGTGTATAACAGAAGTGTGAAATCGCATGCTTAAATGTGTCTTGGATGTTGCTGTCAGTGGCCACTCCATTTTTGTTTGATACTGCAATTCATTGATTGGTTGCCACGGCTACACAAGCTCATGCCACGTGCATGGTGACATAGGCTCTCTGAAAGGGCGCCTTCTGACTGGGTACCATGACTGTACTTACTCTGTGGCACTGGACTCCTTATACTTGGTGTTTTGAATCTTATTCATTGCGTTTGTGTGTCTTCCGGTATTTATGTATAGATGTGTGTGCGCGCGCGCTAATGACTGAATTTGTAATTTATTATCTAAAACATCTACTCTCCATGTGAGTGTTGCATAGTATTTCTGATGCAACTGACTGTTTAGAAATAACAAGCTTATTTTCATCTCATGCTGTGGCAGGTTTAAAAAAGGGTAATTTGCTTTGCTTGCAGCCCTGGACGTTCCCCTGCCTGCTGTGACCATGAAATAATTATGATGAACCATGTCTACAAAGAAAGGTTCCCAAAGGTAATGGACGGAGTTGAAGATGCCTGGCATCTTAGAGAGTGGGCAACATAGGCTTAACCTCTGCAGGGTGGCTTTTGTTACATGAAGTGAGGGCCCAGCCCAGGAACGTCATGCACTAAACGCACCCACTGTAGCCTTCTTAGGAGGAGAAAGCAACTAAACAAATGTGGGGCAAACAACGGCTGAGACCACAACACTCTGTAAGGTGAATGTTGCCAGTGTACACCCCAAAGCAGGGGCTCTGGCAGGTACAGGAGGAGGCCCTCAAAGGCACTACATCCGACGGACTCTTTGTATTCATGGTCCTCATCCGCTGCGTGATTGATTGTCAAAAGAGCGCATGGGTTTTCTCTCAGAAGCCTGCTGCGGCTGAAAACTGTTTTCCTTTTTAAACCTAATTTCCATTTCCCATCTTTTTTTTTTTCCCCCCCGAGACAAGAGTTTCTCTGTGTAGCTTTGGCTGTCCTGGACTCACTTTGTAGACCAGGCTCGGCTCCAACTCACAGCAATCCCCCTGCCTCTGCCTCCCGAGTGCTGGGGTCAAAGCCATGCGCTGCCTCCGCCTTGGCTCCATCTTCCTTTCTAAACCTCTTACTGTAGAAGCAGAGGTATGTTCTGCAGCTCCCCTGGTAAAAAGGCATTAGAATCAAGCCAGAGTGCCGTGTGTAAAGGCTTGCTGCCAGGCCCCTTGCTTACCAGTTGCAGCTCCCTGAGGGGCCACTTCACTCACCTCAGTCCCGTACCGTCTCACGAGGCGGAGGCCACCTCCCTACAGCGTTTGGACCATTGCCTACCACCTTTGTTGCCAGAAGCGCGAGAACAAGGGAGTTCCCAGGGTTTATAAACCAGGAGCAGACTACTTAGTATTTGTAATGAAGCTAACGTTGATGGCATTGATTAGCACGGCTTTACCTATTTATCACATGTCGCTTGCCCACCAGGGAAGCCGATATTGACTGTGCCTAGTTAATGAGGGTCAGTGTTTGGAGGAGAACAGGTGGGGGGGTGGGGGAATCTCCCTGCCTATGTAGTTCCTGTAAGCCAGGGATATTGATTAGCCAGTAGGCGATCATAGGGAAGAAAATGAAGACTGGGAAGGAAATTGTAGATCTGTTTGGTGAGGGCTATCCCCTTGGCCGTGTGCTAAGGGCACAGCATTTGGATTAAAGATAAAGTTGCTATGTGTTTACTCCTGGAACACTTGAAACCGTGCCACGGAAACGAACTTTTGGCTCATACTGAGACACTCCGGCATAATCCTTAGTTTTGAATAAGAACTAAAGAGATACTTACTGTTTTTTTGATAACCAATACGAAGGAGCTTTTGACTTAACACGACAGCATAGCCCTCCACAAACATGCTTAGAATTATTTCAAGAAGTTTACATGAACCATCTTATGTTCAGCAAGGCATCAGATAAGGGGAATTGATGGCCAGAAACAGGTCTTTTTAATACCTCAAATGTTTTTTTTTTTTTTTCAAATATTTATTATTCCACAAAATGGGGCCTCTCACTTCTCTCTCTTCCCTTCTCTCTAGTTTTTATTTTTAGGGCAGTGTTAGCTGCTGATGGGAGTTTTCTCTATGGCACCTGCCCTACATGGGCACATGGAGTATCATTGTCCTCATCAGAATTTGTCATTTGTCAGTGACTGGTGAGGTTCATAGATGCAGCCTTAACACCAACAGTCAGCATCTACACTCCTCCTTGCTGTTGCTGGGCAGTGGGCTCAAACTAATGCACAATTACACATTTGCATGATAGGATCATGCAGAAGTGAAATTTCTTCTTTTCTGTGTGTGTGCCTGTGTGTTGTTGTTGTTGTTGTTGTTGTTGGAAACTGAGTACACGGCCTCCCTCATGCTGGCCAAGCGCTCTCTACCAGTGAGGGAGCCATACTTCCAGCCCTCCAGTGAGGTTTCTTTCCAACGCCATTCCCAGGATTCTATGTAACAACTCATGGTCTGTGAAAAGGAAAGCTCATTGGGTGGCTCACATGTGTGTCTCCCTGTGTTACACCCATGTGTATGTGTGTGTGTGTGTGTCTCCTTCGAACAGGCTACGGCTCAGATGGAAGAACGCCTAAAGGAAATCATCACCAGCTACGCCCCAGACCATGTCCTCCCCTTAGCAGACGGAGTGCTCAGCTTCACTCACCATCAGATTATCGAGCTGGCTCGTGATTGCTTGGATAAGTCCCACCAGGGTCTCATCACGTCACGATACTTCTTTGAATTGCAGCACAAATTAGATAAGTTGCTACAGGAGGTAAGGACAAGGTGCCATGAATAGAGTTTTCTGATTTGTTTTGCATTTTTCTTGACATGTATATATATATACATATATATGCATACACACACACACACACACACACACACATACATACACACACTGTAAAACCGTTTGCTTATAAGTGGTTACCTAAAAGATGGAGGTCACATTCTAGGAAAGTGCTGCAC
Organism: Acomys russatus; assembly: GCF_903995435.1. Lineage (NCBI taxonomy): Eukaryota > Metazoa > Chordata > Mammalia > Rodentia > Muridae > Acomys > Acomys russatus. The sequence continues at coordinate 23,480,141 of NC_067166.1, read as the reverse complement.
GGAAGTGGGGTAGGGGGACGGGGTGGGGGTACTCACACAGCACCATGTGCAAGCAAACCTAACTGATCGCTGCTTGCTATGAGTTGGTTTCTGGTCATTAGGCCTAGTAATAGAAAGTTAATGTAATCACCTTTACAGGGACCTTGGGGCCCAACAGTCTATGACTCTAGGATAAGTGGATTGTGAAGGATTCTTAAGCAATGATCCCCCTCCTCCCAACTTTACCTATGAAATTATAAATTGCCTGAGTGTATGTGTGCTATTGATGGTGCTATCTAACTTTAATATCTAAAACCATCTAAAAACAGCTAAATGGGATGTTGCCGGTTTCAACTAGACTCTTACTAATTAACCTGCATGTGGCATTGGGTAGTAAATTGGAAACTTCTATTTTCCTTAATATCAGTTCTTCTTCTAACTAAATATCCAATTTCCAAAATGACAGATAAACACAGGACCCCGTCTCCCCAGCACCCTTATGCCTGGCTCCTGATAACACCTAGGACACGCAGGGAATGTATATGGTGGGATGGAATTAGCGTATGCTACAGATCTTATGACTGAAATTGATTGGCCGCAGCCTACCCAAGAAACCTATTTAACCTATATGTGGATTTATAGTATTTCTGTATCTCATAGGGCGTAAGCTACATCCGTGTAAATGTAATCATGGTAGGTGTTTGCTCTGAATGAATACATAAGTAATCCTACTGAACTGAAGGAAAATCCTAACACTCTGCTTTAGAGAAACCCATCTGCCCTTGCACCTACATGCTGAGTTCTCGCGGGATAAGAAGGTGCCTCTCTGGCTGACAGCTGCTCATCCCAGCTTCCCAACAGCATTGCCGTCCATAGTTCCCGTCTCTCACATGTCGCTAGTAAAGTAGTGCCTCATAGATTGCCTCTGAGGGTGAACGAATACATAGCTTTTGGGTTTGGTTGTTACCAATTTACCATTTGACATAAAGCAGTTCTGCCATAAACTAAAGTGAAAACGAACGGGCAGGGAACTGACTGTGTACTTGAGTTATGCTGGCCATAGGCACTTGCTGGGAGAGTTGCTAAGGCGAACACTCTGTGGTTGTGCTGAGCCCACCACACAGCTGATGATACTGCCTGGACTGGCACTGGTGCATGGGCCAAACTTCAACTGGTGCAGGCCCATGTTCCTACAGTGTCTACACTCTCCTCCTTTTTTCCTTCCTTTTTTTTTTTTTTTTTTTTAAGACAGGGCTTCTCTGTGTAGCCTTGACTGTCCTGGACTCACTTTGTAGACCAGGCTGGCCTCGAACTCACAGCGATCCACCTGCCTCTGCCTCCCAAGTGCTGGGATTAAAGGCATGTGCCACCACCGCCCGGCTGCTCTCCTCCTTTCTACCCCTCAACTTTCATCTTGGTCTCTCTCTGTTCATTCCTTCCCTGCTCTTTACCGGGGTTTCCTTTCTAGCCCGTGTTGTCCCTGAGTGAGTTTTCTCCAGTCTCATTTGTGTTTCCCCCCACCCCCATCCCCCAATTCTCTTCCCTCCTGCTGGTGATCTTGCTGCCTGCCTTGGATGACAGTCCTTTGAACTTTAGTGGCTTTTACCATGTCTGCTGGCTTCTTGTATACCTCTGTACTTGGGCAGCCTGCTGGAGCAGTGGTGAATAACCCCGACATTGTTCAGGTAGACTTAGCACCTTCTTCACCAGTGAGTACTGAGGATTTATCAACACCACCCTTGCCCTAGCACTCACTGGGACTCTGAGCTAGGACACTCTCTTTCTCTACATCAGGGAACCATTAGCCCCTGCAGGATTTCTTCCTTGGTATTTTCCAACCTTTCTCTCCTTTTCTGTTATTACCTGGCTCAGATCCTCCTCTTCACCAACTAGCCTTATTATCTTTTTTTGTTTGTTTTGTTGTTGTTTGTTTGTTTGTTTTTGAGACAGGGTCTCTCTATTTAGCCTTGGCTGTCCTAGTCTCGCTTTGTAGACCAGGCTGGCCTCGAATTCACAGCACTCTGCCTCCCGAGTGCTGGGATTAAAGGCGTGTGCCACCATGCCCAGCCTAGCCTGATTGCCTCATTATCTTAATCCTTGACTTTTTACCTAACCCTTCAAATCCATGCATCTGTTCAGCTCCAAGAACTATAGCTCAACACTCTTCTGCTCAAGACAAATGCCATAGCATGGCCTGTGTCTGTATTCCCCACTTGTTTTGTTTAGCTATGGTGCATTCCAACAAGACCGGAGGTGTAAAAAGAGGGAAGCCTCACATCTCTACCAGTGAACTCTTTGAGGACCATGAGTCATCTCTTACTCCCTGGCACCTAGCTCAGTGTTCCATGTCTGGTGTTCATGGATGTCTCAGTTACTTTGGAAGGGAGAAAAGAAGGAAGAAAATGCATTTGATTGCGTACCAAACATTTGATCCCCGATGGTATAATGTCAAATATCTAATTCTGCTGCTGCTTTTCACCATGTCAGCATTTGTGCCATGGCACACTTTTGAAAGAGGCACACGTTTGTAGTCAGCGTCTAGGACCTACCTCTTCCTGAATCCCATAGGGCCAGCCAAGATGCAAGATAGCGTCATAAAGACCAGCCTAGTCCTATGTTTTCCCCCCTGTTCTTTCTAGTCAGTTCCTTAAGGAGGTAGAATTGATATCCGGAGTTATTTATATGGAAATCGCCCTTACATTTTTGTTGATGTATGGCAGACGTGGCAGATTGTTCCGTGGCAATTAAAAATAAATCTTAGCATTTCAAGGACCTTCTGAGTGGGTTGTATGACAGATGAAAAAGGTTAAGTTTTAGAGAAATTTCTCTTGGAACCGGAGAAGCGCATATACCGGTGGCCTAAAGGTCACTGTTGGAAGGGAGTAAGAATGTCTTCTTGTGTTTCTTCACAGATGTAGTTTCTTTCAGTCTCCCGTTAGAGGCGCAATGCCAGTATGTGTCCAGAGGTTGGCGCGAACCTGTCTGAGAGGAGCATGCCCCTTCTAGGGAGAGCAGAGCGGTGGGGACATGCTGTGGTTTCTCTGGCATGCAGCTGTCCGTCCACAGATGTGACGCGCTGAGCCCGACAGGCCTGTCTCCTCATCACTTTTCTATTGTCAATCTTTTGCATGCCCCAAGGCACAGATCCCCCTATGGTTTGAACAGCTTGGTTTAACAGATGCCATTTAAAGTCCCAGGGTCTAGGTCAACTTCAGATGAATGCTTTTGTGTCTACAGTGTCTTTTTCACCGAGGTGTATTTAGCCAAGGAAAATAAAACACGAAGGAAATTCTAATGTACTCTCAGATCTGGGTCATAGTCCTTTTTAATAGTGGCCAGCACTTACAATACAGACCCAGGGACTCCACTAGTCCCTTTGGAGCTTGAGGAAAGAGACCAGGAAGCCACTTTCTTCTCATGCTGTGCCATTTCACTGATTGTTGTTTTATGAAGCCTGTCTTCCTTTACTAGTTTGGCAAATAAAATATTATTTGAGGTAATTAGAACACGTGTGTCTTGGAGTAAGACATAGTTGATGATTGTTAGAAGTCAGAATGTGTCATTATTTTATGGTCGTTGAAATGAAATCTTTGCCATTTGAATTGACTATTCTCCTTTGGTGGGAAAAACAACAAAACGTATATCTGTTTTAAGTATTTGTTATGTTTGTGAATTCATGAAACAGCACTTATTGTAGCAACAGCCAAACTGACACCAAGAAGTTAGATAGGCCTTTTGTTTGTTTGCTTTTCAATTTGTCTTTAAAGATTAGTATTTAGCAATGATGAACTACAAGAAGAATCTGAGTTACTTTTCTGAGCATTAACTTTATTTTCTAAAATTTCTTTTTCTTGAAAAACAAACATTAGAAAGAATATTTAAAGATAGCTTGTGTTTGAAGTGTGGGCTATTTTATCCTAAAGATGTAGAACATATTATATCCTATAATTATTATTTCTTCTTCTTTTTCTTTTTCTTTTTCTTCTCCTTCTCCTCCTCCTCCTCCTCCTCCTCCTCCTCCTCCTTCTTCTTCTTCTTCTTCTTCTTCTTCTTCCTTTCAAGCTGTGTGTTGGGACTTTAGCTTAAATGTAGTGGACATGATGTAATCATTTTTTACAAATTTTGTCTGCAAGCTCTTCTGAAGGTGGGACTTGCCACTGATGAACACTCCCAAGGATAATCAAACATGTTTCTTAATGTTTCTGGAATTTTATCCCATGGCACTAGCAACATGTCGGTTCTTTTCTTTAATCCTTAGGAAGGTGTATCATAAAAACCTTAAAAATTACAAAAGCCTTAGGAAATCAGCATGCATGGTTTTTATCCAAATTTTATCCTATGCCAGCTTTAATATTGAATTGTCAGATTGCTTCAAGAAAATACTAAAAATGTCAGTGACTATTAACAAGTTGAGTTTTGCTGTTGGACTAGTTATTGTGCGGAGGCCAACATATAGAGTAAAATTCAACAAGTACATAAGGCAGTTCAGTTTTGCTGTGCTAAGTACCTGCATGCTATGTATTTGGTGAGTGGTGTTGAATCCACGTATGCATCTGAAGATAAAGAATATGTGGTTAGCATTTGCAGTGCACACATATGTTCCACAGGTGAGGAAATAACTGACTTGCAGGCTTGTCATACTAAACGTGTGAACTGCATTTCTCGAGTGTGTTAGAGGCCCATGTTAGATCCCAGGGTAACAAAGGTGATCTGTCTCTACCTTAGCTGCTATGTCTAAACTGTTCCATCAGCCAGGTTCAAGTTCATGTTCAGCTGCCTATGCTGGTACCCTGTTCTCCATGGATCATAAAGTTAACGTCTCCATCATCCATGGCCAAGGTTAACAGTCCTTATTCTCACATTCGATTTCTAAAGCGCAATAAATCAAAGTTTTACAGTTAAACTTTAGCTAATAGAGCTATTTTGTAGATACCTGATAGTGTCCATTTACGTTAGAGATAATGTCTTGTAAGAGTGTTTTCTAAGTCACTTAATTTCTGATTTTTTTTCTTAAATATTGCCTAATTAGCATGCTTTGCTGGTTTTCTTTTCCACTTAGTGGAGCCCGCTCTATCATCTTTCTGCTCGTTGCTTTTTCATAGGCTCATGATCGCTCTGAAAGTGGAGAGCTGGCATTTATTAAACAGCTAGTCCGAAAGATCCTAATTGTTATTGCTCGCCCTGCTCGCCTGTTGGAGTGCTTGGTAAGTTGCCTTTAGATGTGACTACATTATTTATCGTTAGCCGTGGAAAGCAGCGGCCACCGGAGGGCTCCAGTTTCTCTTAGCTTCAACCACGGGTGCTGAATGGAAAAAGTCAGGAGGGACTGTGACACGGGGAACGCATCTGATGGCATCCATATGTGGCCTGTCTTCTCCGATTTTGAGAAGGAATTCTGGCATTGGCGCTGCTTATTAAGCAGTAGTCATATTGTATTCTGGTCAAACTTGAAGGATGGTCATGAAATAATATGGCGTGGCCGTATTTCAGCATGATGACCTTATGCCACAGCTGATTTAAAATGCTTACTGCGCCTCGTGCTTCTGCAGTTGCTGAGATTCAGGCTGAGGGAAGTCAGGGCTGTGGTGACCTGTGGCTATAATTATTGTTTTACAATGCACTGTGTTAGAAGTAAGAGACCAGGAAGACTGCTAGTTGACAGTCATTTGAAAGACTATAGCGAGTCTGGAGGACTGCTCCTTGTAGATATTAGATATTTTTACTATTTGTATCTTTTTGGTCAGTGGTCATTTTCTTTTCTTTCTTTTTTTTTTTTTTTTTTTTTTCAAAATGTTTGGTTTTATGATGCTCTGAGGTGTCAGTCAAAACTGTAAACAAATTTGATGCTTTGAGCATCAGGATTCTTCAAGGGCCTGTGAATTCACTTTTACTTCTGCTGACTGCCAACGTCTCTCCATGTGTGACGACTTTCAGCACCACTCACAATGTGTACACGGTGGCAGGTGCTTTGGTTTTATCCCTGACTTTAATTAACATTCATAATGTTTTATGAAATGGAAATACTCATAGCTCCATAAATACATAGAGTGCCTGATGAGACACAGCAGGGGGAGATCTCGGGGAGAAAGCGAACCCAGCTGGGCATGGGGGGGGACTCATGGCTCAATAGCCTCACTTACTCAGAAGTCAGAGGTGGAAGGTCTTAAGGTGAGGAATCAGAGGCTAGTCCAGGCAACATACTGAGAATTCAACTTAAAAAAAAAAAAAAAAAAAAAAAAAAAAAAAAGAGCAACAGTAAATCCCTTGTTTTTCAGTGAGCTCTGGATCTTCAACAGAACATAGTACCTTCAAAGTTATATCACAAAGAAACTGGAAAACTGAACATAGTCATTTCCTTTAACTTACCAACTGTAGATATGCATTGCCTCGGAGTGTGACTAGGCTTCAAGTATGCAGCAAGAACTCTGTAGTGTGTAAAGACATTTGCCTCCTTTCTTCTTATACAACTTCCAGCCGTGTCAGCTTTGTTCTGAGTGAGATTTTATGTAATAAAACCTCAGGCCTTTTTGACTCCGAGAACTATTAATCTGTGCCTGTCGTCTGCCAGGAGTTTGACCCTGAAGAATTTTATTACCTATTGGAAGCCGCCGAAGGCCATGCCAAGGAAGGTCAGGGAATCAAAAGTGACATCCCCAGATATATCATCAGCCAGCTGGGGCTCACTAAGGACCCTTTGGAAGGTGAGTGCGGCCAGGCCTACCCTTCCCTCTCCCCAACGGTGGCATCTGAGGAGCCTCATGGTGAACCTGTACCTGTTTCCTATGTGGCATGTCTCTATGAAAAGGCCCCTTCTGAGGGACACTGGTTAGTACTGGAAAGAAATAGCCATACTGGAGTATAGAGGAAGAAGTGACCATGCCCCATTGTGTGTCAGCACTTGGATTTTATCCTCCCTGAGGCCTCTCCTCTTGCTAGAGTCGGTGGGGTCCCTCTGAAGAGCGCCTTTAATTTTCGAAGTGTTCCTAGAAAGCAACATTCATTAGAAAAGCGACATCTAACTTTGATTTGGGAGTAAGGCAGCTAAAGTAAATGACTTTAAATTGGGAGCAGCATTGGTAGGTACAGTTTTAAGCTTACTTGTCTCAAGTAAGCGTGAAAAAAGGAAACTTATAAAGGGGGAGCCAGTGGTTATGGGGGTGATTCCTTCAAAGCTTGTAAGAGGGTACAGAGTTGAACCCCATGAAGAAAGAAATATATTGTTTGTTTGTTTTTTGTTTATTTGTTCTCTGTGTCTCCTTGCCTGTCCTGGACTCACTTTGTAGACCAGGCTGGCCTAGATTTCATGGAGATCTACCCACCTCTGCCTCCTGAGTGCTAGGATTAAAGGCATGCACCACCACCAACCGGCTATATCGTTAAAAAAAAAAAAATCTAATATGGGTATCCCCTCCCATACTTGTCTAGTTTACTGTTTGATATTGTTACATACAACATTTACTCTACATATCCCACCCCCCACCCCCCCCCCCCCCGCCCAAGACTCATAAACAATCATTGACTTCCTCATTTCAAACCATCTTCCTGGATCATGAAATTGAATTTGCAGACAGTGTTTACCCTGCTCAGTTGTTCGTGGTGGAGGTAAATGTTGATGGAGAAGATTTCTTTTTTTCCTGTCCTGAGCTAGGGAGCCCTCTCTCTCCTTTCTGCCCTGCCCTTTCCTGCTCTCTCTCTGCTTTGTTTGCTCTTGCGGACATTGTATCTTTGCTCCTACTGAAATGGTGCATGCATTACCGGGAGATAATGCCAGATAAATTTATACTGAAAGCAACACCACAACAGATTCCTCACACACACACAGAGAGAGACTGGTGGCTGCCTTTCTGAAAAGTCCCCTGGGGAGAGATTTCCTCCCATGGCTTTTAAATTACCATCTTTACCTTTTTGAGTCATGAGTGTTCAGAAATGGTTTAAATCAATGGAATAAAAAGGGCAGATGCCTAATGGTATTTAGATGAGTTTTTAAAAAAATCTCTTCAGGCATTACAAAATGATGGCTTAGCTTCCTGCCTCAAAAGCTGACTCGTAGTTCCATCCCATTACTACCCACTGCTTACAAATAATATGGATTTCCCAGATAATAGTTATTTAGCTGAAATTCTGTTTAAAACAGAACCATCTTTTAATTTGTTTTTTTGTTTTGTTTTGTTTTGTTTTTTATGAAAATAATTGGAGAGGGCAGGTTGTCAAAGCATGTTAGAGTGATTCTTCATGCCGGTACAGTTAAGGCTGTGTCAGCCTATGACTTGTCAACCGGTGAGCCCTGCCCTGTGCAGTTTTCTTCTGCAACAGTAAACGTCACTGTAGGCAGAACTTTGGCACACGAATAATGCGATACCCTCTCATATATATGAATAGATGTTTAAGAAAATAAAAAATGGAATTTGACACATTTAAGTTGGACAGTGTAAATTTATCACTGGAAATTTTTCTGTACTCCTAATAATTTTCTTGCTTCATTCTAAGAGTAGTTTTTCAATTTTTTTTTTTTTTTCTGTTTTTGGTTTTTTTTTAATTTGAGACAGGGTTTCTCTGCATAACATCCTTGGCTGTCCTGGACTCATTCTGTAGACCTGGCTGGCCTTGAACTCACAGAGATCCACCTGCCTCTGCCTCTCGAGTGCTGGGATTAAGGGTGTGCGCCACCATGGTCCACCATCAGTGTATTTTTAAATACTTAAAATGTGACTTCTCCAGGTAATTTGACTACAAACTCTGAGTTGTTTTTTTGTTTGTTTGTTTCCTTTTCTTGTTAATGTCAAACTGGACAAACTGATGTCTGTCCTTTGGTACATAGGAATGAGTTCAAGACTGAGCTGTGACCTGGACTGCGCAAATACATACATAAGCCACTTTGTGTCTCCATAAAATTAAAGAAGTATAAATTCACAGACCTAATCTTCGTGATGAGTATCAAATATAAATGCCTGTTACTATTTTTGCTACACCATATCAAATATTGTCTCAAGCCAAGTACATATCAGTTTCTCCAAGTCCCTGTGTCTAAGGTGCCTGCCACACTGCGGGACTGAGTCGTGTCTGTGATGACACCAAGACAGTATCTGCTCTGAACACAGTTTTGTCCAGGAATTTTACCTCGATCTAAAGTGGGGAAGTTAGTGCCACTGTCCAGCTGTTTCAGAATCTGGAATTTATACATTTTTCACCTAAAGGCAGTACTCAGTGTAGTTTTGCCTCCACTCCCTTAGCAGTAGTCACTGCCCCGTCCCCAAAAAGACAGTTGTGCTTATAAGAACACAAACATGAAATAAAGGCCCAAAAATCAATTCTAAATGCTTACAAAACTGCTAAAAATCTATAACTTTTTGGTGACACTTTCAATTTTGAAAAATTAAAATCTTTTGGAGAGAATTCTTTCATTTTCTTTATTTTAAAATGTCTTTTTGGTTGGGTTGCCTACGCCTTTAATCCCAGCACTCAGGAGGCAGAGGCAGGTGGACCTTGGTGAGTTCAGTGCCAGCCTAGTCTATAAAACAACAGCCAAGGCCACACAGTTAAACTCTGTCTTGAAAAACAAAACAAAAAATCTTAAAGATAGTATGAAGATGAACATTAAAAGAATTAGGCTTTGTCGTTTACTTAAACTCAGTGAGGCTCTCCAAACCATGGGCTGAGCAATTAGACATTAGATGTCTTTGTCACTTTTAACTAGACCACCAGGGAAGTACTTAAGCTTGTGTCAAGCTTGTGGCATCCGTCCCAGAGCTGAATACTCCGTACGATGTAATTAATAAATAACAATCAACATTTAATGAGCACTTAATTCCTATTAGTGAACATGCTAAGAGCTTCACATGCATTGGCATGTGTGATATCACAAAAGCTCTAAAACATAATGTTGCTCACATCTCTCAGAAGAACCTGAAGTTAAAAAGTCATTCAACTAAGAAGTGACAACCCAGGTATCTGTATCCCCTGTTCCCCCGGTACCCAGCACCATTACTGCCTCTGGCAAATGACATGCATTCTTTGTTTCCCTGCAACCAAGAATCATTTTCAAATTGTAGCCAGTGCATCTTTGTTGCATGTCAAGTTCTGGAAAGACTTGTTGCTCTTGGCTACGAAGCTGCTAGCTCACCCAAGGCTTTGCAAGCTACACTGTTTGCAATGAGCCAGTGGCTACTGCTGCTTCCTGGAGCAGAGGCCCAGTGTCCCATGTCCCTTGTCCCTAGGTCTGACTAGTCATAAAATTGGGAGATCCGGAAAAAAAAAAAAATGTCCTTAGAACATGTTCAAAATGTTAGCTGTCAGTTCTTGACTTGTGGACTGTAAGATGTGCACATATAAATAATGAGAATTTATTTCTCTTCTGTTTTGGCTTTGTTGTGTATAATTTCAATATTTTTTTCTTCCTCTTCTTTTTTACACTCAGAAATGGCTCAGTTGGGGAATTATGATAGTGGGACAGCAGAAACGCCAGAGACGGACGAGTCTGTGAGCGTGAGTAACTTTCCTGATGAAATATGATGCTGAGTTTTTTGGTGGTTGGTTTTTTTTTGTTGTTGTTTGTTTGTTTGTTTTTCTGTTTCTTAGCATCTGGAGATTTTTGACTGTGTTAATTACTTTATTCCATAAAGATTTATTGTCTTTCTGTGGGCAAAGTATGGGGTACATAATTGTAGTGCCTCACTCCTAAGAGAAGCAGAAATCTACAAGCCGACTTCATACACTCCAAAATAGCAGCTATGAGCATGAATAACATCCACGAAGACAAGGTGACCACAAGCTAGGGGATCATTCCATAAACAGATGTTTCTGAATTGACAGTCCCAGAAGATTCTCCAAGGGGCGTGGCCATGGAGTTGAAAAGGGGTCAAGTGAACAGGACATGAAGGGACAGGGACCCACGGCAGATGCAGGGTCTATCTGAGCTCCAAAGCAAAGCAGACGCCAGAGCTGGAGAGCTTGATGGAAGCTAGTCCCTAGGATCCTGCTCACGCATATCAGGGGGCCTTATTCTTGAGGGTAGTGGAGGGCAACTGAGCAATGGATGAGAGTAGAGGCAGCGGAGATGGCCTGGCCAGAGCCATGGCTTGAAAGCAGATAGGATACAGAGAGCAGGATGGGTCGCCAGAGGGAAATCAGTTAAGAGGCACCTTCAGTGGCACTGGTGAGGGGCCCTGCCGACTGGGGCCATTCATCTAAGACGTGAGTGACATCCGAGAAGCCAGGATGAAGCCAAGTGACTAGGGAGGTGGTGTGCGTTATATACAGACTGGGGTTTGAGAACCCAGACCCTAGGTCCAGGTTGCCTGGATTTGAACACTAACTCTACGTCTTACAGAGTCTGCATTCTAGGCAGAGGAGGAAGTTCTCCGAGCCTCGGTTTCTCCATCTGGATAAAAGCGAAACGAAATAGTCTACGTACAGTGGCTAGGACAGTGCCCCATAGTTAAGTGCTAACCGATAGTTGCTGTGCTGATCTCACTATCATAACTGTTATTATCGAGATGCGTTGAAACTGCAGTTCCTTTGGAATATACCTAAGAACCATCTATTGAGTTATAATCTGCAATCTTCAGGCTCCTGGAGGGAGAGTTTCCAGTGGCATTCTGAGTGATGTCATCTTTGCTGATGTAAATAAAGGAAGAGTTAATGAAACAGGAGAGCCTGTGTAGAGTAAGCACATGGTCCCTGGCTTCAATAGTTCCAAACATGAAGCCACAGAAGTAATGTAGCAATGATAACACTTGGATCCTATGGCCAGAGAGGCCAAGGGGAAGGCGAAGAGGCAGGCGGCCATTTGAATTGAGGAAGTCAAGTAGCTCTGAGGCCAGGAACTGGTTGTGCTTCTTGAGTAGAGATGATAAGGTGAGGAAAGAAGTGAGGCAGGGAAGAAGGTAAGGAACTGGTGTGCAGGCCTTCCAAAGATGAACTGAAGGATATAGGGAGAGACCACAGGTCCGTGGGGAGAGACTTGTGCGCACCTCAGCATCATGAAGTCTTCCAGAATGATGGATGAGATGAATGGGGCATGAGAGACTGGTAGTTGACACCGTGAGGTTATTCCTGTTCATTAAGCTAAACCTTTTAAGGGATCCGTCACTTAGACTTTTAGGGTTTAAGACATAGTAAGGTTTCTGGCATAGAGGTAAATATGGAGAGGGATTCCACACCTCAGAAATGCATTGCCTCCCATCTGCGGAGCACCATAGAATGAAAGAGACATGGTCTGGTCAGGAACGGAGGGGCCATATTCTCCCCCAACTCTGGTGACAGCTGTCCTGGAAAGCAGAGAGAAGGTTTGGTTGGCATTGCAGACGTAAGTGTTAAAATGTAGGGCCAGGATGAAGCTATGTTTCCCAAACCCTCAGGTGTAGTCTCTTGTCAGCACTGGTTTACTTTAAACGCAGCTGATAGGGAATTGTGAGGGGCCACAGCTCATTGCTGCTAGGGCAGCGAGATCCTTGGAGCTGTTTCTAAGTCCTCTGGCCGGAACACCATGCCTTGTTCAGCAGGTTAAACTGCACATTACGGTAATTTTCTCAACGCCTGAACTGTGTTTTAACTTTCACATTCTGTTCCCTAGAGCTCAAATACTTCCCTGAGACTGCGAAGGAAACCTCGAGAGAGTGATTTTGAAACAATTAAATTGATCAGCAATGGGGCCTATGGGTGAGTATTCCAGGCGGAGCTTTCTAGCATATTGAACACCCCTGAGTGTGACATTTGGTTTTCAGTTTTGCCTTGTGCTAAGTAGATGCTGTGCAGGGCCTGTCATTTTAGAAGGCTGCTTCTTCGCCGTTGAGTGTGACATGCAGCCAGAGTTACTTCTTCTGAATGCCCAACAGAAGACACAGTCAGTGACCCACGGCCTATTTTAGAAGCCTGGAGAGAAAGATGTTATGCCAAAAGGCATTCTGCTCTTGGTTGGAACCATGTATGTTATACAGAGTGTGAAACAGCACTTATGTGTGACTTCATACACTAGTATGTTTCTTAAATTGAACGAAACCCTGTAACCACATTACCAGCATCCCGACCCACTTTTATTCCTGAAGAAAGAGTTATATTATAGACTCATACAGATGTCTTCAACGACGGCATTCTAGGATTCTAGCGGGCACTAAACTTCTGTCACTTTTCCTTCTTTTTCCTTTATTAGTATTTCTCTACTCATAATGGATAATATGGGCTTTCCTTTCTCCAAAAATTTGAGACAGGATCTCATGTAGTCTAGGCTGACCTTGAACTTACTGTATAGCCAAGGATGGCCTTGAATTCCTGGTCCTCCTGCTGAGTGCTAGGATTAGAGGCTTGAGCCACTGCTGGTTTGTTTGTTTGTTTTTTAGTTTTCTTATCTGTTGACATTTACTGCACACACCCTGTACATTTCAGCACCATGTAATACAGTAGTATTTCAATAGGTGTATAATGGTGATGTCAGAACTGGTGTTTTCATTTCTTGAAACATTTATTATTTCTTTGTGCTGGGAACCTTTGACTTTCTCTTGCTGAATTCCTTGATCTATTTCTATAGACACAGTTTCCTTTCCAGGGTATAAATAGTGACAGTAATAAATTATAAATAGTAAATTCTGAGTTACCAATGAATAGTGTGGAAGGACAATTAAACATGCACATTGTGAGCTAATCCATTTTCGACTTACCCAGAATTCTATCTTAGTTAAGTATTAATCCCAATTCCAGCTGTATAGGAGAGCAATAAATAATCCCTGAGACATTTATTGCCACTTATTCACATAGTAGCAGATGAGACAGTGATTTTGGTTGAGCCACAAGGGATGTTTCTCCTTACTGCTTTTTTCACCACTAATACTTTCCACACCATTAACTTTGCAAAGAACTTAAATATTTGTGAGCCTTCTCCATGCCTCACTGGCTTTCAGGATTATGTCAAACGGCATGTTTCCTGACGTGGTCCATAAATGCTTCTGGTGTTATCTTTTTGCAATATATGCTTTCCTCCTTAAAAGTTTTCTACCATGCCATTATTGGCGCCTTTTATTTGTTTATTACCATTTGCTCTGTGGTTCTTTATCCTTCTAAAAATGACCCCGGGCCTTCTTAGCAGAAAGACACCAGCAGGTTGATCCTCACAGGCACGTTGGAGCACTGCTCAGTTCTTTTCCCACAGTGGAAGGAATTCTAGAATGAGATGTTCAAGGAAGCAACACTTTTGTAAATCTTGGGCATGTATCTTAGCAGTATTTGGAGTTCTAATTGGTTGAGTAAGCTCATTTGTAGTGCAATTAAACCACTGTATAGTAGATGAGGTATATCACACTTTGGGGAATGGTTGGGAATATACAAGAAGTTAAACAAGCTGTGAATTAGTAAACACCCAGGATGCAGGCCAAGTCATTAATGGGCTCACAAGCTGCCTGTCGGAGCCTCTGCTGATCAGCCAGAACCATTTCCCCCTCCCTCTTCTCTTCTCTGATGCAATATCTCATTACATTTCTGACAGATTCCCTTTCTATCTGAATTATTTTTAATTTAAAATTGCAACGGAGCTATCCCTGTCAATTCGGCCAAGCCACGATGCTGTCTTCAGGCTAGCTGAACAAATAGAGCCTTAGACGGGTAGAAGATATGGGCTCTTTCCACTGTCTTGGGTTTCTGTGTAACAGGCCATTGCTATTTACATCAGTGGCTCAGAGGAACACAGACTCTGTGTCTCCCCCACATGTTGCTGCTGGTGCTGGGGACTTAACCCTCTCATTAGAAAAGCATGGTAAGACATAACGCACTGGGCCTTGTGCTTGCTGACCGTACTTGTGATGCCAGTTTGGTGAGTGGTGACTGGTCTCCGGATGGAAGTGAAACTTGCCTTTAAACCAACATAGTGCTCTTAGAAGACTGGAACTAGGAAGTCCATCATCGTCCTGGCCTCTTTGGTCTGTGTTCTCTGCTTAAGACCCTGGGATGGGAGTTGATACCCTTTACACTTGTCTGAGGAGGAGGATCTCTGGTTTCAGGCGGAGTTCTCCCCTCCCTACAAGTACCCTTTGATCACAACGTTCTGTTATCCCAATGGAGAAATAAAAACTTAACTTCTATCGAGCATCGATTGGATTTATAAGCCATAACCTCAAATGTTTTTAAAGACTTCTCCTCCCCTCCCTCTGGATTGGGTGGGTCAAGACAGGGTCTCCTGTAGTCTAAGCTGGCCTCAAATGTGCTACGTAGACTAGCTTTGACCTCCTGATCCTATTAATTCCAGGTGTGTGCCACTACACACAGCTAAAAGCATAACATTGACTCAGAATTTAAGCACTTGAAAGTCGCAACATTCCTCCCCTCGTTTTACTTTTCTTTCTTGATATACTCTGTCCTCTCACACCTCAAGGGCCCAGAGACATTTATTAGTGAGACCCATGAGTGCTAGCTGACGCACACCCACTCACATATGTTATGGTCACCTGCCCACCCCTTCCCTCAACCCCGCCCTACTCCCACTTATGGATCTGCTGGCTCACATTTGTGCACTGGGCTATCAGAGCCTCATAATTTTATATATGCACTAGAATGGTGGTTCCAACGGGGGCAGGTGTTCGCTGGGCTTCAGCATCCCTTTCATGTGCCTTACTTTTTTGTTTGCTTTTATCTTGCATAGGCAGAGAGATACCTGGCACCCAGAGGGCAAGGGTCCCCAGCTGCCTTTCCACCATGTCGTGTCCCGCTCTTGGGCTTTCCTGTAGAGAAGAGACAGACTAGCCTTTTCCAACAAAGCCATGCTGGGGCCCAGAAAGCAGAGAAATAAGGAAAGCTTAGCAGACAGTGCAGAGTTGGGTCATTAGGACACTCACAGTGCATTCGACAGTGTTGCTTGTCCATCCGTGACTCTGCATCTGTTTTTTGTTCCTGCTCTGAGTCTCTTTCTCAATGTCTTGCTCTCTGCTGGTGTAAGTATATTTATAAAACATTGTCACATAGGAAAAGATGAAAGATGTATATGGCGGGCCCGATTATCATTAAATAAGTTTTAGCATTAAGAATAATACTCCAGCTGAGCAGTGGTGTCACACGCCTTTAGTCCCAGCCCTTGGGAGGCGGAGGCAGATGGATCTCTGAGATTGAGGCTAGCCTGGTCTACAGAGGGAGTTCAAGGACAGCCTGGGCTGCACAGATAAACCCTGTCTTGAAAAACAAACAGCGATAATAATACTCCAGAAGCAAAACAGAAACTAAGAACATAAAATAAGCTAGAAGCAGAAGATATGGTGCAGTGGTAGATCACTTGCCCAACATGTCCAAGGCCCTGTGCTCAATGTCCAGCATTATAGAAATGGCCAGCTAATCCCCACCCACAAAACATTCTGCAACACAAACCCCAGGTAAGAAGTCTCATCCATGTCAACAGCTTGGTCAACTCTTGGTGGAAAATCAAAGCATTAACCTTGCGAGAGTCTCAGTGTGAAATTCAGAATGTGGGTCTTGAGGGGGCCGACATACTGAAGGGCACGCAGGAAGGCAAGTTATAATCCCCTTGACTTTGAAGAAGAGGCAAGCAATTATAAAAAGATGGCATTTTCCTATTTATATTTTTGAGTTCTTAATTTTATTTAAAAATATATCTCCCATTTCAGAAATTCATTTTAGCCAGGTGCGGTGGCGCACGCACTCGGGAGGCAGAGGCAGATAGATCGCTGTGAGTTCAAGGCCAGCCTGGTCTACAAAGCTAGCCCAGGACAGCCAAGGCTAACACAGAGAGACTCTGTCTCGAAAAACAAAAACAAAACAAAACAAAACAGAAATTCATTTTAAACCAGGTATGGTGGCACATGCCTTTAATCCCCGCACTTAGGGAGGCGGAGGCAGGTGGATCACTGTGAGTTCAAAGCCTGGTCTATAAAGCAAGTCCAAGACAGTCAAGGCTATACAGAGAAACCTTGTCTTTAAAAAAAAAAAAAAATAGAAAGAAAGAAAGAAAGAAAGAAAAAGAAATTTTAACAATTATTTACCAATGTGTATCTTATATTTGGGGGTTGGCTAAGTTATGTTTTGTACTCCACATCCTGCCACCACCATGGTTAGCAGCAGCTCTCAATATCTGTAGACTTTTTATTTTATCCTAACCAGTCATTTTTAAAAAAGGAAAACACAATAAAAGCTTTTCATCAGATATAGACTTATGTACTAACTGGTTAGTTGATTTAAAACTTAGTCATAGGGGGCTGGAAAGATGGCTCAGTAGTTAGGAACACTGGCTGCTCTTTCAGAGGACCGGAGTTCGACACCCACGTGGCAGCTCACAACTGTCTGTAGCTCCAGTTCTGACAGTTCACACAGACATACATACAGGCAAAGTACCAATGCACACCAAATAAATAAATACATCATTTTTTTTTTTTTTTTTAGAAAGAGAAGCGGATATTTCAGAATATTTTTTTAAGTTAGTTATAATGGAAATCTTTAAGCAAGCGTGTATGGTAAAGACTTAGGTTTAACCTACATATATGTATATTTGTCTTTGGTTTTGAGACCTTTGAAGACAGGGGACATGAGCCAAACTTAGAACACGTGGTTTCTGCTTCCTAGGTTAAAGGTGGAACTGAAACCTGAGGCAATCTGAATGTAAGTGTCGTCTTGTCAGCTTTTGTTCGGAAAGTTCACTCCCGCTAAACCAAAGGGTTCTATTTAGTCATCTGTACCTATTGAAACCTTTCAAAACACTTATGAGCAACAGAGCTTCCCGTCTCGTGGCGGCATTTCATTGCTTTGTTTGTTAGTTCCTAGTTGCTTTTCTCTTTACCGTTATCAAATACAGGATGGAGCCCACCTAAGCGAGGAGGAATTTGTCTCTTTCCCAGAGACAGGGGAGGTTTTGGGACAGGGGGATTGGAACTCCTTCCATAGTGGTGGCAGTTTGCAACATACATGTTGCATCTTGCCTAAACCAGGGAGCAGAGACCCCCCCCCAAACACACACACACATACACATACCCAGCCACGCTCTTTTTCCCCATTGCTAGGTCTTTCTTTTTTTTTATTTTATTTTATTATTATTTTTTTTTATTTTTGTGTGCTAGTGTCAGATCTTGGAGTTACAGACAGTTGTGAGCTGCCATGTGGGTGCTGGGAATTGAACCCGGGTCCTTTGGAAGAGCAGGCGGTGCTCTTAACCACTGATCCATCTCTCCAGCCCTGCTAGGTCTTTCTAAAGGCTCCACAACCAACTCCTAAACCACCTCTGTTTCGAGACCAGGTGCTCAGACACTTGAGTCTGAGGGAGGCGGGGGGGGGGGGCAGGGGGGGAGGGGGCGGGCGGGATATTTAACACTCAAATCCTAACAGTTGCCTTATTGGTAATTGAATCAGCTCATTTTCTGAAACAGTCTTGCGCAGCCCAGATTGGCCTCTGATTTGATATAGCCAAGGATGACCGTGAGCGTCTGACCCTCTAGCTTTTTCCCATGTGCCTGAATTTAGTTGATTTTGATAGCAAGTATAACCAACCAAACAGGTGTAGGAATAAATGTAGTCTGTGGGAGCCTAGCATCGTACTATCCTATAGGAGACCCCCTAACTTAGCACGCCCAGTGGTTGACTCTCACGTGACTTTGTTTTACGGTGAGAATCAAAGTGCTGCGCCACTCAGAGAGTTATTTTGACTGTCATGAGGAGACCTTCCTTTGTACTATACAGTGACCAAAAAAAAAACTAGAAAACCAAATAAATGAAGCAATGGAAGAGGGAGAGACCAAAGCCAAGGATGAGAGAGAGAGAGGGGGGAGTACAAATGTGTGACATTGTGAACAAAGAAAAGGGGGAGATATGATGAAAATATAAAAACAGACCAGAAAGAAAAAGCAACCCTTGGCTGAACGCTTAAGAGAAAACATTAATAATGGGCTAAGTCAGACTTGATATTCCCAAACTTACATCAGTATATACCCTGAGTTCAGTGGGAACAGAGTGCCCCAGCATGCCTTGCAAGCCAGCCAGTCATTGTTCAGTCATACTGAGCAAACTAGTGGAAAACATATCTAAGTTCATGTAACTCCTTGCTTTAGAAGGCATACTGTGTGTGTGTGTGTGTGTGTGTGTGTGTGTGTGTGTGTGTGTGTCATGATCAGTGGCTTTTTAGATAAATTATTATTTATTTGATCAATGCCTTTGGTTCAGGGCAGACTATCCAACCTGTCACGAACCTGTAAGGCTTAGTGGCCCTTTAGAGGATTATGTAATTGGCCATTGCCTTCTTGGAAGTTCAACCCTGCCTTTCCATGAAAACAAGGGGAGTGACTTGCAAGGAAGGAGGCCATCCGAGGCCTTTCCTTGCTGCTCGCTTCCTGTTGGAGATTTTTAGGGCTCCTGCCCCTGAGACTCCTCTCTCCATGTCACCCCAGCCCTGTGGGCGGGGGTGGGGGGGGTGGGGCGGGAGTTCACACTCTTTATCTGGGCAAAGCCATAGCAGAGACTGAGTCTGGCCTAGCCTGGCCATTTTATACTATGAAGTTGCCTGGAGGTGGGGGAGGGCAGACACACCGCTCCTTGGCTGTCTGTCAACCCCTCCCCCTTACCTGTTACTGGGAAACTGCTGCAGGGCCTCACAGAGGATATGTGTGGAGAGTGTGCAGCGAGGAAATATGCTACTCTTTGTTGTGAAATGTTCTCATAGATCCCCATCCACACCCCTCATGTATCTGGAGCTTCCGCGGGACGTAATTACTCTCAATTGGAAACCAGAGACTCTAAGAAGCCGTGGTCCTCTTTCCAGAGCCCAAGGGTATCATTTAGAAAATGACTGCTTTAGTCGGTCCAGAGAACGTGCCTAACATATGTCTAATGCTAGAAAGGATGCCGCTCGTGATCTGTATGTAATTTTGTTAATTCTTCCCAGTTCTGATTTATATATCGGATTTTGTTTTGTTTGTGGAAAAACTGAAAACATCAGCTAGCTCTTGGGAAATAGCTCACTCTGGGGACTGTCTGCCTCCTTTTTTTTTTTTTTTTTTTTTTTTTGGAGCAGCGAAAGCAAATTTGATGCTTTATGTGTGATCTTTATTAAAAGGTTTTGGGGTTTGGGTTTGGGTTTGGGTTTTTTTTTTTTTTTTTTCGAGTTTTGGTTTGGTTTGGTTTGGTTTTTTTTTGTTTGTTTTTTTTTTGTTTGTTTGTTTTTTTTTTTTTTTTGTCAATCTTTGGCCTGGAATGGATTGTTTCTAAGTCACAAGCACACCGGTAGGACCTTAGCTCAAGCTGTCACAAACTCCAAAAGCATGTCTCTTATATGGCGCGCGTATCCCTCAGCATCCTTAGTGTTCTCTTCCTGTGAACCCACCCACTACCTGCGCTCCCGTTTCAGGGCGGTCTACTTTGTCCGGCATAAAGAATCCCGGCAGAGGTTTGCCATGAAGAAAATCAACAAGCAGAACCTCATCCTTCGGAACCAGATCCAGCAGGCCTTCGTGGAGCGCGACATCCTGACGTTCGCAGAGAACCCGTTTGTGGTCAGCATGTATTGCTCCTTTGAAACGAGGCGTCACTTGTGCATGGTCATGGAGTATGTGGAAGGTAAATCAGTCTCCCCACATGGAGAGCAAGGCACCCATGCCCAGACGCGGTAGCCAAAGCTTCCTGTGTGTGCTCCACAGCGGCTGTATCTACCTAGGAGCCACGGCCAGCAGCAAGGTGGCAGAATTCCCAGTCATTATCCTCTGATAATTGCTTGTAAAATGCCTGTCTCTGTAACAAAGGGAAGATTAGTGTGATTTGGGAGAAGGTTGTTTTCTTTTTTAATAGCTCCTAATCCTAACTACCTCCCTGCAATTGGCTATTATAGTTGGATATAGGTGATAGGTTTTTTTTTCCCTACTTATTTTTATCACAGATCATAAAATGTGTTCATTATAATTAGTCTTCTCAAAAAGTGAACTTAGAATATATCCTTTTTAGCCTATGGTGGGAAAGTAAAACTCCAGCCGGTCTTCCCAATCTCCCCTTTTGTTTTTTCTCTTTCTTTCCTTTTAGACAGTCTTTCTTTGTAGCCAAGCAGGCCACAGCGTTATAATCCTCCTGCCTCAGTCTCTGAAAAGCTAGGCTGACCAGCATGCCTGACCATGCCACTTTGTGGTATGCACTTTAAATGTTCCAAGTAATCTCATTTCTCTCTCCTTTTTTTTTTTTTTTTTTTTTTTCTCATTAAATTTCTGAGACTTTCCATCTCCCTGATTCACTGACATAAAGCTACTAAAATGAACAGATCAGCAAAAGCCCAGACCATCTTCTCTTAGTCTGGTTTAGGCCCGTTGAAAAGGCACCCCTCACTGCAAATCTCCAAGAAATGATAGAGAATTTTGCTCAAAACTTTTCTGTTTCGCTGCTAGGTGGATTGACAGCCAGGAAAGGGAGCTTTAGTGGGAAGTGAGTGGTAGGTAGGGCCTAACGCCTGCCTTCCATCCATTGTCTTTCTGCCGCCCCAGCAGTTTGTTTCTGAACTATCGTTGCCATTATTTCTATAATAATCTTTTATCACATTTGGTATGTATGAGGCTAGATCCTCTCACCTTTACATAAAATGAACCCCAAATAATCCTATAAAGCAGTGGTTCTCAACCCTCCTAGTGCCGTGACCCTTTAATACAGTTCCTCATGTCATGGCGACCCCCAACCATAAATTATTTCATTGCTTCTTCATCACTGTAATTTTGCTGCTGTTATGTATAGTAATGCAAATATCTGCCATGCAGGATATCTGATATGGGACCACTGTGAAAGGATCTTTCTACCTCCCCCCCATCCCCAAAGGGATTGTGACCCACAGGTTGAGAACCACTGCTGTACAGGGTGACATTTCTAACCTGATACTGTAGTGAAGTAACCAAGACAACCAACTTAATTTCCTCAGAGCTCCCAGCTGCTCCAGAGACCGTAGGATTCCATCTCTGCAATCTAATTCCAGCCTCTGTGTTACATACTGATGTATTATAAATTAGTACTATCACCCCGCATGACGGTAGAGGTTCTTCAGAATGTAGCTCCCTTGGGAGGCAAACTGTTTTCTTCACTCCGCATCTTAATGAGAAACATGACGACTTAACACGGTCTCCATTCACGGATGGGATTCTGCTTTGAAGTTCCAAGGTCTACCGTGCTAGCCTCCATTAATCCGGCTTGATGCTATTCCTACCAAGTGTGTTTCCCGTGTTTTACAGGGGGAGACTGCGCGACCTTGATGAAAAACATGGGTCCTCTCCCAGTTGATATGGCCAGAATGTACTTTGCTGAGACAGTCTTGGCCTTGGAGTATCTGCATAATTATGGAATTGTACACAGGGATTTGAAGCCAGATAAGTATGTGCACTGAGGGGGAAAAAAATGCCTCCCTATGCATAATACTGAACGTTTTCTTTTGTCTGTGAAATGTTTTTAAAGCTATTTGCACACTTCAAAAATTCTCTCTAATACAAAAGTGAGTTGCTTCAATAGTAACTTTATGGTAATTTTTACATATTTCCTGAAAGATTACAATTCTTACAATGAGAACTTATGAGAAATAGGGGGAAATAGCTCTAAAGCTAGAGCAATTGCCTTTTTATCATATACATCTTTGAGCAGTGACATAGAAAGTGTTGTTTTCTGAAGCATTTTGTATTTGGCACCATACTTGGATGGGCTTTACCTTCCTATGGTAATATATGTGATGGGATAGTCTGTTTTACTTACACCTTGTTAGCTTGGAGATCATAGTAGGCTTCCACTTGAGACATGGGTAGAATTGTCCCCAAGCGGCTAGCCATTCATCTTCACGTCACCTGTGGGGATACTTCATGCTTCCTGCACTAATACGAGATGCCAAGTGTGTTGGAAAGCACATGACAAACTAAGACTACAGTGCTCATGAGAAAGCTGGGAGAGCACACGGGAAGGGGAGAACAATTTCATACGAAACTATTGGAATTTTGGCATGATTCCTTCTGGTAGCTTTTTTTTTTTTCTTTCTTTTTTTTTTTTGTCTGTCAGTTTGTTTAAGACAGAGTCTCTCTAGATAGCCCCGACTGTCCTGAAACTTACTCTGGAGACCAGGCTGGCCTCAAACTCACAGAGCTCCACCTGCCTCTGCCTCCTTAGTGATGGAATCAAAGGCATATGCCACCATGGCCTGGCCCGCCTTCTAGTAGCTTCTTAGAAATCCTCTATTACTTTAACTTTCTAATTGATATAATATTTTTTTTTACTTACAATGAAATATTTTAATATATTCAAATGTAAACTTTTTTGCATATAAAATGAATTCTAGATTTGTGCTTAATGAGTTGAAATTCAAATGAGAAGTGGAAGTATGAAAAACTGCATTCTTTTTTCTGTCCAGGTTCTTTTATCTATGTCTTGCTTTAATTGCAAGTGGATTCCTGGTGTATGCCAGAGGATGGATTATCAGATCATTTGTTGTCCGGTTTTTTTTATTCTGAAAATGGACAGAGATGGCTGGAAAGAGATGGCTGAGTGGCTGAGCACTGCTGTTGCAGAGCGCCTGAGTTTGCTTCCCAGCACTCATGTTAGGCTCCTTCTTTCCACCTCCGTCTCCAGCATTGTGGCCTTTCATGGTCTCCACTGGACTCAGTGGGCAACCTCATTCACATGTGCACATGCTAACACCCCCCCCCACACACACACATATTCACATAACTTTCAAAATAAAATAATTCCGAGATCAGGCACAATCCAGGTGGTACAGCTGTAGACTGAAGTAGATATGAAAATAGAAAGAAATCAGAGTTCCATACTTGAGTTTTTAAAAGATAATGTTAGATATGATTGCTCCAACAAAGACAGTAGTAGAGCCTTAGCTCTGGCCCTGACCTCTGACTTACATTCATCTGTCAAATGCAAATAGCTTATATCTTTGCACAATTCCCTCTTCGTTTTGCAATATGGTTGATGTTTTACAAACCAAAGGGGGAAAGAGGGAGGACTGAAACAACAGAATTTGCTTTAAAGTGATTGCTGTGTTATTGCCCTTCTGTCTCCTAGCCTGTTGGTCACCTCCATGGGGCACATAAAGCTGACTGATTTTGGATTGTCTAAGGTGGGGCTCATGAGCATGACTACCAATCTCTATGAAGGTCACATTGAGAAGGATGCCCGAGAGTTCCTGGATAAGCAGGTAAACTCGGGTGCTGTTCTATCCGTGGAGAGACACAAAGCCCACTGCAGCCAGTGAATGCAGAATCCGGCTGTGTAAGGCCACCTCCACGTTACTGCTGCTGTTTGGATGTCTGTATAAGGCCTTGCCTTTAATAAAGTGCAAAAGGCACCCATTTGTCTCCCTGGGCCTCCGTGTACTGTCCGATGATCCCTCTACATTCCTCCCCTAGCATTACGATCTATTAGCAAGATGAACGGTCTAATTGCACACGAGTGAGAGGGTGAGAGAGACAAATGGAAAACTGGTTTTGTGAGGAATTCAGGAGTCTCAATAGAGCACTCTCGGAACCCGTGATGCATTGCACAGTCTCAGCTGCTAGTATCCCAGCTATGGCCCATTTCCTTTTAAGCATGCCTCATTACCATGTGCCCACAATCTGTTCATTGTGAAGTTACCTAAGGTAAACCCATCTCAACTGCCACGCCTCCCTGATATAACCGAGGCGAGAATCAGTTTGGTCATACAAACAATTGAACTACAGATAATAGGGACCGAGTCAACATGCGCTATTCTTTTTCCGCTGTAAAAACAGTCTCTAGTACTGTATAAAGCTAGGCACAGGTTGGGGTTTGCGATTTGAAACTAAGCGTAATGGCTGTGTTAAGTCCTTTTTCGTTGTCGTGTGTGTCCTCGAGGCCTCTGCCCATGTGTTCCTTTGTAGGTGAGCAGGGGTATTTGGGGCAGAATAATCATGCAGTCATCTTGTTCATTTTAAGCTATGTCCAATGATTCTAATACCGCAATTTTATTTTAGGTCTGTGGTACTCCTGAGTATATCGCCCCCGAGGTGATTCTGAGACAGGGCTATGGAAAGCCTGTGGACTGGTGGGCCATGGGCGTCATTCTCTATGAGTTTCTGGTTGGATGTGTGCCTTTCTTTGGGGACACTCCAGAAGAGCTATTTGGACAAGTCATCAGTGGTAAATATCATCTAGAGCTATCTCTGGGCCACTACTGGGAAACAGCTACTTACCATAAATCTGTCGTGTGTCCCTAAAAACGTTCACCTTTGTCAGACGTTGAAGCCAACAAAGCTAAAAGAACTCACTTAATCATAACACGCAACCAATTCGCTCATTCTCAAGGGAGTGATGCGGGCCGAAATTGATCTGAGGGAGTTTTGTTAGCATGGAATTTGGAAATGGGCGGGTGACGTGTCCGGCTTTCATTGCCGACTCCTTTTCCCAAAAGAAAATTGGCGAGGGATTTACAGATGCTTTCATTGTCGGCCGGCCTCCATTTTCTTAATAGGAAAGTTGCACCAGGGAAGAAAAGGTTAATGTGGGTAACATTTACATAAATGGGAAAAAAAATGGCTAATGGCACAATGAAGAAATTAACAAAAATGTAATAAACCCTAAAACAAATGTCTACCAAATAATAAATAATGAGAACGGGAAGGCAGTAAATTGAATCCGCAGATTGTTAATGCTTTCATTGGTAGTGGTGGTATGTAATGTTATTTCTATAGCAGCTGTTCATCTTCCATTTAAAATTCAATAACCTTTAGATCCTAACCTGAGAGCTGACCCTCACTGTTGTCATGCAGCATGCAGCACACCTAAATGATGATTAAGTAGGGGCCATGGCTCCCCTCCTGGCTGATTTTTGTAAATGTCCCCCAATGCATAGATGACAGAAAAGGCTTCTCTACCTGAAAGGTTGTCAGGCCCCACTGATAGCTCCATCAACTACCTCAGGTCCCATCCTGGACAGTGCTTATGCCAGCTGGCAATGGAAATAGGGGGAAATTCATTGTGCTCATGAAGAGCCCTTAATTGCACTATTATTTTCTGACGCTGGCTTTGCAAGCCAGGCATATTTGTAAACTTTACCAAAGTAGGTTTGTTGAATTGCCCGCAGTGTAAAAGCCCTTTATATAATATCTGAGCTGTTTATGGATTTATAACTAGGCTGTTTTCTGACAGACCAAGGCCTGCATGGCAAAGGGAATCAACTGTTTAATTAACACAAGCAGCAAATGCTGGCTTTGTTCTTGATGCCTTACGGCTCTGATGCATATTCATGTTTTATTTTTCCAAATCAGATTTAAACTGCAGCAGAGGAAGCTAGAGGCAGGCGCACACAAAAATAACTCATCTTTTTATTGCATTTCCATACGCACAAGCATGCACACCTATCTCCGGGCAAACTCGTTTAGAGCAAGAACAGACTCTAATATCTCTGACAGGCTTTAAATACTTCCATTACTATGATTTCCTTGGTTTTTTGTTTGTTTGTTTTTTTGGTTTTTTTTTTTTTTCTTCTTCTTCTTCTTCTTTGGTCTTAACATTTTGGACTTTACCTTCGCATCTCGGAATAATTACTTTTTCCAAAGTTATCTTTTATTCCTTGGAGCTAAAGAACTTTGCAGCCATGACCAAACACTCAGTTGAGGCTAGTAAGAACAATCCTACACAATTAGATGGTCCCAGTGGGTAGGCACTTGACACAGAGCTGTTCAGTTCTGTTATATTAAACCAGACGGAGTGACTTGTTAGGAGGCAGTTCTGTCAATGAAAAAGTGAGTGAAAGGTGCTGTTTATTGAAATAGTCTCCTCTTAACCTTGAAGAAAACAGTGTGTTCACGCCCTGTAAAATAATATTGCCCAAACTTGACTGCATAGAACTCAACCTAAGTTAAGATCTTAAAATGGAGTTTTTGGTTCAGTGTTTCCGGGATGGAGCCCAGGATTCTGCATTTCTAACAGTCCTCCTGGGGATGTCCGGGCTGTGTGGAACTAGACTGTCCCCTGAGGATTAAAACTATAGACACCTTTTCTTCATTCCAGATGAAATCAACTGGCCTGAGAAGGATGAGGCCCCTCCTCCAGATGCTCAGGATCTGATTACCTTGCTCCTCAGGCAGAATCCGCTGGAGAGGCTGGGAACAGGTCAGAGAGCATGCGTGCTGCTTTTGCCAATATACAAGAAAAAAAAAATATCCTCTGGAGCAATCTAAGGCTTTTGCTAATGTTTTCTGAGTAGGCAACATCTGTTAGTTGATGTAGAACATAGCTACAACACATTAGAGCAATATTATTTGGCTAGGGTGTGTGTGTGTGTGTGTGTGTGTGTGTGTGTGTGTGTGTGTGTGTGTGTGATTTCAAACATCATGTACACTAGGATGGGTAGTGTTTGTTTTTGTGTTTTGCCAAGTTGAAACTCTTAATTTGCTTCAATAAATGCATCTCCCGGGTATGTGCCAATCTTCTGGCTCGGAAAAACATGTATCGTAAATAATTAGAAATGGGAAATCAGATATGTGGAGCCCTTTTTTGGTTATGTTTTTAACATACATTCCATGAGGATTTAACCCAGCAGGCTTCTACCCACAGCCTTTGAAATAGGTTATCAGTCCTCCAGCTGCTTGCTAGGAATGAGGGCCTGGGGCTGAGCTATGCTGTCCTATCGTGGTGATCAGTACTGTGACCCGAGAAAGGGAATTAAACCGTTGCCTTTGAAGATGAGCGAGATCTCTGTTTGTTTCTTGCTGGTATTTTCTCCCCCTAGTTTTACAGCCAGCAGGTATGCGCTTTCTTTTCTTTCCTGTGTTCTGGATAGACACACATTAGACATCCCCTGGAAGAACAGCAGCTCTGCCTAGGTGGTTTTGTTTCAGTGAGACAAAAATGTCAACTGTAAATGCATATGCTCTAGACAGTAATTAGTAGTTTTATCAGGGAAAAGTGTTGGCTTACTGAGGTCATTTATTCTGAAGTTTCATTCTATTCCATTATAATAGAAAATATCAGTAAAGACTGGAACAGCCGTTTCTATCCCCCATTTTCCCATGACAATTATTTGTTTTGTTTCCAGATGTTTCTAGTATTCTCCACATTGACCCACAGAGTCCTTTGCTACAGTGATCTGTTCTTGTTTACCTGTGGCCTGCTGTAGGCCAGGCTTGCAGTATTTGTTATATAGTAGCAAAAGGAGATGAAGACCATCCTCAGCTACATAGAGCATTCAGGGCCAGCCTGGGCTACATGAGACCCTGTCTCATGAACTAGAGTTCATGATAATACATTGAATCGGATGACAGAAAAACTATGGTCAGCAGGCCAAATCTGTCCAGTTTCCTGTTTTTATCAATTAAGTTTGTTGAAGCAGAAACAGCAATGTCTTTCCAAGAGACTAATAACCTGTGACTTTTCATGCTACAAAACAGAACTGGGCAGTGATGACAAACCATGTAGCCCACGGAGACTAACTACGGACTGTTTAGCCCTTTACACAGAAATTGTAAAGAGCCCATGTTACAGAATCCAGGAAGGCCTAAATCTGGACTCACCGAGAGCCAAGCCACCTGCTGGGGTTCCGCGTTCCTTAGTGTGTTTTTCCATGACTGCGTGTGCCTTCACCTTGGAAAGCCTCTGTAGACCTAGGTTAAGGGCACAAAGTAAAGTCAGATGGCTAGAGTCTAAATCTGCTTGTGTGACCGAGAGTGGATTTTCTTTAATCATCACACCTCAAAGCATCATTATGAGGATTGGGGGGTGAGGGGTCACCCAGGAGCAATTCTTAGAACCAGAATCGGGTGCGGTGCTTCTGTTACCACATTTAATCTTCAGCTTGTTGCACCCCATACCTTCCTTCTCGGTAGGGGCCACGGTGTGGTGATGGCGGTGGTGGCGTGACTACCTCGGAGCCCACTGTACTCTTTGAAATCAGCTTATTTCTTCCCACCCTGTCTGCTTTTCTACTTGTCTGAACTGTCAAACAAACATGTTATTTCTCTCCTTCTGTGACCTGCAGTCAGATAGATCTGCGTTATGGTTCAAGAGATAAGAGTGACTGTCAAAGAAATGGTGTCAAGGCTGTGTAGGGGTCAGATTCTTAAAGGAAAGAGGTTTGACTCAGTTAGGCCAAACGTGAGAAACAGCTGCGTTTCCAGATTGCCCTGCAATAACACACACATCTATTGAGATTCCCCATTCAACTGACCCGGAAAGAGGGCTTCCATGATCTGACTGGGAAAAAAAAAATGCATTTGGATGGGCACACCTCCTCCAAAAGTCCCCTTCTTTACAGTCCCCAGGGTCGAGGTTGGAGGTTAGGGTATCTCCACTTGAGATTCTACCCTCCCGCTTCCCCAAGAATCCTAGGATCTTTGATTAGGCTTAACTTAACAAGACAGGGGAGAGACCGTGGTCAGCAGGCCCCTGTGTATATCACATCACACGCAGCAAGCTATTTCTCTGCGCGTTTTCTCGTTGACTGCTGCTGTCAGTCTGACAGTTGGAAGAGCAAAATTCCCTAGGAGAAACCTGAAAGAGACATTTAAAGGCCCCACTCAAGCTCTTAGGACAGCCAGGAAGCGATTGCCAAACCAACAGGGCTGATGTGATGGGTCCCAGTAGGGCCTGAAGAATGACGTTGCGGATCCTGCAGTCCTCCCTTGCTGTTCCCCATGACAGCATCTTGTGTCGGACGCATATTTAGCACGCAAAATAATGCACCATGAGAATGTGTGAATGCACATTTGCCTGAGAGAGACTGGAGAGGCTGAGAAAAGAAAGGGCTGTAAAGAGCATAATGAATGTTTAAGAAGCTTCCAGGAAGGAGAGGAACTCAAGGAAGTACAGTAGTGCCAAACTAGAGCTCGCAGTGGAGGACCTGGGGCTGTGCTTGCACTGTATATATTGCTGAACTTGGAGAGAACTGAGTGGCACCCTGGCTCGCTGACCTTAGAGCTGTTCAGCTATGACTGCCAACTGTGCATCAGCTGTGAGCTCTCAGGGCTGTATCTCTCTTGCCGTCGTCCTCAGTTTCCTAGTGTGCAAAAAACGGACACATTGAACATCTCAGGATTCTTGTGGGGACTAAATGCAGTGATGCTCATATGGGGATCTAGTCTATGGTACTGGCTGTGCTGCACACCAGGGGACCAGGACAGTTTCTTGCCCTTCAGTTCCCTCTTTCTAGTGATGGAAGCTGCCCACAAACAACCTGTACATCCTTCACCTAGCAACTTACACTTTTAGCCTAGAGAGCATTTCTGCCTCCCCCACCTTTTCTTCATTTCTTCATTTCTCCACAAGTACATGAGAAACAGAGTCTTCTGATTACTTCTTCCAAGTAAGGCACAAGAGGCAATGTTAAGAAATTTGAGCTACATATATCCCATGGCTGTGTTTCACTGGGGGAGACCCTCTTGTCGTTGTCCATGGAAAGGAAACAGAGTTCTCACCAGTGGGCAGAGTTCTAGGTGGGTTGATGGTAGCAGATGAGCGTAGTATAGTCTAGAAGGGCCATGCGAGTCATTGACTTTAGAAAGCTTGCCTCTCTGGGTATAAATAGCCAGAATCTCAGAGCAGTGTCACTGACAAGCTCCCACAAGCAGCAGCTGCATTGGTGGCTATGGAAATGGAGGCATGATTGGGCTAAGCATCCAGAGAAGCCCATCATGGACCACTCATCAGGGCTTGATGCTGAATCTTAACCACGGCGACGGGGTGGAACGGGGAAATGTGCAGTCCCTCTTGGCCTTTTGTGTTTTGCTCCTCCAAATAAAAGGAGCACTAGAAAAAAATGGCCCTGACCACAGTTTAAGAGGACATTCACCGGCAGCCAGAAGAGAAGAAAGGCGCACAATGGGCTGGAATAGGATGTGTTGGGTTGCTGTAGAGTAGCCTTGCAAATTGGCTTGTATACCCAGCCTGGGCATGTAGATCTGTTTCAGAGTCATGCTGAAGAAACAGTGACGCTGAAACAAACTAAAGCACTGGATCCTTGTATAGGGGTGAGACCATAGTGCTGCCTCTGGGTCTGCAGTTTTTTCTTTTTTTGTTTGTTTTTTGTTTATTTGTTTGTTTGTTTTTTTAGACAGACCTAGCTGTATTATTCTTGGCTGGAGGATCCTAGGCCAGCATGCTCTGTTGCTTTTCTTTAGTTTCTCCATCGAAAACTGGAGTTGATAATGCCGATCTGATCTAGATGAAGCATGGTGCCTCAGCACTGAACACAGTACTATCAGGGCATAGATGTCACCTAAGGGGTTCCCACAGGGTGGGAGGTGAGAATCCTCATTCACACTTGCAGAAAAAGGTTTCAGAGGAAGAGAGCATGGAGCACGGTTGGAGTTCACTGAGGAAAGGACACAGTGCCAACTCAAAGGCAGAGCCAGGGTGCAGCCCGTAAGAAAGAGGCACGTGTCCTAACAACAGTTATGTGATTTTCGTGGCTCTGCAAGTTACGCGCTCAAAGGCTGTAATTTATAGCCAGATTGTGAGATTAAGTGAAGCTTTAAAACTATGAGCTGGTTTGCTCATTTTCCTGTAAGAATTGCCTTTCATAAATAGCATTACAAGGTGGCTTATTAGATGCATTATTCAGGATTATGGATGAGAGAAGGGCGCGATAAGGTGCAAATCATAGGGTGCAAGCATTTAAGACACGCATTTTGGCCTTAGGTGTGGTTTGTTAGCTGTTATAATACTTTTTTCTTTTGTGAGCTTTATCTAGCAAAGGAAGTATTTTGTCTTTGCAGTCTTTACAGGAAGTTTGCATTGTGTCAGTCGAATGGAAGTTGTAAGAAACATAAAACAGACACTGAGGGCTGAGGAAATCTTCTCTCATGCCCGCTACATTTCCCCCTGCATTTTCCTTGTCTCTGTATCTACCGCAGCGCTCAGCACAGAACTGGCCCGCAGCTCATAGCTGGGAAGCCACTGGTACTGTAGTTTCTCAGTTTGGGATTGAGCTTGAATCCAAAACAAACAAACAAACAAAAACCTCCACAGAATCTTAGTAAAGACCTCGTCGTTGTGTTTTGTAAAAACCAGTCACTTGTCCCCTCTTGGGATGACTTCTCACTTTGCCCTTTCCCCTCCATTCCAATGTTTTCAGACCACGTGGAACGTGTCTCATGCTAGAGGCATCCCGTGGTCACAGATAGCATCCCTGCCCCAGTCAAGATCCACAGCCCATCATACAGCTTCCTTGCCTTTCCTGTGCTGTCCCTTTTGACACAGGAGACAAGATGAGAAGCATGGGTGACAGTGCCAGAGAAGTATCTACATCCCCCACTAAAAGAAAGCTCCACAGAGAGGCAGATCAGACCTCCATGTCGGTCTTCTGAGAAATCTAATACCCTGGTGCTGTTTTCAGGCTCATGTTTTTGCTACCTATAGTGTGTGTCTGGGCTAGGGTGGGGGCCTGGGCCTGTTTATATCACATAGCCTTCTCCCTTTCAGTGGAAAGTTTTAAATACATTTTTGATGAATGGGCCTTGACCCAAAGCCTGTCTAAAATCATCAAAAAAATAAAAACCTCTCACCAAACTGTGCTTCTACAATTTTCTGGCAGAAGCCTCAACTCTAGCATTGTGACTGATTTCTGTTAGACAAATTATAAATCTGTCTAGCCAGTTTGTCCATCCTTTATTTAAGGATCTAATCCACAGCATCTAATTCCTACCTCTGTTAATGAGCAATCCGATAAAAAAGTGAACAGTAACCATTATACACTATTTTTGAAACTTTCATCATTATTAACCTTCCGTCCAGAAGAAATCTTGCTGTAAGCACGTTTTGCACCTTGTTAGGATTTTCTAGATTTGTAATGAGCGAGTCTGCTTTGGGCCAACATGTCCCCAGGTTCGGTATAATGTGATTTTAAGTGGCCATGTCGTTAACCTTTGAAAAATGGAAGAAGTTGTAGAAAAATTAACAGAGAAAAGCTGTGTGCTGCAGCAACTGCTGTTGGCAAAATCAGATTTCCTGCTGATAAATTATAGGAGGTCTTTTTTTTTCCCCCCAAGCTTTGGTTGTAGAAGGGAAGGGTGGGTTCTATGATTTCTTTCCCTGCTAATAAATATCTTAAGTTGTTTGTAAGAGCTGGCGCTGACTTCCTCACAGGTTTCTCAGGGCATGCCTCAGCTTCTTCTGCCCCTTCTCTCTCCTTCCAGGTGGCGCCTATGAAGTGAAACAGCATGGGTTCTTCCGCTCTTTAGACTGGAACAGTTTGCTCAGACAGAAGGCAGAATTCATTCCCCAACTGGAGTCGGAGGACGACACGAGCTATTTTGATAGTATGTGCATTATCTGACATCCTTTGGCCTTTTGCTGGGTTTGAAAAGCCATCTCTTCCCCAGCTTTGAGCTTTCCAATCTCATACCTACAAAAACCCCGGCAGGCCCAGGGTCGCTTTGCTCCAGGCACTCCTGGTCCAGTTGTCTCTGTTTAAAAAACTGAAACTCTCTTGAGTGACCCAGTGTATTCCCACACGTTCCTCCGCAGCTCGGTCAGAGAAGTACCATCACATGGAAACGGAGGAGGAAGACGACACGAACGATGAGGACTTCACCGTGGAGATAAGACAGTTTTCTTCCTGTTCACACAGGTTTTCAAAAGTAAGTTAAGTGGGCCATGAACATGGAGAATCTGGGGAGGGGGCAGGGGGAGAGGATCTCCAGCGCCTGGTACCCAGCTCAGCTAGACTAGACTGTAAAAGCGCTTGCCCTTTGTAGGGTTTGAGGTCTCCAGCACTTAAAACTCTTGGTCAGGTAGGAAAATGGTCTCATTTTTCTCGATAAGTAGTGTGTTCTTACCCGATAGACATATCTGTGTGTCTCTACAAGTTAAGGTCTGACTCTAGGAGTTTGGGAAGTTGTTGTTTTTGTTGTTTTGAGGCAAAGGCTCCAACTCTTTGTCGTCTTTTTGTGATAGTTGTCATCTGGTGAACTTGCTTACCTGCCCTGAGGTCTAGCTAAAAGCTAGGCCACGGAGGCCTCACTCCACTTCTTTTGTCACACAAGGACACTGCGTGTGGTGATCTCCCTTAGTGTGACACAGAGTACAACGCAGGGACAACACTCAGCTCTTGGCATGGGCCGCAGTACTTGGGGGCAGTTGACTGTGGGATGAGAAAGTATTTTGGTCAGTAGTAGAGATTATAAGGTATATAGAAAAGGCCATAGGAAGACCATTCTAGAAACAGTTAAAGATAATGAAATTGATTCTTGAGAAAGATGCCTTTCTATGAACTCAGGTAAGAGTTAAAAATCCATGATGGCTTTTGGTAGGGTAGGAATATAGGAGTAATAGAGATAAACCCAGAGGGCACCCTACCTCCTTTCCGCTGTTTTAGGTTGCTACATATCTGTGGTTGCCATGGCATTTTGCACAATCGTTATTTAGGAATTCTATAGCAGTTTGTGATTTTTAAAGTGCTCTGTCTGTACATTTTCCTGAGTGATTCCCCAGAATGCATCTGCAAATCAGCCAGTGCTACCCCTCCCTCCATCTTTCTATAGGACCACATAGGGGACACATTGTGGCAAGTGTATCCTGAAGCAAGTTGAACTAACATCTGATGGGCACTCGGAGCATAACCCATCCTCTGCCTGCTCACAATCCACCTTAAACAGTTTGCTTCTTTACTTTGGAAGACATTTTGTTTTTTTCCCACCTCCTATTCTTTAACCTAGTCCTTTTCTAGACTCTATAGGTAGCAGTAGGCCCAACGCCCATCTCCAAGAGAACAAGAAATAGCGGGAGGGT
Organism: Acomys russatus; assembly: GCF_903995435.1. NCBI lineage: Eukaryota > Metazoa > Chordata > Mammalia > Rodentia > Muridae > Acomys > Acomys russatus. The sequence goes on along the minus strand of NC_067166.1, from coordinate 23,445,500 downwards.
AACAGTGGGGTGTTCTCACTGTACAGGGCTCTCCATATTCCTATTTTTACCTCCTGTGTTTCCTGTGAGGCTGTGGCAATTCAGAAATGGGCTAAAAGAGACTTGGTTGCCCAAGCTTTAGTCTCCTGCACCAGCAGGCTGCCTGACCAATTAGTAAGCCATACACACTGGATAAGCTCCTGCCTCCACAGATCCCACCCCATCCTACTGAAACAGCTCATCACATATTCTTCTATTTACACTCAATTTCAATTCGTTTTTCTCCTTTGTACTCTTGACTGGTGACCATTAAACATTTTTTTCCCTCCGTGTTATTTTCTCTTTTTGCTTACGTTTTTAGCATGAAGCCAGTCTGAAATGTGCACTTATCCTGAAACTCACACACACACACACACACACACACACACACACACACACACACACACACACACAAACCACACCCCCACCCCCAGTGCATCAATGATTGCTCTTTGCAGAGATAGAGCTCATGAGCTGTGCTGCAGTGGAGTGTCAGTCAGCTTCCCATTTGAAAATAACATGTCTCCTTACCTTGATCCTTTCCTCTTGTGGCATGCACACAGCCATGGCCCCAGTTCACACTTGAATTGTGTAGTCAGGGTTTTGTTGTTTTCCCTAAGACTTGGACTTTCTCTGACAAGTTTGTTGTTGTTGTTTGCGGTTTTTTTTTTTTTTTTTTTTTCCTTTTTTTTTTTTTTTTTTTTTTTTGACACAGGGTTTCTCTGTGTAGCCCTGGCTGTCCTGGACTCACTTTGTAGACCAGGCTAGCCTAGAAATCACAAAGACCTCCCTCTTTTTTTTGAGGTAGTTCTTAAGCAATACTTATTTGCCTCCCAGGTTTTCAGCAGTATAGACCGAATAACCCAGAATTCGGGAGAGGACAAAGACGACTCGGAGGACAAGACCAAAAGCACAACTTTGCCATCCACGGAGACCCTCAGCTGGAGTTCAGAATACTCTGAAGTGTACGTGAGAAGCCTCCCAAGGGCCCTCATAGGCAGTGGCTGCTAATGCACCTCCAGAGTCCCCACTGCGGTGGAGCTCAGGCCTCCCTGAGATCGTGTATGCCTCCTGTGTCCCCTGCTTGTGCTGACACCGGGGGTCCCAGACATGCTTGGTTAGGGTTAGCCAGGTTCCTTTGGTGGTTCCCTGGGTGTGTGAGTGTGACTTGTTCTTGTTTTAAATTAAGGCAACAGTTATCGACATCCAACTCTTCAGATACGGAAAGCAACCGAGGCCGACTCAGCTCTGGCCTGCTCCCCAAGCTGGCCATCTCAGCAGAGGGAGAACAGGAGGAGGCTGTCCCTTGCTCTGGAGACCCCAGAGAGGAGCCAGAAAAACCAGCCCTTCCTCCTGAGGAGTGTACTCAGGAGGAGCCCGAGGTCACCACCCCAGCCAGCACCATCAGCAGTTCCACACTGTCAGGTAAGTGGTGGCTATGCCTGCTCTGCTAGGGCACCATACTGCCAAGCGCTCCAAGTCCCAGGCCATACCCACGCAACCAGACCATCAGAATGGGTATTCTCACCCCTGCTAGACTTCTTCCATGGAGGCACTTCTTTAGGGACAAGTTCCTAAGAACCCAGGCCAGCTGTCTCCGCTGCATCCTCAATGCCAGGCTATACCAGCAGACTGACCTGGCTTCAGTTGGACCTTGGGGCACTTATACCGCCACCTTCAGTGGGGTCCTCGGGTGGCAGACAGAACTTGCCAAAGGAGTGTGTTCTTGTTTGCTGATGCAAAGACACAGCATCAGCAAAGACGACACAGTAGAACTGCATCCAACTCAGGATGAGAGACAATGTCACACAGACCAACCGTCACAGGTATCCTTGAAAAATGATTACAGTCATCTATAAGATGATGCGTGAAGCTAGCTTCCCCTCCAGCCCTGAGCTGCATGGTAGCATCTTTGAAGGAACTGGCTCCTGTTATTGGGTCATGTGTACCGGACACACATTATTGACCCTAGTCCCTTCCGACTAACCTTACACTGAAGGTAGTGAGGGAGGCACTCACGCTGCTGGGGTTCACAGGACACCTCTGAGGGGAGTGAGAAATCCTACCACACCTCCCCTGGTGTCTGACTACATCTAAAATAACTTCTCTACACAGAGTTATCACTTCCCGGTATGTGGCAGGTGGAGTCACACATTCCTGAAGCTTCTCTCCCTGCTGGCGTCAGGTCTTGCACCCGGGCTTCACTTCCCATCGGCAGGAGCAGACACATTTTAAAGTCCTTAAAAGCTCATCGCCACTTTCTGACCCTTAATGGTAGAGTGCAGGTTTATGCTTTTTGTTTTTAAAGGGAAAAAAATGGCTGGCTAACAGTTGCTGTAGTGAATATTTTCATCATGCTATATTTAATATGCTATACTGGTAACAAATGATTCCAAGAGTGTCTATCAACATTTTTAAAGGTTTATTTGGCTTCTTTAAATATATATATAATCTTTCAGGCTAGATTTCTGCCTCCCTAAAATGTATGGATGTGTGGAGCTTCATACATGCTTATAGTTGACCTGGGAAAATAATACTGACTTTTTTTCCTCTCTCTCTCTCTCTTACACCTCACTTCTGTTTCTATGCTGGGTAACCTCACTTATTCTAACTATGAAGCTAAGATAATAGCACTGAAAAAAAAAAAAAAAGTACAGGGATATCTGACTACTCTAGAATTCCTGGCCATGGTTATTTTAATATTCATATTAAGTGTAGGGGTCTCAGATTTTATATTCCTAGTTATAGGGGTCTCTGTCTGGCTCTCGGTTGCCTTACCCTGAATATAAAGCATATTCACCTTCATTTAAAAGCTCTTGTTTACTGTTTCTCGGTATCCTGAAGCTACTATCAGAAAGGTAGGAGGTGAAAGGGTGTGGGGAGGAATAATGTCTAAGTACTTGATTGATTACTTTCATAATTAAAAATATCTGCTGAGGTCCTGCCATGCGATTTGATTAATAGAGTCAACCCACCTTTTCTCACTCTGTCTCCCCCATACACATACTAAAAATAATCAAAGACCTTGGGGGCTGCACAGAATAGAGAGCTGAGTTGCCTACAGCTGAGAGTAATTAAGGAACCTGAGAAGCGTGGCTGTAGTAAAATTAAATTTGTTGAATTTTATATTGCTCCACCGTCAAAAAGAAGGAACCCTTGACATTTAGAGAACATTAAGGTGACATTACCTGCCATTGGCAGAAAGAGGCACTTGCTTATCGGTGCTGTAAAACGAGGTAGGGGGAGAGGAAGCAGGAGAGATGAGAGAAGAAAATATTGTGCATCCATCCTGGCATTTGGGAAAGCACAAGTTCCCTGTCTCTTTCCCTTTTCTCCTTGGCTACATTGTACTTGACTCCTTGAGAAGTTAAAAGTTGTGAGAGCTGAGCTGCGACGCACAAATGCTCCCAACAAATTATTCACTGTAAAAAGACTCAGCTTTTTGTTTGCACTTTTTCCTTCTCACTTCTCCCACCTGAACTCACTCGGAAAGGAAGTGAGTCATCTGAAGCTAAAACTCAGTTTAGAGAGGAGGAATTCCTGGCTAGCGATGAAACAGTTCTGATCACGTCCTTCAAGCAACTTGTTTCTCCGAGGGGACAGAATAGATGCACTAGTGGAAGAAAATGTGTTTCCAAAAGCTGCCGATACCTGCCTTAAGATGTCCTTATCCGTTGGTGCAGCGGGGGTTATGGTGGAAGCCCAGGAATATTTCCTGTTTGCACAGCACAGTAGGGGGCTACAAAGTACACTGCATCCACACCTTTCCCCTCAGACTGACCCAAAAGGTGCGCCCTTCCGCAAACCAGCGTCAGCCAAAAGCTGTGCGATGGAGAGGCATGTATGTCACAATATGTTCACGTAGGCCAGCTCTTTCCCAGGCACAGAATGTGGTGCAGTCAGCACGTTAGGATGAGCCGGCTACTGATTCAGATCGTTCACAATGGTGTTACGTACCATACATGCTCTGTAGCTCTATGACAGTAACACTAATACATTTGCAAACAGGACGCTTAGAATATAGAATCATAGAGTTTTATATTGTATCTCAAAAGCATGGGATTTGGGATATTTATGAGATCTGGGCAGAAGAAAAAAATAGTGTTATTGATGATTTTAAAACAAGAAGACTTTTAGCTTGGTGAGTAGAGAGGACTTAGTAACGTGAGTCACCGCTCAGTTTGTTTCCGAGGGATGCAGCATGTGTCTCTACCTGAGAATTCCCTCTCTCTCTCTCTCTCTCTCTCTCTCTCTCTCTCTCTCTCTCTCTCTCTCTCTCTCTCTCTCTCTCTCTCTGTGAGTCTCCACCATCACCACCCTCCTACGTATTTCTATTCTCGGGGGGGAAAAAGTCCTAATGTTGTAGCGTAAAAATAACTCTTCTGTACATCAGGGGTCAATAAACTGACAAAGAGAGGTGTGTCTTAGAGAGAGTGGAGGATGACGTCATGAAGGACCATCACCCAACACAGTCTAGGTTGGAAACTGGGAAGATGGAGTTTGCTACTAAGTAACCAGCTGAACAGTATCTTGTGTCTTTTGCTTTGAAACTTAGGAAGGGCTTGGAGAGAAAGCAGGCAAGGAAGGAATCATAGTCATTTTGATTCTGTGAGTTACGTACCTGGGCCCAGGGTGTCTTAGGAAGCTGGGAAGAGGTGACACGGACATGGCCTACAGAGTGGTTAAATTGTGTCCCCATATCAAAACGATTGGCAACATTCATGATAGTCGCTAGTATCAATATGAGGGGAGATTATTGGGTTTATAACATGGGCTCCTTGAAGGCTCTTGGGAGAGACTCAAAATACAGAGAATGGAACGTTATTCTCCCAGTTAAACGAAATAATTAAGAACTTAACCTAACTGCACAGGAAAACGAAGCCCACACAGATAGCTCCTCCCTCTCTTCCTCCTCCGCAGCATCTCTCTCGAGCCAGGTGTTTTTCATATTCAGCTTGGCACACTTGGACCGAGGAGGCACGTGGACGTATCTCCCAAAAGTTGCCCATCTTTTTCTCTCTCTTCCCATCTCCGCTTCTCCTGTCTCTCCTAACTTTTCCTGAATGTGTTTCTTCCTTCTATTTTTGTACAGTTGGCAGTTTTTCAGAGCACTTGGATCAGATAAATGGGCGAAGCGAGTGTGTGGACAGTACAGATAATTCCTCCAAGCCGTCCAGTGAACCCACTTCTCACATGGCTCGGCAGCGATTAGAGAGCACAGAGAGAAAGAAAATTTCGGGCAAAGTCACAAAGTCCCTCTCAGCCAGTGCTCTGTCCCTCATGATCCCAGGAGGTAGAGACACACCAACTCAACTCGCATGGAATTGTGGGATGTGTGCACGTGCTTCTTCCACCCTGTCCCACCCCTCCAATCCGGAACGCTGATTGAAATGCAAAATTGCATGAGACAATCACTGGTGCCCTCATCCCCGGACAGCTCTCAAGAGCTCCGCCTACAAACTTGTGGATTTCCCCTGCAGGAGCCCTGGGGCCCCCAGTGAGCATGCGCATATGTGTCAGGAGCTGGGGGGGGGCGGGCAGAGAGCATGCGCATATCTGTCTCAGCCCACATTCTGTATGTGGGAAGGAGACATCTCTGTCTTCTTCCCATGAAGCTGGATTTCATTTGTTTTCTTAAGGCCTTTTCTCTCCGGGAGCTAACTAATGAATTTCCCTCCCTGGGATAATTCTTCTGGAGACCACGTACTGTGTGCGCGCTTTGCAGAGCTGTTTACAGCCCCTGTGTTGGAAAGCTAGGCATGCGTTGCCTCGCCTAATTAATGAGGAAACACACCAAATGTAAGCTCTGCATTTCTGGAGATGGCAGAGACTGTCTTCACAGGAGGCACTGAAATAAGATGTTTTCCCAGTCTTGTGGGCTGAGCTGTGCTTGCTCTCTGCTAATCTCTGTCCCTGTTTTGGAAAATCAGACTTAATCGTGGTTTTGTTGCATTGCTGGGTTTTCCTACGGCTTTAGTTTGCATCTACTGATCAGTAGGTCTGTAGTGATTCCCCTGGCAGATAAGAAATATACACACTGGTGGTCGCGGCATCGCTCAGTGAGAGACAGTAGAACTGGAAATTGACTTCTTTTATACGTGACATGAATTGAGAAGAATATAAACTATGTAGCATATCAAAGAGATCAGTTATTTTTTTTTAGACTTAATTTGTTGAGGAAACCCTGACAAGGCATAATGCAGACTCCTTTGCTAGGAAGCATTCCACTGAGCCCCATAAAGCAGACCCCTAGCTCTCTTTTCTATATGGCCATGTGTCCTTCACAGGTGGCCAGAGTGCCCATGGGCAACAGGGAAGAGCAGTTTAGTGTGATCTAGTCCATCAGCGCACTCAGATAAAGTCACCATACTTTGGAAAAAGAGGGAACTTAACACCATTTACTGAAGAGAAGGAGACCACCAAGGGGGGGGGGAATCTCAGCCTTCCCACAGTGTGAGGCTCGAGTGTCTGACCTGTCCTCCACTCACATGGCTCGAAGGCTCCCATCCACCAGTGACCTCCTCGTACCTGGCCTTTGGATGAGACAGAAAAGTGCCGGTAAAGAGAATCAATGTGGCACGTGGAACCAGAGTGAGAGAACACTCGGAGTAATACACTTAGCTTTGCTCTTATCTGGACAGCACAGGACCTAGAACACATGTAGTGTGGGCGCTTTCAGTTTACTGTTGACCACGCAGGGTCTTGTCAGGTCCTTGTGAGTCTCCAGTAGCACGGGGCACCTTGTTGCAACCAAGTTCACATTCAAACCTCAGCATGTTCTGTAGATGATTGTGTCTTCTCAGAACACACACACACACACACACACACACACACACACACACACATACAGAGTTTCATGACTAGTTAAGATCCACATACATTCATATAGAGTGAGCTTGCATCTTAATTTTCTCAGGCTGCTATAATATTATTAACACCCTAATGATAAGTTATAAACAATAGAATCTGTTGTTCATGGCTGAGATGCCCATAGTTAAGGGAGATTTGGCATCTTGTTCCACAAAGATGGAATATCTTAAAGGCTCTCAAGCCTCTCCTAGAAACACACTAATGCCATCATCAGAGGCAGGGCCCTCGTGATCTAATAATTTTCCAAATATTCCTCTGAATACCGTTACGTTGGGGCTTAGGTTTTAGCCTGGGGAATACAAAGAACTCAAAAACAGATGTTTGCTTCTGAAACAGTAGAGATGGTATTTGGGGACGAGAGCTGATTTGCTCTTAGCACGTATCTGACCTTCCCTACCCTTGAAAAAACATGAGTCTATGATTCTGCTGTGTAAAGAGGAGCAGTTGTAATTGTGGTCATCTCTTTTCTAGTTAAGATTCTCAATTTGAAATATGTGAACAAGCCGGGCGGTGGTGGCACATGCCTTTAATCCCAGCACTTGGGAGGCAGAGGCAGGTGGATCTCTGTGAGTTCAAGGGCAGCCTGCTTTACAGAGTGAGTCCAGGACAGCCAAGGCTACACAGAGAAACCCTGTCCTGAAAACCGAAAAAAGAAAAGAAAAGAAAAGAAAGAAAATAAATACATTAACAAGTACTAGCTCAGTAACCGTACAAAAAGTAGCTGGTAATTGCTCATCGCTTTCCTGGCCATGTGTGTTTGGAGAGTAGTGTTAAATTGTTTACTATACAACTTGGAGAATAATCTCTCTCATTATACACTTAGTCTGCTCTTATAAAGATGCACTCTAGATACATACACCGATAAACTACTTATTTCACTGAAGTAATTTAGAGACAGCACAACAAGAAAAACTCTTGGTATAACAAAACTAAAAATTCTGAATTTTAGGGTATTGGTTAAATCAGAAACCCTTTTGATGCCCCCTCAACAGGCTTGAGTTTTACATACATGCCAGTTACCAATATAAGCATTTTCTGCATTAATTATCACTTTGCCGTTAGAAACAGATTTGTTTTGTGATCACTCTTTGTTTTCATGTTTGTGGTGGGGCTCCCCATGGGAAGGGTGGCTGGAGCCCGACTCCACTTTGATGATGGCTCCTTTGTTGCAGATATGTTTGCTGTGTCTCCCTTGGGAAGTCCAATGTCCCCACACTCCCTGTCTTCAGACCCTTCTTCCTCCCGGGATTCCTCTCCCAGCCGAGACTCTTCTGCAGCATCTGCCAGTCCCCACCAGCCCATTGTGATCCACAGTTCAGGGAAGAACTATGGCTTTACCATTCGAGCCATTCGAGTGTACGTGGGGGACAGTGACATCTACACGGTGCACCACATCATCTGGGTAAGAACGGGAGTGTCATTCTTGCCAGCTCTCCTTTGCAAATGGCCCAGCGCGCACACTGTTAACTGAAGCCGAGTTGACGCTGATGTGTTTTCTGTTTCTGTGATTACTTGGGGCCTACTTTCTTTTCCTTTTAGTGACCTTTTCTCTATTTCTGTGGTAGAATTGGGTATAACCCAAACTGGTCATTTTGCCGAATTCTGCTCAGTTTCTTTAATTGCTTGCCCATTCTTCGGTACCAAACTGGCGAACATAAAGACCATCCTCTGTGTATGCCTTAATTATGTGTATGTCTGAGTACAATTGCTCACCAAGGCCAGACATGTTTCATAACCCAGAGCTAGAGTTAAGAGACCGTTGTGATCCAACTACCATAGGGTTCTGGGAACCAAAGTCAGGTCCTTTGCAAGAGTATGCTCTTAACTCTGGAGCCATCTTGCATTTCCTTTCCCCGCCCCCGGCCCCGCTCCCTATTGCTTTGTTTTTCACAAATTGTATTCTCGCTCACTTGGGATCTTCTTTAAGGATACATTGGAATTACCCTATTTCAGAACAATATTAGAACAGGAGTCATGCCTTTTTGAGTTCTGGTTAGGAGCTTAGGGCTGTTCACAAAGGTGACTCGGAACCTCCTGGGAGAAGAAACAATGGATGTTGGGGTTGTCATTTGTCTGCTTATGAATATGCACTCTCCTCTTGGGCTACAGAACGTAGAAGAAGGAAGTCCCGCGTCCCAGGCGGGACTGAAGGCTGGGGATCTCATCACGCACATCAATGGGGAGCCGGTGCATGGTCTCGTCCACACAGAAGTCATAGAGCTCCTGCTGAAGGTACTATTTTCCTATGTCCTGGCCACGCGGAGGCGGCCCCGTGGGATCAGTCTCTGTGGCGTGTCCCAGAAGGCAGTTCCACCACCGGAAGTGGGGGGATGCAGTGGTCAGAAGCCTAACATGAGGCCGAGCCATGAGGACCGCTCCGGTTTCATGCTGGGAAAAAAAGATGTCCTTGACCATGCATTCTTATCCCCTCTGCCTGCTTCTCACTGCCCACCCTACAGAACATGAACCCTCTTTGTTTATATGCCTCTCCGAGTAGGTTCCATTTGGGACTCACCGGTTCTGAGGGTGAACTTCCGTCGATGTTGTTCGAGTATAGGAGGAGAGAGGAGTATAAGGCGGATGTGAAGGTTTTAAGAGTTGGCACTCCTTTCAAGGACGGAACTTTAGATGTGTTTACACGTGCTCTGAATGACAAGTGGAAGAGTGGTCCTTATGGCAATTATGAGGCCCCTCTTCCTTTTCATACATAGATCTAAGTTAAATTCCCATGAGGCTCAGTTCCTACTTAAAAGGAGCATCGAGTGGAGCCTGTGGCATCAGATCCCAGAGAGCAGGAATATAAGCGGAGAGCAGTGTGCACATTTATCCTCTCCGCTCAGGAGGGTCTTTGGCGATTCTTGATTTGCCTCGTGCTAACACTAGAATAATATAAAGTCAAAGAGACAATGGTAGCTGAACTTGAATTTGATTGAAAAAAAAAATTTTTTTTTTCTCAGGAAAAAGTCTGCTCTATCTGGAATGAGAATCATAGTCTCTTTTTATACAACTTTTGGACGACCTCTTACTCCATGACCAGCCAGAGAGATCTGAGCATCAAGTAAAGCATTAGGGAGACAGAGGATACATGCGTGCTCCTGTAAACCCCAAGGTTTAAAGAACATTTGAGACCTCGTAAATATTGTTGATAGAGGGACTAAGGGACGCTCTGTGTGCTCAGAGACTAGAGGACACGTATATAAAAAATAAAAATAAAAAAGAAACAAAATCCTAATTATCCCAGGCTGAGACATAGAGGGGAACATTGTTCTTTGGGAGAGAGCATTCTGTGTAGGGAGAGGCATGCCATGGGAGCGACACTGACATGGAACTTGAAAGAAAGTGAGGAATCTGAAGGCACTACACAAAGAAGCGTAGGAATGCAAGTCCTTCAAAAACATGCATTTAAACGCCTTACTTCCTCCTTTCTCTGAGATTCCTCAGGCGTGTACAGGGAACACTTTTCTAAGGACTTAGAATCTGGTCCAGGGTCCAGAAGCGGTAGTCTTCTGCATCCTCAGGTTCAGGGGGAGCTAATAGATAAGAAAATTATTTCTCTTCATTGATTCACTGTATTATTTAAAAATTGACATTGAGCTGGGACGGGTGGCGCACGCCTGTAGTCCCAGCACTCTGAGAGGCAGAGGCAGGCAGATGTCTGTGATTTGAGGCCAGCCTGGTCTACAAAGCGAGTCCAGGAAAGCCAAGGCTACACAGAGAAACCCACTCTCAAAAAGCCAAAATTAAATTAAATTAAAATAAAATAAATAAAATGTATTTATTTAGGGCTCAGTAAGTTTACAGAGTTAAAATAAACCGGGCATTCTCCTTTACGTCCGAATGTGACAACAGGAAAACAGGATCATAGCTACTTCTACTTCACATCTGAGTGCTTTAGTTCGATGCACCAATCCTTCCCTTTAAATCCTCTAACTAGCTAGGGTGGGATAGCATCCCTGAGTAGGAAAGCATCCCTGAGTAGGATAGTATCCCTGAGTAAGCATCCCAGAGATGGAGGCTGAACAGAACTATGGACTTTTGAGATCCCTCAGATAAACGCCTGTGCTGTGAAAGGCACCTGAAACTTTCTTAGATCACCTCAGACAAATGTCAAGAAGAAACACAGACTGCTGAGTCTCAATAGCCACGTCAGCCACAGTCTGTGACGCTGTGGTCCTCTGTCTTGTGGATGAGAGCTCGGAATGACCACTGTGGAGAGCTTTTCCTGTATCTTCCCATTTTGTGGAGACTGTTGAGAGCAGCAGGCGATGGCGTTCACTATCTCCAAGGTTCCTTGGCCCTGTGACCTTTGGAGCTGGAGAATAATTCTTAGTTGCCATCCATCCTACTGGTGCCTTGATGGTATTTTTTTAAGCTAAAGAAATTGTTATTGATTTTTCAAGACAAGGTTGCTCTGTGTAGCCCTGGGTGTCCTGGAACTCGCTCTGTGAACCAGGCTAGCCTCAAACTCATAGAGATCCACCTGCTTTTGCGTCCTACAGTGCTGAGATTAAAGACATGCACAGCCACCGCCCAGCAAGCTAAAAGAATAAGTTATAAATGGTAATTTTCCAATTGTCTTAGTTTGCTTCCTATTGCTGTGATAAAGACCATGATCAAAGCTCCTTGGCAATGAAGGTGTTTATTTCAGCTTAGAGCTTAAGGTATATCGTGAGGAGATTTAAGAGTGGGAACCCGGAAGCAGCGACTGAAACAGAGGCCCTGGAGGAACACTGCTGGTTGTCCCGTGTTTCGCAGCTTCCTCAGCCTTCAGTCTTATATAACCCAAGACCATCTGCCCACATGTAGCACTGTCCCTACTAGGCTCCGCCCTCCCACAGCAGTAAGTAATCAAGGAAATCTCCCACAGGCCAATCAGATGGGGGCAATTTCTCAGTTGAGGGTTCCTCTTCCTAGATTACCCTAGTTTGTATCATGTTGATTAAAAATCCCAACTAACCAGCATAGTAATATATGCATAGTAATATATAAATTCATATGTATATTTATGTAACATATACACCTGTATTATATAGATATATATGTACACACATTATTCTTCATAACCATAGTATGTTATATGCAAAATAGCTCCTACCGCAGCCTGTGTTTATTTCATAGCATACAGATGTTTATGGAAAAAGAAAAAAATAAGCTGAAGTTATTATGTATTTTAATGTGATTTTGAATTTCCAATCGTCTCTTCTCACTTCTGTGAGGCTGGATATGTAGTACTGTTTCATCCCCCCCCCACACTCCCCCACCCCACTCCCACCCCCACCCAACCCCCCTGCACCTGCTGCTCCCACAGACCAGCTCCTGGAACAGCAAAGAGGAGAGAAGAGAGGTGGATCCATGGTAGGGAGAAAAGAGCAGACAGTGAACATCTGGTTAAGAGAAGCCAACCGTGGTTGAACAACTAGCTAGAGAAACAACTAACTAAAGGAACTAGTTGTTGGGGAGAGGTTGAGGAATGAAGGAAAAAGAAATACTTGGAGACCCAGGCATATGCAGTACAAAACTGAAGGTCTTAAAGCCCAGGAGAACTTTTATTTTCTATCTGTCTCTGTCTCTGTCTTGTTTGTTGTCTGTCTGACTCCTTGCTGTTACCCTTACTTTTCTATCTTGTTGTCACCCATTTTTCTATCTCTCTTCTTGCTTCTATTCCCCATCTATCTATCTCTTTTCTTCTTGTTATTATCCATTTTTCTATCTCTCCCTTGCTTTTCCTTCTCGCTCTGGCTTAGTCTCTCATGTCTTTTACTTGCTTGCCTTTCTACTTGGGCCAACCCCAGTATTTTATTTAAAGTGAAGCTCAATTCTTTTTGTTACAGATTATGTCATGATTTTTCTCATCTTTTACAATCAATAGGGCATTCAAGAATCAACAAAGCAAGAGAACAGTCTAACAAGGAAATACAAAAAGTTCTGTATAAAGCATACAGCAAAAATCAATAAGTTTCCAAGCAATGGTCAGCATAACCTGATTATTACTTTTTAAACAATACTCGGGAAAGTTTAATCATAAATTTCCCCAGGCTAAAGCCATTGTGTTTACCAGATTGTCATAGCAACATAGCTTGAGCTAAATGTTCTCTAATGAAGAAAAAACTTGACTTACTCCCATTCCCAAACCAATAGGTGTGCTATCTAAGCCTCGGCTAACTACCAAGAGGTCTTTTATTGTAAAATATCTGCAAAGCATGACATTCCAAGCACACCTTCTATTGTTCTCAATGCAGATTCTTAAGAAAACCTTTCTACAGGTGACAGTATCTAACCAGGCCAAGGTGTTAACTTTCATGAAGTTTCTGCTTGGGTGCTCACAGTCAAAGCAAAGAAACAAAAAACAAAACAAAAAAAAAAAAAAACCCAAAAAACTCTTTCATTGTCTCAAGGCCTTTAACCAGATGCCCTCTTTCAGCATTCTCTGTGGGAAAAAAGTTTTCCCTGTATGATTTTTATTAGGGCTCAGAAATAAAGAGAAAAGATAAGTTTTAGGAGAAAAAAAAAAGGCAGATTTTTAGACAAAATTACAGCTGTACCATACATAATATTTAAGGGCAGTGGTGATCAGCTGGAGATCTTTGGAACTTTGTCAAGCAAACCCTCAACAGCTGTTCTGGATGTCCAGTGATGATGCCGGACAGTCAGAGGCCTCTGTCTTTGTCAAACAGAGCCTCTACGACTCATCCTCATGTCTGTGACAACCCCCGCCGCCTCCACCCCCCCCCCCAAACACACAATGGTTTTTAGAAATGTCTTATGGAACCAGCTGGTCCTCTGTGTGAAGTTTTTAGCTCACCTAGGGACTTTGACCAGCTCCTAACAACCTACAACTCTATCACTGGGTATAGTCGCTGTGTGCTACTGACAGGATGCAAGCAGCATGGAGCGTCCCACGCCTTTGCCACCCTCTGATGCTGTAGACTGCTCTGTCACCCATACAAGCAGTAGATTCTGCCCCTGCTTCATAAGGGAGGCGCTCAAGAGCAGTAGCTAGTCTAATGAAACAAAGAGGATGTAAGGAATTTAATTATCACCTCAGTGGACTGTTTGGTCTTTCAGCTTTCTTCCAAATTCAACCAGCAATTCTTGAACGAAGACTATAAAGTGACAGCATGGGCAGTGGGTTTCTACAATCCATGGCCGGCTTCTCACTGGGTTGGCAGCTCTGTTTAGCATTCTTCATTCTCATCCCTATGGCCTTTATACTTGCTAAGTCTTTTCAGCATCTCCTGGCATCCTTAGGCCTATATGTATACGCGTGGAAAACCATGAACCACACATATACCTGTCTTTTGGACAGGTATTTTCTGTCCAAAACATTTTCTACACTCCACTGCTACATGCATAGTCTCATTTTCCCTTACGGTTTTGAAGTAGACTTGGTTGTGGAAGCTTCAGCTTAAATGTACAGGGCAGCAGGTCCAACAGCGTCAGCAGTGTAGACTCATGGTGGGGGAGGGAGAGCGATGAGCAGTGAGCATGGCCACCATTCACTTCCCTCATCCCCCTCCCTTCCAGGACAGCTTGATCACAGGACAGCATCGATCTTTCTAAAAAGAATGTCATGGTCTTTCTTTACCCTTCGGTCACAGGTGGAGACCACATTACCCCCGGTCCAGCCCTTGCTCAAATGATAGCGTGTCAGGCTGAACCTCTGCCGATAGGAAACTTTGCCATCCAGCCAGCCTGCTTTGTTTCAGTCCTTGGTGCATAAGGGAATCTCTAGGCCTCTCCAGAACTTGCTTCAGGCATCTGCTTTCCATGTACACTGGCTAGGGAGGTTCTCAGTGATGGATCAGGGACAACCAGGTAATATGATTGTCATCCCTCCGTACTTGTTGAGACCCTGATACATCCAGAGCTTTGGGCAAGAATATTTATCCTGCGACACAGAAAAATAGCTTGTGGGGAGCGGAGGTTATGGTTCAGTTAGTAAAATACTTCCCTCACAAGCAGGAGTTTAATTCTCTAGATTGGTGGTTCCCAACCTTCCTAATGCTGAGACCGTCTAATGCAGTTCCTTGTGCTTCATAACAGAATTTTGCTAATATTATGAATCATGGTATAAATATCTGATATGCAGGATATCTGATATGTGACCCCCCCCAAAGGGGTCACAACCCACAGGTTGAGAACCCCTGCTCTAGAACCGTGGGAATCTGGGTTCAGTGGCACCTGTGAGCTGACCACACACACACACACACACACACACACACACACACACACACACACACACACACACACGATCACATATATAGCTAATGAAGCGAGAATACTTGGCACCTGCCAGGCTCTGCTCTGTTGTACACAAATTCATGTAACCCTCAGTAATTCTCTGAGGTAGATGCTACAAACAGAAGTGTCCCCATTTTCCAGAA
Source organism: Acomys russatus (assembly GCF_903995435.1). Taxonomy (NCBI): domain Eukaryota; kingdom Metazoa; phylum Chordata; class Mammalia; order Rodentia; family Muridae; genus Acomys; species Acomys russatus. The sequence continues at coordinate 23,430,228 of NC_067166.1, read as the reverse complement.
CTTTCCAGACACACAAACCAAAGTAGAGAGACATGCACAAGGCAGCCACAACCATCTGCTAGGAAGATGGTTTCTCTCCAGTCAGTGTGACTCAGAGGCTGTGCTTTCAGCGCCTACCACACACTGCTCTAACACATGCATTTAATTACCAGTACTTCATAAGTCTAATGCTCACAGCAGGAAGGACTGGCAGCGCGAGGCTATAATCAAAGTGCTAAGCATAAGGAACAGGCTGTAAAACACGCAGAAGTTCCGAAGAAAGACGGCTCTTTCCCAGCGTGCACCGGAAGTGCTCGACAGAACTGCCGGTTAATCGGTGCAGGATATTTAGTGTGTGGAAAGCGGCTTTGGGATATAGTCCAGGCAAGGAGCTGAAATGCAAATGTGGGGTGGGTGGGTCTTAAGGATCATGAGGTACTCTGAGCATCCACCGAAAGCCAGCTAGCAAACTGGCAAAGCCAGCCTGAGACCTTGATACCCTGACATCAGCTATTGTACTCAGTTCAGCCCGCTCAAGGACATTTCCCTCACACTGTGCACTAATCACGAAGAGAGCTACAAGTAAATGTGAATTAACTGGGCACCTAGCAGTCTGCTTGCCAAGTGCATTTCTGTTGTTGCTGCTACTGTTTTTCAGTTCTCCCAGAGGAGCGCTTCCTCGTAGCACTTGCTGTAGCTAGGTGGATCCACTAGGTGGAAGGCTTCACAAATAGCACCCAATCCTTTTTTTTTTCCATTTACCATTTCTCCTCATGTTTCTCACTAATATTTGCATGATGCATCTTGTGTATTTCTTATTACAGGGGCTGTCTTCTGTGTGTGTATATCAGTCAAACAAATTGACTGTTGAAAAGTCATATGTAGAAACAAACAAAAAAAAAAAGTAGGTTTAGTTTCTGTTGAAGGAGGCATTTATTCAGAGCTTTGTGATGTGCTGAGTCAGAGAGCCAGGCTCCTCTCCACCTTCTGATGCGAAACACTCATAATTTGTGTCATATTTATCTTACACAGTTTTATCACGCTTATGCCTTCTTCATTTCTCGGTGAGCGAGCTCTGCGCATCTGCGCATGCTCCACATGGCATGTGGCTGTTTTGCTGACCGCTGACTGTGATGAGCACAAGCCACACACTGCGCCAGTCACTGGTGAGGTAGAGGGGACCAGGCACCTGCTGCCCACATGGAGCAGGCTGGGAAAGAGAAGCGTTGGTGGTGGGCGAGGAACAGAGTAGCCAGGCTTTGATGGTTCCGTTTGCCGTGATGACGTGAGAACAAGAATCATAATCTACCGTCCAATGCCGACAGTCCTTTCTCACCTCATGAGTAGTGACCCAGCCCTCAGGTCTTGATTATTAAAAAAAAAAATAAAAATTTTACATGGAAATGGCTTTAAAACTAAATTGTATTTTTTAAGATAGCAGGTGGCATTGTTAGCCTCTTACAAAGAAATAAAAGTCTGACCAGGTGTGACGGTATACAGCCAATAGTTCTTGCCCTCTAGGGGCTGGAGAGGAAGGGCTTCCACCAGTTTGAGGCTGATGTGGGCAACACTGTCAATCCTGAGCCAACCTGCACTACAGTGTTAGACTCTGCTTTAAAAAAGAAAAGAAAGGGGGGCGGGGGGAAAGCAATGCTGAGATGCATTTGAATACAGGCCCAGTGGCTTATGGGATAAGAGAGCCCTAGTGATTGTATGGAGGTGTGTGTGTGCTCCATGTCGGGAAGTGGATAAGAACACCAGTGAAAGATAGTCCCAGCCACTCTGTTGCCCCTTCCATCCATCCTGGTTGGGGGAGAAGAGGCTGATGCCGTCATATTATCATGAATTTATTCAATTTTTGAAGGCCTCCTTCCAAAAATCTCTAATAGTGAATTTTCCATTTGAAAATGAAAAAGAACTAGAAGGGCCATCTCTACCACTAAAGTAACTGTAAAGGTTTAAAGTTATGCATTTGCATGTTAGGCACATAACTTATCTTTCTCTTGGGATTCAGACTCCCATCTGCCTAAAATATTTTCTAAAAATCCGTTATTAGGTGTGATATTATACTTATAAAATGGTATATAAAGAACTATGAAGAGAATTAAAAAAGCACTCTGTCTTTTCAATATGAAACTAGAGGTAAAACAATGAAAAAAGAAAAAGGGGTCCCTAAAGCAGTGTTTCACAACTGTGGGTCACAACCCCCTTGGGATCACACATAAGATATCCTGCATATCATATATTTACATTAGACTCATAACAATAGCAAATTACACTTATGAAGTAGCAATGAAATAATTTTATGGTTGGGGGTCCACATAACACCACGAGGAACTATAGTAAAGGGTTATAGTGCTAGGAAGGCTAACCACTGCCCTAAAGAAAAATAACTAATGGACCATCAGTTCATAGAACTAAAAATCAGTAAAAGAGTGGAGAGGTAGCAGTAGGCAGCCAATGCAGAGCATCACCCTAGAGAATGTTTGAGGAGAGGTTTTCAGACGTGTGAAATGAAAATAGAAAGCTGCAAATATAATATTAAAATTGTTCGTAAGATGTGCATATACATGTGCAAGTATGCCAGTATGGGCTAGGAATGATGCAGGTTTGCAGTTTAATGCCAGAGTGCTTGCTTAGCATGCTCCGAGGCCCTAGGTCTGATTGTCACCCGTCCTCCTCAACAACAATTAAAACTGGAATATTACCAGTTGTAGCCCAGAGGAGATCATAATGCTTTTTCTTTTACCTAGCTTTGCCATTTTCTTCTTATAACAGCGTAGGTACTTCCCGCCAGAGGAAAAGAAAGTAGTTATCAGTGAGGCTTTTCCCAGTCTTGGTTCCCACCGCAGTTATCTTCCCATTGTTCAGCGTGGCTTAGAGCTTAGCTTCCGGGTAACCGTCCTCGCGTTTTAAAAAAAAAAAAAAAAAAAAAAAAAAAAACCTCCTTCTTGGACTTCTCGTCCTTTCAAGTTTCTCACAGCCACCTCTGACTTTGAAAGAATGTATTTACCCTCTGGCTACTATGTAACTCAAGAAGAGATTGTGGACACCACCTGACCCAGCACCCCTATGCCTGGCTGTTGACGCCATGCTCACCTTCATCACTCAGACCTGCCTAGCAAGCCTTGTCCCGCACTGACGTGAAAGGACACAGAAACCCACCAGGAATTATGTCACCGCGCACGACCTGGTTAGAGAGCTTTCCCCACGGGCTGGCACACATTTCCCAGCTCCGCAAGCTGACAGGTTTTATGACAAGAGAGGAACCTTTCTAACATCATTACAAATAAAAGTCTAATTCAGTTTTTGTCACCCTGTGATTTCTAGGTCAAAGGAAAACATGAAACAGAGAAAGAAGGGAAATATATCAAGCAAGACCAGACAGCTACTGGGCACATTCATATTAATACATATGGATGAAGATAGCTGTTATTTATAGAGCCCTTTCTACGTGTCACACTCGGTGCTAAAGGCTTTGCGAACTCTCAATTGCTCCTCTGCTGAGCTCTGGGAGATGGCGGTGTCCTTCCTGATAGCTAGTGCAGTATATGAGAAGCCTTGGTAGGGCAAGCAGCTCTACTGAACTTGGATTTGACTCAAAGACTTGACTCCCACCCTCAGCACACTCACTAAAGACACTTGTTACTCTGCCTTCTATCCCTTTGGATTGACAGGACGTGGATCCAGGCATTACGTAGCAGTGGAGGAGGCACCTATATTTTTACTTGTCTTTGAATCTCTTTAGTTCTGATCTGGCTTCTCTACAGAATTCTTTTTAATATGACCTCATCTTTTTTTTCTTCTTCTTCTTCTTCTTCTTCTTCTTCTTCTTCTTCTTCTTCTTCTTCTTCTTCTTCTTCTTCTTCTTCTTCTTCAATAGAGTGGGAATAAGGTGTCAATCACCACCACCCCATTTGAAAACACATCGATCAAAACAGGGCCAGCCCGGAGAAACAGTTACAAGAGCCGGATGGTGAGACGGAGCAAGAAGTCAAAGAAGAAAGAAAGCCTAGAAAGGTAAGTTGGCTCAGCCTTCTTTTGAAAGGTTGGTATCCACCTGTGTTGTGTAAAACATTTCCCTTATCAAATAAACACGAGGAAGGTATGTTTCTGTGTATGAGAAATGTTATGCCATGGTTCACAGACAACCAAGTTCAATGACATTGTGTATATAGCAGAAAGTGTCACTTGCTCTCACTATAAAGAGATTGGGTGGACACCATGAAAAGTCCTTCGCTGGTTTCTGTGTATATGTTTAAGTAGTTACACACGTGCCACAGTGCCAGAGAGCAGAGGATAACTTTTGGGAGCTAGTTCCCGCTTTCCCCCATTGGCTCAGGGGATTGACGGGTCATGTTTGTGTGGAATGTGCCATTACTTGCTGTGCCACCTCACCAGCTCTACTGTATTTTTGTTTCTCTCAGATGTTGTTGTGTTTGTATAAGCCTTTAGATGTCATGTTGGGAGAGTTAGATTTGACACCCATGACCATCAAGTAGTCTTCCAAATGAAATAATGCAGTTAAAATATCCTTTATGTGATCAGGGAAGTCTGTTTTTTAATGTCCTCTATAAAAAACAAAAACACCCACATCTTTCTGTTTCAGTTTGTTTTTGTTTTTGACAGGGTTTCTCTCGAAGCCTTGGCTGTCCTTGACTCACTTTGTAGATCAGGCTGGCCTCGAACTCACAGAGACTTGCCTGCCTCTCCCTCCCTGAGTGCTGGAATCACAGGCGTGCGCCACCACGGCACCCAGCTAACACCCACATCTTTAAGCCTTTCAAATGAGCCTGGAAAAGGGCTCTGTCTGACTGAAATCTAATGAGGTGTCGTACAGTGGCAGACAAGGAAGCACTGGAAGTTGGATGTATGCACTGACGCATGTATGAGCCCATGCTCTGGGAAGGGCTATTTCCTTCCAGTCTGGGTATGGCTCCTAGGAGCTGACACAGTCATGATCCTTTGCTCCTTTGAACATGAGAATCTCATCACGCTAAGACTTTGGATAGAAATGTAAAAAGAAATGATCTAACAAAAGAGCTTTATTAACTTCAGGAAAAACAAAGTTATGTGGGCAGGAAAGCAGTATAGAGCCTGGCAGGGGCAGGAAAGGGTGCAGGAGCCGTTTAAGTAATCACACTGACAGAGGCTTAGGGGGCTGTGGTGTTAGAAGGCAGAGGTAACTTTATGAGCTTAATTCTATGGTGATGTTTTGGAGTTCTTTGGCTCACTTGGTTGTTATTGGCTATAATTATATTATTTTGTTACTATTTTAAGTACTGGGGATTGGACCTGGGCCTCATGCACATGAGCAAATGTTTTACCACTGAGCAACAGCCTTTATCTTCTTTTTGCTTTTTGTTATTGTTTTCTTTTAAGACAGAGTCCCAGTTCCCCCAGGCTGGCCTTTGAATTCACTCAGTCTCTCTGTTTAAATTCATTCTGTAGCCTAGACAGGCCTTGAACTTGGCATCTACCTCAGCTTTCCAATATACGGGGGACGACAGGACCACACCTCCTGCTCAGCTTTTCATTTTTCATGGTTGGGTATCAACAGATAAGCCCCAGGCCTGATAACTGTGTAAGCGGGTGAATTATAGAAAGTTACATACACTATAGAGATGGAAGTAGAAACAGGCTGAGAAGAGAGCAGGGTGCTTCCTCACAGGTTTACAGAGACAGCTGGGTTCTTTGTATGCGTGTGGGTGTATGGACGATGTACTTGCCTAGTGCTTGGAGAGGCCAGAAGGTAGCAGGTCCCAGGAACTAAAGTTAGAGATGATTGTGACCCACGGTGTTGGTGCTGGGAACCAAACTTGGCCCCTCTGGAAGAACAACAGCCAATGAATGCTCTTAACTTCTGAGCCATCCCTCCAGCCCCCTCCTCTCTTATATCATCCTACATTACATTTGTTTTCCTTTTATACAACTTCTAGGATCACTCTGGGTTTTTGGAGGGGCCCACTTTATATTTCCATGCGTCTTCAAGTTACACAGGGAAAAAAAAAATGATTTAATGTTTCGCATTACGGCAGCTATCTCTTTAAGCCTACCAGGGCTGGCGTAGGCATCTGTGATAACAGTACTGCATGCAGGTATTGCACTGATAAGCCTTGGGCGTCTATACATTTTTTTTTTTTATCATGCACTCTCCTAACACTGACTGCACATTTGTAGCTGCTGCCACTGATGCAACAGCCTCAGCCTCACCTTGCTCCGTGTTTTCCTTGGAAGCACACAGCATACACTGTGTGGGGCATATTTAAAGTTCCACAGTGGAACAAGCACCATGGTCCTCTCCTTTACAAATAAAAGCCTTTGCCCAGAACCTCTTTCCATAAAGAAAGTCTATACCAAGACAGTAGTCTTTGGAAGAAAAGCTCTTACCTTTGACTAAGTCACACCAATATATACGATACACCCTCAGAAGCAAAGGGTTTTAATATTTTATAATGTTCTTACTTTACTGTTTCTCGCTGTCTGGATTTAAGAGATTCTTCACGGGTCCTGCTGTCAGTTTCCTAATCCATGAGAAAGTTGTCGGTACAGAAGTGGCGTGCTACCATTTAGTAGGTCGGTTGTCATGTCACTGTGACAGCGGTGGCACTGAAGACTGTAGCTATCACAGGGATTTTTTTTAAAAAGATGTATTTATTATGTATACAGTATGCATCAGATCACATTATAGATGGTGGTGAGCCACCATGTGGGTGCTGGGAATTGAACTCAGGACCTCTGGAAGAGCAAGTCAGTGCTCTTAACCGCTAAGCCATCTCTCCAGCCCCCCACGGGGATGGTTTTAAGTAGGTTCTGATCCATGTGCTCCTGTCTCTGCTCAGGAGGAGGTCTCTCTTCAAGAAGCTAGCCAAACAGCCTTCTCCTCTACTCCACACCAGCCGAAGTTTCTCCTGCCTGAACCGATCGCTGTCATCTGGAGAGAGCCTCCCAGGGTCCCCAACTCACAGCTTGTCCCCACGATCTCCAACTCCCAGCTATCGGTCTACCCCTGACTTCCCATCCGGTGAGTAGATCTTCCAGCCTGGACAGCCCTTGAGTGGAAAGGAAGGCAGGGGCCAGACAAGGCGGGGGGGGGGGGGGAAAGCAGGCTGAATTGGCCCATGACACACAGCACTCACAAAGAGGACTCTCACCTGGGGGCCCTTCTGACCATCGGAATAAAGCCAGGACTCTGGCTGTGGGGAGGCATGTGTGCAAAGCCCTCTGTGAATTTCTGAGACCAGGAGTTGACCTTCCCCAGACCAGGATGGGAAGTAAGTGTAGGAAGAAACGGGAGGACTTGTGGTTGCTTACAGTCCCATGTTTTCCACCCCACAGGTACAAATTCCTCCCAGAGCAGCTCCCCAAGTTCAAGTGCCCCCAATTCACCAGCAGGCTCAGGGCACATCCGGCCCAGCACCCTCCATGGCCTGGCCCCCAAACTCAGTGGGCAGCGGTACCGGTCTGGAAGGCGGAAGTCAGCTGGCAGCATCCCACTCTCCCCGCTGGCCAGGACACCCTCTCCGACTCCCCAGCCTACCTCACCTCAGCGTTCGCCGTCCCCATTATTGGGGCACTCACTAGGCAATGCCAAGATCACCCAAGCCTTTCCTAGCAAGATGCACTCTCCCCCGACGATCGTCAGACATATCGTGAGACCAAAGAGTGCAGAGCCGCCCCGCTCCCCACTGCTGAAGCGGGTGCAGTCTGAGGAAAAGCTGTCGCCCTCCTATGGCAGCGACAAGAAGCACCTGTGCTCCCGCAAGCACAGCCTGGAGGTGACACAAGAGGAGGTACAGCGGGAGCAGGGTCAGAGGGAGGTGACACTGCAGAGCCTGGAGGAGAATGTATGTGATGCCACTTCCCTCAGTCGGGCCAGGCCGGTGGAGCAAGGCTGTCTGAAACGCCCTGTGTCCCGGAAGCTGGGCAGGCAAGAGTCTGTGGATGACTTGGACCGAGACAAGCTGAAAGCTAAGGTTGTAGTAAAGAAACCAGAGGAGAAACACGAGCCCCACCAGAAACCACATAGCCTTGGTGGTGATTCAGAATGCTACGCTCTCTTCAAGCTAGAGGAAAGAGAGAAGAAAGCATATCCTAAGGGGTTAGACAGGTCAGGCCATTTTGAAACCACCACAGCCGAGTCCCCTTCCGTGGGCAGCCTGCTGAAGGACACTCTTCATAAGCAAGCCAGTGTGCGGGCTAGTGAGGGGGTGACCTCAGACGGGGCAGCATGCTGCCTGGTACCAGGGGATCACAGCCAATCTCTGAGTGACTTGAAACGGGCCTCAGCTTCTAGCATCCTCCATGACAGTGCATGTCACGTCCCGGACAGGCCCACTTCTGGAAAGGCTGAACACACAGAGAAGGGCAAAGAGCTCCTCCGAAGTGAGAAATTAGACAGCAAGCTGGCCAATATTGATTACCTCCGAAAGAAGATGTCACTGGACGACAAAGATGACAGTCACTGTGCCCCCCTGAAACCCAAGGTGACATCTAGCACCCATGAATGCCTGCCCGGGAACCCTGTACGGCCCATGGCTGGCCAACAAGAGATCTTGCCAGCCTCTGAGAGCCGGGCATTCATCAACAGTACCCACACACCTCAGATAGGTACTGTTTCCTTTGTTCCTCTCAAAGCTGGCCGGGTAGAGAGTGGAGGGGAGAAACCAGGCTTAATTGTTCCTGAGTCCCCTGTCAGGAAGAGCCCCTCAGAATATAAGCTGGAGGGCAGGTCAGTTTCATGCCTGAAGCCGATCGAGGGCACCCTGGACATCGCTCTCCTGTCTGGACCTCATGCCTCCAAAACACAGCTGCCTTCCCCTGAGCCTGCCCAGAGCCCCAGCCCAGATGTCAGCGTGCCACCGTCAGTGCCACCGGCTCTTCCCAGTAGCAGTGGGAAAAAGGGTGACTCCACTAGCCTGAGAGAGCCCTCCTCAGCAAGCTTAAAGGTGAATAAGTCTTACCTGCTGGAGCCCCGGTTTCTGCCCCCAAGCCGGGGTCTCCAGGACTCTCTGGCAGCTCCTGGGCCAGAGCCAAAGTCAAAGCAGGAGAGGAAGGTCATTCATCCTCTTGCCAGGACCACAGCAACTGTCACAGAGAGCAACCTCCAGCACAAAGACGGCAGTCCCACTAAACACCAAGACCATCCCTCTGACGCCAAGGTCCTCCCTGGCCCAGGGCAGACCATACACAGCGCGGACCCACCCAAGCTGGGTGCACGTACTCCACTCTCATCGGAAGGGACCCCCTCAAAGGAGAAGCCATGTCTGAAGGAATCGTCTGAAAAGGTGAAAAGTGAGTGGTCTGCCATGACGGATGATGGACACAGAGGTCCCTGTGTGAAGCTGTGTCCTGCAGAGACTGGAAAAGCCAGTGACAGTTCTAAAAGCATCCCTTCTGGGGGAAGGACCCATCCTGATTTCTACATGCAAACCCAGACTACTGAGAAAGCATGGGCTTGTGCAAACACCAACCACAGAGATGGCCAAGGCGAAGTGAAGTCCCTGGCCAGGGAGGACTTCTTACACTCAGCTGTGCTTCTGAATGAAAAGGACGTAGGCAGGGCAAGAAAAGGCACAGAGCCCAAGCCTCAAGTTCCTACCACCAGGCACCCTCCTCAGCCATCAGGAATTGAGGGTGAGAAGCATGAAAAGCTCTCCTCTGTCCCCTCTTTCCAGAAACAGGCTTCTAAAGAGCCCGACAGGAGAGAACAGGCCCCGAAAAGGCCCGGAGGCAACGGCCCTCAACAACCCCTGTCCACCAAAGAGCTGACCAATTCAGCAGCTTGGCAGCACTGCAGTCCCCCAAACCACACTTTTGACAAGGAGCTGGGGACCAAGCCTGCTGCTGCAGAACCAAGCACCAGCCTCCAGGACACTCCCCAATCTGCTACTGCCACCATCACCGTCACTGCCACCCCCAGTGCTGGGCACAGTGACTACAGTAGCCATAAGTCCCGGCCTGGCCCAGACCCCGGCCCTTCAAAGTCTAAGCACCCAGACAGGTCCCCCTCCTCACAGAAGTTGTGCACAGGGGGGCCTGCAAAAGGCAAGGAGCCTGTCGCCCAACCCCTTGGTGGTGGTTCCAGCAGAGAGGGGAAAGGTAGCAGCAAGGATCCACTGGACCCGTTCCCTGCCATCCTGACCACCCGGGGCAAAACAAGCGATGTGCCTGGGCAGGGAGAAGGTAGGGTCACAGTCACTATTACACTCCACGCTGAAGAGAGTCCTCTAGATGCTAAACTGAAAACAACCAGTGAAGGGTGTGTCCCGGAGATGCCCAAGCATCCGCTCAGACAAG